>NW_024885044.1:535014-811198 GCF_019232065.1 Centrocercus urophasianus
CCGGGGGGGCCGGGGGGAGGGCGGGCGGCGGCGGCGGCGGCGGAGGGGCTCCGACCTCCGCATGGCGGCGGGCCCGGAGGCGGCCGGGCGGCTTCGCGACGTGCGGAAAGCCCGCGAGGAGGGCGGCGCAAGGCTGCGCGGAGCGCTGCTCGCCCGACTGCAGCTCTTCTGCGGGCCCGGGCTGACCTGACGGCGGGGACGGGGAAGGAGGAGCTCCCGGCGCTTTCCTCCGCGGAAACCGCTTCTCGCCCGATAGCGAGGGGTGCGGGAGCGAGGAGAGCAGCGGCCGGGAGACGGGAGCGGGCAGAGCAGGAGCAGGGAGAGTGGGAATGGGGAGACGGGAGCGGCAACGGCAGGCCGATAGCGGTGCTGCGGACCGGGGGGGCTCTGCCTCGCCGTCACCACCAGCGCAGCTGCGGGGCTGCCCGCAGGTGGCATCCGGGGCTGCTGGAGGCATTGGTGAACTTGTGGCGCTCTGCCCGCTCCGTGCGGGATTTTGTCTTTGCTTCTCTGTCATTAAAGAAGCGTGATGATAAAAGTGTCCGTCAAAGCATAAATCATAGAATCTCCTTTCCCCCCCTCACCCCCCCGCCTGTTAGCAACGGCTTTAGGAAAGCGATAATTGCTCTTTGCTCCGGTGGCACCGTTGCAGTGTGCGGTGACGATTAACACACGGACATTGGTCGTCAAAGATTAGGAGAGCATTCCCCGTGTCGTCTTTTGAATGAAATTTGTATGACGTCTGGGTAGAAACTACTCTGAGTGGACTGAACCTCTGTTTGAAAGCGTGAATTAAATCTTGGTTCCCGGGTCAAGGAAACAGCAGCATCTTCAGCTCTGCCACAGCCCCGTTTCTGGACAAACCGCTCCCATCCCTCGTGCTGCCGGTCCCGGCGCGCTGCGCTGCCGGCGCTGCTCCTTACCTGCCAGGCAGCGCTCGGAGCGGTGCAGCCGCACTCCGCACCTCCGCGCCGGGCGGGGACGGGGACAGCGCTGTCTGTTCGCGGAGCGCTGTGCACTTCCACAGGGAGCGGGGGGTCTCGATCCAGCTGAGGTCCTTTGTTGCTATGGCGACGTAAATTGAAAACTTACACTATAGTGATTTTTTTTTTTTTTTTTTTTTCCAAATTAAATGAGTCTGCTTCAGAATTGTGTGGGCACTCAGAAATAGTCATGCTTACAGTCTTCAGCTATAGCTGTCAACAGGAGTTGTGCAGAAAGGGCTGCTGGCGGCTGTGGGCAATGGGCGGCTTCTTCCTCATATTGCCTATGATTTTTATTTGACTTTGGAAAGATTTCTTATGACGGCTCCCAGCCTTTGTCTGCAGAAGGGAAGAAACTGCTGTTTTTGACCACAATGATACATATGAAGAGTTTTGCCTTTGTATAAGTATTCTGTAATAATCTTGTTAATGAAAATCTGCATTTAAAAAGCCTTCATTGGTGATTGCTGTCAGTGAGGAAGGACACAAGCAGGATCTCCCAGGGAACTGTCTGGGAACAGTTTTCCTTGCTGTTTTCCATAATGAGTTGTGTGATGGAGCACAGAGTACTGTTACAACGCTTGCGGCGATTCCAACCATGGAATGCATGGGCTTAAAAATTGCCCTGATGTTACTGGAGATCCAGTCTGAATCCATCCTGATAAAATTCTAGCAGAAGAAGGCACTAAGAAGGGATATCAGATGTCAAATGAAGACTGCCCCATTGAGTGAAAATAGTGCAGAAGAGTCTTGGGATTACAGCAGGCCTGTGCAGCGCTGCAGAGTAGTTGTGCAGTTCTGAGTGTCAGTGACAGGGGATCGTACGTAATTTTGGTTGTTTTGTGTTATTTCTCTTCTGTTCAGCACCAGTCAGACTTGGCTGAAGCACTCTTTCCAGTTTCAGGCATTACAAAAGCTCTTAAAAAAGATGTGGGCAAACAAGATAGGAGAATAGCAACCGAAACCACAAGAAGCTTAGGAAATGTAAGCTGTGAGGAGAGATGGACTTTGGTGTTTGACCTGGAAAAGAAGTAACAATGCAAGAGCATGGCAACGGTCCTCAAATGTACAAACAGCAGTCACAGAGATGGCAGTAGTCAGTTGTTCTGAGACCACCAATAGAGGGGTAAGAAGCAACTTACCAAAAAATGTGATTAGGGACATTACTGTAGGTACGTGAAAAAAAAAGCAGATCTAAATGGGACAAAACTGCTGGTGTATGTGAGCTGAACCTGGAGAGGCTGTGAGGGGTGGCTGAGCAGCCAGCAGCACTGCCTGCACCACGGCCGGCTCTGCCTCCCCTGTGCCATTCCCAGCCCCAACTTCTGTGGCTGTGGGCTGTGGGACCATCGGCACCCAGAGGGGCACAGTGTGGCACACAAGGAGAGCTCATTACATCCCTGTTAATGAGTTGCTCCAGTCTGTGCTACATTTGTATCTCCTTAGCATCTGGAGACTGAGGGCAGTTTGTGATACCAGATGTTGAGTGGAGCTGTTCATTCCAAGTGAGCAGTTTTCAAATCTGAATTTGAGTAATAATGAGTGAAAATTGTTATTATTCAGAGGCCAGTGGAAATTGAAGCATCCCGGGACTCGTTTGATACTCACTAAAAATCAGCCCTTCTTTTGAGTGCTGGCAGGTTCAAGGTCAAGAACATCACTGAGAGCCCGACTGTTTGGTATGAGAAACATAAGTCAGCTGTGAGATTACTGCAGCCAGGCATTAGGGCTGCTGTGGCAATGGAGGTCTCGACTCATCAGGCCTCACCTCCATCTTTCCCAAGCATGGAATTCATGTGAAAAACAGAAGTGGTTCATGCCCTTGAAGGTAAAGAGTCCCGTGCTTGTGGTTCTGCAGTGATAAGCTGAGTACCTGCAAACCTGTTGGGGATTCCCAGAGTAAATCTACTGCTTTCTGCCCCTTGAGGAATTAGCATTGCTGCAGAGAAAAAAATCATCCTGCTTTCATTACTTCTAGTGCTTGTGGCTGCTTTTCCTTCTGTTCCTTTGATTGCTGACATTGAAATCCCATTCTGTTGTTCCTCTGACTTTTGCAGATAATTCCAGCTTCACCCTGCAGGCAGGAGCTGTGCCACCAGCAAAACACAGTGCTTCAGCTCCACAGCACCTTTCACCTCTCACTGAACAAAACAAGAGGGAAAGTTCATTTCTTGTAAAACCAAACTTAAATATCTACACAGCTGAAAGGTGAGAATTTTCAAAACCAAGCTGCAGATCATGGATTATTCACAGAACTTCTGCATCAGAAAATTTCAACTAGCAAGTATGCCACAAAAATGCCATCTGTTTGAGGAAAACACTGCAAGCAGAGATAGAAGCAAAATAAATTATGGGTGGAAGATTGTTTGTCTGCTTTTAGAAAACTTAATATTTTTTAAGAATGTTTTGTAACGTATGTGCAAAATGTTAGGGTGAAAGTGGTAGCACTGACTACTGCTGCACTGGGGTTCAAAAAGGCCTGGAAAAAGAAAGCATTGTGCTATCTATCAGTGCTTTTCTCACACAGAACATGGGAACTCCCTTCAGAAAAAGGAAATCTATCCCTTTGTTTCTGATAGGTACTGATAGCTATTTTGGTAATGGGGACAGGAGGAGTACAGCCACCACATCTCTAGCACCACCAGCACCACCGACAACAAGGGGAGTGGAAAGTATTTTTCCAGCGCTTAGCTCTCTTGGCCCTCTCAACACAACAGGACAACATGGCAAAGAAGGGCTTTAAAGTGACTAGAGATTAGTTAATGATCATGGCCTGCTCTGAAATTCGCCAGCTGTGGGCATTAGTGGGGTTGCTTGGCACGGTGTAAGCAGCAGATCACCTGGGTTCAGGCAGTAGCTGTTGCTTGATGGAAAAGGCCCCCTGAATGAGACAGGTGTGGTAGTTGTAATCAGATGGGGGTTGGTTCTTCACAGCTGTGAGTGGCAGGAGGACAAGAAACTGCAGACGTACATTGAAATCAGAAGTTCTGAGTGGGGGTAGGGAAATATCTTTCCCATGAGGTCAAGCAGTGGAGCAGGTGCCCACAGTCTGTGCAATCTGCATCCTTTAGGATTTTCAAGACCTTTGGGTTAAGGTGCAGGGAGCTAAGCCTGCTTCCATAGCCCTGCTTTGAGCAGCAGTAGGCTGGATTGGAGGGCGGTGTGATGTCCTTCTCTGACTGAATGGTTCTGTGTTTGGATGGTAATTGCTTTTGGAAATACTCCTGCCGTTGCCTGCTTCCCTTGAGGTGTATGTGCAAGGTGCCTGCTATGGGAGGAGATCTGTCCCCTCAAGGTAAGTAGATTGTGTGCTGCTTGCAGATGGTCCAATTCTCTTGCCACTGTGTGATGAGACTTTTCTTTGCTGATTTATGGCAATAAATGACTCAGTGGGTGACTGAAGTGAAAGGAACCCTGAGTAACTCTGGCACTTGATGCCAGTGTTTGGTCAGAGAAGTCCCAGCTGGTATCACCTGCCTGGGATCACAGGAGGTCTGGAGCAGAGAGAGGATTACATTTAGACGTCTTACTGGTGGCTATTAAACCAAAGCCTTAGACGTTCATACTTAGCAAAAGCTTTCCTTTAGCTTTCTTCCTTGGACAGCTTTTCTGAGAGTTTTGTTTGTGGCTGTATGTGGTCAGAGCAGAGCTTTCCTGCTGCTTCACTTCTGTTCATCCTTGCAGAAAATGACTGGTGAGAGCTCCTGCATGAGCTGCTGCACGTCCAAACCGTGCATCATGGCACTGAGGAGTGAAGAGCAGCACATGCCTTCTCCATCTGCAGCTCTGCCGATGTGTTGTTTATGTTTGCAAGGTGGCTGATAGCACTAAAATTAACTTACAAACACTTGAAATGTTACTCCAGTACCTCACTCTGCCTCCTCCCCCATATCCCCACTGCAGACACACTGAGACTTCTTCTGAGTGCTTCCTTGGTGTGTGTGCACAGCTGGTACTGCTGGTGCACGGTGCTGAGACATGGGCATCTTTGCAGTAGGATATAAATTTTATGGTGAATGTGAAACCACAATCTGCACAAACTCTCACCAAGCAAAGAAGGCATGGGCAGGACCTAGAGTGGAAAACAGCAAGAACTCAGGAGCACAGCTGTGTGGGAAGATCGTTTTGATTTAAGTACTGAGGTATGGATGTGCTGGAAGAATGTTGGGAGTTTGGTTTGGCCTGTGCTGGATATGTTCCTGAACTTAATGATGTGCCTCAAGGGCCTGGCTGTGCAGTGCTATTCCAGCTCAAGTTGCCTTTGGAAGTCCTGCAGCTTCGTGAGTGAGGAGAGGAACTTCTGTGTGTGTACGTTTTGCATAGACTGCCTACTCTGAATGTGCAGCTAATTACTAGCATAGGGTAAGCAGGAGAATCTCTGCACGCAGGTGGTGAAGCACGCAACAGTAACAGCATGGCACATCACTGGATAGCCACTTCTAAAAACGATTAGGTTTCCAAAATATTTGGTAAAATGCAGTACTTCAACCCATTTAAATTATTAATTTATATCATGTACCAACAAAACCAGTAAAATGTTTACAGAAGAGGTAGGCTTTTTGGCAGCAAGAGTTTCAGGGCACTGTTGTATAGGAGCTATCAGGAGCAGTGCATTATTTATTGTAGCACTGGCAGACTTCCAAAGGTTACCACTTTCTTCTTTATTTTCAGATTGCTGAACTGAAAGATACATGCAAGTGTATGAGAAATGCCTTCCAAGCATGTGCTTAAGCATCAGTATTGCTTAGCTTTGTAAGATAGATAATGCTCCTTAACACCTTGTTACTGCATGTACCTCAGATTACTCAGAGAAAATCGTCATTCCTCTCATGCTCAGACACAGAAAAAACATGGGTGTATTCATGTGGGTCTAGGAATGTATCATAGAACCTGTTTTATATAAATAGGAATTCTAGTAAAATTAGAAATTCTAGTAAAATTAACCCCTGTAACATTTGTGCAAGCTTTAGAGACTTGTCTGTCCTTGGCAGTGGTTGCTAATTCTTGGTTCCCAAAGACTCTTCCTGCCTTGCTTGATCTGGGGAGGAGAGCAGAGCTCAGTGCAGGGCTCTCTCATCCCCCTGGGCTTGTGCAGGCTCATGCCATCCTGCTCCTCTCGGTGCACAATCTCTGCTCTCCATCCTACCACCCACCCTCTTAGCAACCATCCGACTGCAGCTCCGTCCCCGTGGACAAAGCACAGTGGGAACAAACGCGTAACATCTTTGCACCAAATGGGGGTATTTGCAGACACCAAGGGCACAGCAGTGTGTGCCCTGCGCTCCGTTGCTGCCTCGCCCACAATGGGTTTTGATCTGAGAGCAGATTTTGAAGAGAGCACAATAGTTGGCACAGCACATGGTGCCTTCTCCAGAAAATAGTGCCTCTTGCAGCCTGCTTTCCTCTCCCCCAGATAAATTCACAGCAGAATATCCATGTTGTTGTTGTCCTTTATTTCTCCCTTGTTTTTAGTTCAAGGTGAAGTCCCGCGGTGCTGGACTCTATGGTCTCTGCATGGAAACTGGAGAAAGCTGGACTCAGCCACTCCCTTCCTGCAGTGCATTTCTGTTTGAATGGGAGCCGTTCAAATTAATGACTTCTTACTGTCAGCCCTTTAGGATTTCGTTTTGTCACGGACAGGAAAAGGAATAGAGGCCAAATGACCCTGTTTTCGAAACACAATTTGTGGTATGAAGCACTTAACGGGGAGAGAGCCTTAATGCCAGGCTGGATTTACAAGTTGTTCCTGAAGATAGATTCCACAGACTGTCAAGATGTCACCCGAGGTTGCCAGGCACTCAGTTTTCAGGCATTCACTTCTGTTCAGATATATTTAAGAAGGTGAAATGGGCCTCCATTGCTTTTGCTTTTCCAGCTCAATCAATTTTTAATACTCATAATACATTAAGGGAATGTGAAACAATTATCTCAGTCACAATACTTTGGTTTGTCTAATTACATATTTGATGATGCAGTTAAAAAAAAAAAAAAAAAGACAATAGAAAAGAAATGTTTTATTAGGCAAAAACATCCTGCATGCCCACTGCAATTGCTGTCACAACACCACGTGGGCAGAGCCTGGCAGTGTGATCCAGCATCTGTTGGGCCAACCCTCTGTCTGGATAATTACTTTGTCTGATTATGATTTGATAGCTGCTGAAATCATTAGCACTTAACAGTGAAAGTACAGGAGAGTCTGGAGAGTCCAGAGAAGCCATCTCGAGGAGGTTGGTTTTCCTGGTTTGTGGGAGGATAATTCCAAGTTAAAACAAAGTGTAATTCTTGTAATTCAAAAATGGGCCCTCAAACACAAGAAGCAAGACATGCATAATGCAGTTACTATGCCTAATTACTGCTCGGCTGCATGTCTTGCTTAGAGCAAAATTGCCTCAAAATGTAGACCAGCTTTCTAGTTAATAAGATTCTTTTCCTTCTTATTAAGTTTATGAAATATTGCTCTAAAAATAATTGTGTAGAAATCATAGGAATGAAATCAGGTTCTGCATTGGTGGTTTACCGTGCATTACTCATTCACATTTGCTGATCTTCTAAAACTCACGTCTTGTCTAAAAATAAATATTATTCCTCAACATTTCCTGTTTGGACGTAGCTGTGCCCAGCTTTAGCTTCCTACCAGGCACCCTTGCAGGAGGCAGACTTCAGTTCTGTCCTTGTGGAATTTGGTCACAACCAGTGTTGCATGTTTTTCCCATTGAAATTAGTCCAAATTCCTTCAGAGTCCATGAGCTCTGATCTGGGGTCGCAGGTGTAGCTGCAGCACGATGTCACATCGGCTCTGTGGCTCTTCGGCCTCTCTTTAAGTATTGCAGCACTCATAGCTGCTGCTGATGTCCTCTCGTGCGACGTAGGCAGAATGGGCATTCACGGGTTATTGTCCTCCTTTCTTATTTGGTGTGGATTTTGGTGTGGGTCTGAAGCATCCCGTGGTTCAACCAGTGCTATTAATTGTTTGTGCTCACGTGGTGAGGGCTGGATCCACCGCTGCGGCTCCGTGAGGCTGCACAGTACAAACAGTAAAGGGAAATTTTCCAGCATAAGCCAGATAAATCTGTCCTTTATGCCACTTCTGTGTTTAATCTGGAGAAGGACGGGGTTTGGGGTTTGTGCTCACAGAACTGCTGAGTTCTCTGTTGGGTTTCCGGACTGCTGGGAATTGAAGAGCAATGTTAGCTTTTGTTACTTCTCTCATAAAACAGTGGAAAGCTCACTGCCTTGATGAGTCTGCTGGAACAACTCACAGACTGATAGTCCCTCCATAGGAAGAATCACAGCTTAAGATCAGTCCGCTGCTCTGCCTGCAGCCCTTTTAGGCCCACAGAACACAGAGATTTATTTTTTGCAAATGGAAGAGAAAAATCCACACGTTTCATTCTCTGTGTAATCCACACCACATTGCCGCAACGATAACAGTGTCTGATTGTGTTGCTAATCAGATCTTAATTTAGAAGTCAGTATGCTGATAAAAAGATACTAATGAGTTCCTGGCAGTTACTCTTCTATCAGACGACCAGCTCAAACTGCATTGCACCCATTGGTTGGGAGATGGGCTCTCGTGCACTGGCACTGCATGTAGCAGTGACCCCACCTGCTGTGTTTCAGTGCCCAGCTCTCATGGACAGCTTTGCTGCCCGGGAGGTGCAGAGCAGTGCAGCGCTGCAGGGTGGGGTTTCTTGGCAGCGCTTTGCTGCGGACATTCTGGAGTCATTGCGATCGTTCTGCGGTTTGTAGTGTCGAGTGTATGAGATTACCTGAAGAGTTGGTTCAGTCAGATCTTTTTATGGATGTGTTGATGTGTGTTTTATACTGAGTTCTGCCTACATTTGTTTTGCAGTCTTGCTTTTCTTTACAACCATATGTACCTCATAAAAGTGAACTACTCATGTTAGCATTGTGCAGTCTCTAGTTACATCAGTATTGCCATATCCAGGAGAGGAAAGAAGTGAGTGAGATCAGTACAAATGTTTCTTCAGCAGTTTAGCTGTGTCCCTGCTAAAGGCTGTGCTGTTATTCCTGTGATGAGCTGATGAGCTGCTTCAATTGCAGCCATGTGAGCAGCGCATGCAGAGCGTATCGCAGCGCTGCGGTTCCTCAGCAGCTTTCCTTTGAAGTAAAAGGGGGGTGAGACCTTGCAGCTGATTATCTCCAGCAAAGGAGATGTTTAGATTCATTTTCTCTCATCTTTTTCGTTCTGTTAGAATGAACTGCCAAAACAAGCACGAGAAGAAAATCACAGACTGCTTGCTGATGGTCAGGTCTAATTCTTTTCAAGGGCCTGGTATAAATCCCATTAGCCATGTTTATATGAAGGCTAGCACTTTTAAGGCAGTATTAGGGTTATAATATTTGTGCTATAGCCCTTTATGGAGCGGAGCTGTACTCGGAGGCCAAGGGGAGCAAGTCATGCTTGCAGCCGCGGAGCCTGATGTGCTTCAGAAGGGCCCGGTGGAGGCTGCATGTGGCCAACAGGGGCTTTGTTTAATTAACAAATCATCAATTTTTGAGTGGCGCCTGGTGTGGGATGCCGTGATGTCCTGAGACTTTCCCTTTGTTTAACAGATAGAAATCCCCATCTCCTCCTGCGCAACGTGCTGCTGTGCTCGGAACCCACAGCTGGGCACTGTCTGCTCTGCCTCCCATTGGGTGAGGCCTCTGAGAACTGCAGGGCAGCCCAGCACTGCACAGCTTTCCCTGGGAGCTCCGGGAACCTCAGCGCTCTTCTTCCGGTGAGCAGCCGAGCTGCTCGGGGCGGAGATGCCTTGGAGCTCTCTAAGGAGTCACACCGTGGATGCAATTCTTGTCATGCGGTAGAAAAATCTTTCAGGAGATGTTCCACACTGTCCAGTCAGTTCCAGATTCTTGGTGGCATTTCAGAAGAAGGTCTGTTGTGTTCCTTATGAGTGCCGCCATGGTGAATTTCCCACTGCTTTTCTATAGCTCAGCTCACTGGTGTGATGCCGCCTGCTCAGCTTACTGCGTTTTTAATCCTTTCCTAACATCATCTGAAAATCCTTTCCAATAAATAATGGTCATTTGGAGAGAGACCGATCGCACTGGTCCTCGCACCTCTATTGAATACAGGATACTCTTATTTTTTTTTTAATTCTCACAATAATTTATGAAAGTTGAGATGGAATCTTGAGCTCTTAGTACATCTCAAGTTTACATCGGTAGTTCTTTGGATCTATAATTTTGAGTCCTTTTTCACTGTGCTCTATGCCTCCAGTTTGGCAGGTATAAATTTAACCTCCAGAATGAATGCGGTTGCTCCCTGCCATGACTCAGAACAGTCTATCCAAAATTTTGTATCAGACTGAAATTATAATCAGTTATGGCAAAAGTAGCAGGATGCCAAAGGGATAATACACTGAGCAAGAAGGAGAAACAAAGCACTGAGGTGTTTGGAGCAGTGCCTAGCAAACTGATGCCTAAGCATCCTGTGGCATCTCTGCTGTCCTGCTGCCTAAGGAGAGCAGTGAGCAGTGCAGTTTCCATGGTCCTTAGCAGTGCACAATTCCATGTACTGAGCACTTTCTATGAGCAGAAGTACTTGTCTCAAACCAAACTCCCTGGGATCTCGCATCCTCCCTTGAACTCTGGCATCTCTGGGTTTGCTGTGGGATGAGCAGAGCTGTTATGCTGATCCCCATCAGTGGCTGCAGATACAGCAGCTCCTCTGAGCACGTGTGATTCGTGGAGACAGAATGAGCAGCATTTGTGCTGTGCAACACCTTCAGGACCAAATTCTGCAACGTGCTGTCTTAATTGTACTTAATTTAATCCTTTCCTGACAAAATCCTTTATAACTCGAAGGGTTCACTCTGGGATATATTTGGCTCAGATGTGACAGCTCCTGTCTAGTGTGATAGTTTCTATCTATAAACAAAAATAAATAAATTTAACTACTGAATGCAAAGAAAGAAGGAAAACATTTATTGACAACCGTGCTACTATAGAGACAGGTGCATTTTCAAATGGCAGTAATAGACAGACATGTGCTAAATGATGTGTGCTTGGCTCTGTCACTGTTGGCCTAGTTACCATCTCTCCCTGCTGCGCCGGTTTGGAGCAGCACCACCCAAATTTCTGTACTGACAAGAACTCTGCCTGTGTGGGATGGTTTCATTTTACTTTGGCAATGATGCTTCAGCCTGTGGAAAACAGCTATTTGGTCTTTTTTCCAGACTCCAAATTAAAAGAATAATTTATCACAGATAAGTATAAAAATGGGTTAAAGCAGAATGAAGGTAAGATTTATTTTTATCTGCATAAAAATATCCCAGAAGTTTAAAGAAAAGCATGCAAATGATGAAGGCTGACTTAGGTACTATTACAGATTACATATTCTGGACAATCTTTATTTAGTTGTGCACGAAATAATAATAATAATAAAATAACAAATACAGTTCAGATTTTTAAGAAGGTTTTCAGAGATCTTTCCGTGAATTCTGAGTTACCCAAGAAGCACAGAATGCTTTAGGTTGGGAGGGACCTACAAGACCACCCAGCCCCAGCAGGTCAGGCTACCAGGACCCACGCAGACTGATCCTGAGTGCTTCCAGGGATGGGGAGCACATTTACCTTCTTCATCAGTGCGTTTACACTAAAACAGGAAACCTACAGTGTCCTGCATTGGAGTTCTGTACTTCTGTGAAAGACAAATCTGATGTACTCACTATGAGGAATGAAGCATTTGTGCCACATCTCTACAAGTCTCCCATTCAGTGGATCGGTGTCATAGTTTAGAGAGATCTGATAATCACCCCAGAAAGATGAGAACCTGAAACCTGCTGCTTATGCAGTGGCAATTCATCTGGGATCTCCCTGACATCCAGCAACTCTGTGCTGAGGAGCACACAGCCACCAGAAGAAACAGGGCTGGGAATGCTTTTATTGCTGGTGGTGAACCATTCCTCTTTCTTTCTGCCCTGATAAGGTAGAAGTGAGCCAGGATTTCAGGCCAACTGAAAGCTTTCGTCCTGAGAACAGGATTATACAAAAATGCAGAGACATCAGCATTGCTAAATCATGCGCTTTGGTACCTGTGCATGCAGCCTTGAAACACATGTGGAAGCAAATTGTTCCCATTGAACTAATGAGGTGACTCAGGTGTTCAACTAAAACACACGCTGAATCCGTGGAAGATCAAAGCCCTTAATTGTAGGCACGTGGAGCACGTGCTAATTGCCTGTTAGATGAAAGATTTGTCACAGGTATATGTGCTCTGCTCACTCACCTGCACAGAAGGTAGAAGTGATGGCTTGGCAAATAGGGCAGTAAGCATTGCTGTTTGTTGTCCTGATAAGACATTCAGCCTGCTACTTATTCATTGGACATTGGTGTTGCTCAGTAAAACACATTGTTTAACATTTCCTATTTGGCTTTGTTGCTAAATATTACAGCCAGAAGTGGTTTTATGAGCTGTATTCACTTCTTACCTGAGACAAAAATATGGTGTGTTTTTCTGGTTCCCCTCATGTAGGTGCAACATCAAAGGGTGTGGATAAGAGCTGGGGAAAGCTCACAGTTTCAAATGTTTGTGCTGACCTCGTATCATATGTCAGAAGTAATGTTTCCCCTTCTCTTTCTTTCCTTTTTGTTTGAGATCACATGTATAGACATGGAAGACCTATGGGTTCTTTATGGCTTAGAAAAAGATGTGTCCAGTAATGTTGCTGCACCGAGGCGCTCGCTGCTCCCTGTGGAGCTGAAGGCTGCATGCAGTCAGGGAGCCACGAGCTTTTGCAATGATCTGGAAAAGATTAATAATGAATATATAACTGGAATAATAGAAGGCTTCAAGCGTTCCCCAGGGAAGAGAATATGCGTAATGTTTCAGTTCTGTTCCACGTGATCCTGGAGACAGGGGAGTGTTTCCGTGTTGGGAATGAGATGCACTGTTACCCATTGGGGCGGTTTGCATGTCTGATGTGCCGGTAGAAAAAACATTTTCATGGGCACTTGTGAATTACTAATTGGGCTAAAGCTGTGTTTTCAGATGAATTATTGATTTATTCCAAGTTCAGAATCGGTGTTCAGCTAATGCATAATCTCAGAAATGATATTGACTGCTCCGAAGGGCACACTGAAGATTGAAAGGGATCCATTTGGTTGTACACACACATCTGCAGCCAAAGCCCCACAGCTCCTCCAGGCGCAGTGCTCTGCCCCATTGAATCACCAGCAGTCTTGCTCTCCCCAGCTGGGTTTCTCTTCCCAAGCCTCTCTCCATGGCTGGTGGTTTTCATCTGTTCACTGTGCTCTTTTTTGTGTGTCACCTTTGTTTTCCCAACTTCCCCTGAAATGCATGCGTGCTGTTGATAAAGGATGGTTAAGGCAATACTAAATCAAATGAAACATTGCAGATTAGTTTTGGCCAGCACAAAAATTATGAGTAGCTTACCAATGCTTTTGGAAGAGATATTTAGAGAACAGAACAATAGTAGCTCCCGTTGTCCCCTTCCCATTTGGATAGTAACCTGTATATTATTTTGTATATAATGCAATTGGTAAATATTTTAGAGAATTACAGCGTTTGCCTACCTGTGCCTTTCAGAGCACCTACAGTGTTTAACAAATACCTTTTGGGAACGGAATTCACACTTCTGAGTTTAGGCACATTCAAAATCTCTGTCTCTGGTGAGAACGGCCGCCAGCTCTGCCAGTGCCAGCTGCTCTGCTGTGCCCCGTGCTGCAGTAAGGGGATCTTTACCTCATCAGTGCATGAAAGCATATTGATGAGGGAAAACCAGATAGAAAGTGAACCTGGAGTTTGGAAGATGCCACAAGATTTGATCAGTACTAAAAGAAGTAACTAGCAGTTTCCCCATTTCTTTCAAATATATTATTTGTGCAGGTTCCAATCTGTATGAAACAATCAGCAAAGAGAGGATAAACATGTTATTCAAGTTCATTAAATTTAAATGAAATCATTTAAATACATTTTCTTACTATCCCCTTATGTCTGTAAAGTGAAGGCATTGAGGTTGTTGTTCTCAGCAAGAGAACCTGCCATTCCTATGCTTTTGGGGAATACAGTTGTGTCTGTCACAGATAAAATATTATATTCATACTTTACTTTAAGAATCTGCTGGTTTATGGACCCACTGTACTCACAGGAGTGTGAAAAACCCCTGTGACCTCCCTGGGAGTCCGGGTGCCAGCTGGGGGAAAAGTAGCACTCACACAATTTTGGGCAGTTCCCTGTTGGCTGCATTCACAGAAGCAGCATGAGAGATTTTGTATTTCAGGGAGAAACAGCAATAAATCAGAGAAACTTCTTTATTACAACTGCAGTGGGACACCACTAATAGCACCTCCTCCCCCCACCCATTTTTTGGAAGGAAGTCAGGATTTGCACAGCTTTGCTCAGCACACAGTGATAATCTGCTCATATGCAATTTTGGAAAGCATGGTTTACTAGCCTGAAGGAAATAATAGTAGTACAATTAATAGGAAAAAAAGACCAGTATACAATTAATTCAAGTGGAATTATTTTCTGAATTGACCTTAAAACTCTGTTTCTATAGAGCAGAGCTCCACAGCTGCTTTAGCACAGCACCTCCTCCTGCTGCAGTGCTTTGGTAGCATTGCTTATTTCTGTGAGGTTTCCCTTTGTTGTATCTGGGTACTGTACATCTCCCTGGCTGTATAACATGTAGCATGAGTTAAAAATTTTCTTCAATAAGATAATTGTATTGTGCAATTTGAAGTAATACACCTGTAAATCAACTCAGTTCCTTTGGGCTCAGTGAAAGGCCACAGTTATGCACCTTTTTTTTCCCTTTAATAACGAACATCATCAAAGCATTTGAACGTAATTTGAACAGCCTTTTGTTCCCCCCTTTGTTTCTATAACAAACTGTCTCCACTCCTGGGCTCGCAGGTTACAGCAGCAGAGCTGTTCCTCAGATCCAAACCAGTCCTGTGGACGCTCAGCAGCTCTGCTCAACCTCTGTGCCCATCAGTTTTAGCACTCAGTTCTGCTTCCTACAAGTGTTTCTTGTCTGTTGACCTGTGACAGAGGGAGCAAAGTTAACCATAGGGTAATTCCTTCCCTCCATAAATAGGCACACATGGAAAATTTTGGATGCCTTGCTATCTTGCTGTACTTTGTGCTTTGTCTGGTTTACACTTGTTTCTTGGCATGTTTTATAGCAGTGTCTGGAAAATCAATTTTTCTTTCCCGAGCAACAAAGCAGTGCATGTGTTTTTAAACAAAGCCACACAACTCTGACCAGCATCTTCGGTTTTGCTTCTTTGGTGTTGCTGTGAAATGCACTTCAGCCCCATGCATTTACACTTTAATTTCAGTGTTACTTTCAGGGATCACAGTTTAAGAATGGTGTCGGAGAACAGATTATACAAAACCACTGCATGCATATTTAGCATTATTTTTTGTTTGTTTGTTTTCAAAAAGGGTTGTTATACTTTTAACTTTCTAAGCTGTAGAACTTTGCTGGTCTCTTTCTTCTGACCATCTTGTTTATTACATGCCTTCTTCTTTTAGAAAGTTACGTGGGTCGGTGTTTTAAATGCCTCTCAGATGTGGATTTATGGAAGGAAAAAGACTAAAGATGCTGTACTACCTTAATGAATTGCCAGCTATGTCACAGGGGATGTGGACAGGCGGTCCTCTGTCCCCACAGCAGCCAGATGCTATATAACTGAGATGGTCCACGGAAGCCCAGCAATTTCAGCAGATGTCTCCATTAGTGACGGATGTCTGTATGGATTGCCTGGGGGATTAGTTCTACATTGGTTGTTATGGTCTTCTAATTGTCGTGATGGTGCATTGCTTTGAAGTCCAAACTCCCATGGGTCTCATCAGAGCCATGGATTCAGATAGAGAAAAAAACCTCCGGGTCAGTGAGTCTGCTGCATTTCATTCCAAGGTTGTGCCTGTCTGCTTTACAAAAATGGATGGCTCTTTCTAGGCACCAAGGCAGCAGTGACTAATGTCCCTTATATGAGGCTGCTGAAATACTCTTTCTGAAGCTTGCATTCATCAATCTAGATAAAGAGACTTGTAAAAGCAGAGCGTGTGTTTTGGTGTCCAGCGCAAATGGAGGCCTGCTGTGCTCCCCGTGCAAAACTGATGCACAGCTCAGCACCAGGCCAAGAAAGGGTGAGCAGGTTTCTGTGAACATTAGCAGCAGGAGCAGGCTTCATCCAGCACCCATTATCACCCTTTCTTCCTCGAAGAACTCTATTTAACCTCATCCTGGAAGTGAGAATCTTAGGGAGAGGCTGTTGACAAACAGAAGACAAAGCCTGCACTGTGCTGGGGGCATGCTTTGCAAGCCAGGAAAGAGCTCTCCTTTCATGCAGCAGGAGGTGGTATCCTCAGCTCTGTCATGGGGACAGTTTGATACCCACTTCTGCATGGATGCTGTCATCTTAGGGTCAATTAATCAGCCCTTGTGTAGGCAGAGCACGTGCTTGACTGTATCTGGTGGAACAGAATTTAATTACTGGATCGAGAGGGGTTCTTTTTACACTGAAATTAACATCACCATTCTCATTTGGAATCAATGGGCCTCTTGAATTAATTTCTTGTTTATGGCATTCGTCTCGTAAATGAAGCTTTGATCTTTTATGCTAATGAATTGATACACCACAAAGATGTGAAGAAGTGTGCTAACAAAGACACTGTTGGATGACCATGTGGATGGTTACGGTTAAATGGAGCTTCTGCCAGTACCTGCTGAGGTGCAGAGGCTCTCTGCCTTCTGCAAGAGTGAAACAATGCATATGGAAGGGCTGCTCTGCATTGAGAGGTGCCCAGCTGAGCAGGGTGACAGCAGGAGGGCTTGAGCTCAGGGTGCTCGGGGTGCTGTGAGAGATGTGCTACGTTCCCTCAGTCACTGGTGGTGCTGGAAGGGAAGAAGCACAGCAGTGACAGAACCGGGACGCAGTCATTGCCTGATAGCATCTGCACGGGGAGATCTGCTCCAGGCTTGGGCCTGGCTGTGATGTGGGAATGAATAAATAGCAGAACCGAAGAACTAATACTGGAATTTCCAAACTCATCTTGTACCTTGTAGCAACGTTTTTGTTTATGGAGAATGGGAAAACAAAAACAAATATCTTGAAGGGTTTTACACCTTGCATGTACATTGTTAAAGTACAACCCAAAGGGAAGCAGGCCCTGGATATCTTGGTTTGAAGGGGGAAAACAATTTGGGATGCAGCAGTATTGGGAGCTGCTGGAAGGAAATAGAACTGCGTGTTTAAGCCCTTGCAGGAGAGTACTGTAAAAACTTGATATAAAAAATGGTTTTATCAGGAAGAAAAAAGAATAAGATGACACCACATTCAAAATGTGTTCAACTGATTTACAAAGGAGGAATTTGGAAATGCTTTTTTCTTTAAATTTTTAAGGCATCCTTGAAAAAAGGACCCAAGAACTCGGCTGCTGCTAGATGAATTCCCAGCAGTAGCAGTGTGCAGCTTACTGCCTTGGCAGTCCTCAGGTTATTTTTGGGAGTAGTTAAATATGATCTTATGAAAAAGCACTTAGAGCTGATCTGCTCTTTAGAAGAATATGTTGATTTCTGTTTAAAAATCAGTGTTTTACTTCAGGATCTATTGGTTGCACTTGCAGTGATGATAGAGGTATTTAACCCAGAGTTTCAGAGCAGCTGAAAGCAATATGTTATGTATGTTTGGTTTTCTTCCTCATAGCTGTTGACCGTTTTTCTTTCCCCAAACACTGCAGTGCCACTTTCTTCCCTACCATGTGCTGATCTCACCTTCCTCTGCTTTGTGCTCTACTCTTTTGATCAGTTTCACTAACTCTTAACATTCAGGTCAAACCCTCTAGCTTAGGAATGCCTGGGATGGAGCACATTCAGCCATCAATGTACAACACTCAATATAAGAAGAGACAGAATAAATCAGACTTAAAATGTGAACTGTTTGTTGACAAAGAGATTGTGAGATTCAATTAGAAGGACACAAATGGAACAGATAAGGGTTTTTGAAATTCAACTTGAAACTGCTGCCTTTTCTTATGCTGTGAAAACCTCAATTTTTGGATAACCTTGATCCCAGAGGTCCAAAGGTATGAGAAGACCGTGCTGACTTGTGGCTGGTAGAAAACAATGGCTTAGCTCGCCTTCTTGCTGGTGGAGACTGTGTGTGTGCTACCAAGCAAATGCAGCTGAGTATGGGCAATGTGCCCTTGTGTGTCAAGTCAGTGCTAGCCTCTGCCTCTCCTCAAGGAAAAGTGTGAGGATCTTGAGGCTTCTTGCAAGTAAAAGAGCATCCCTTCTTAGGGCTGGGATTGCAGCCCAGTTCAGACGGGGTTGATGTACTGCTGATTTCGATGGAGTCAGGAAATCTCCTTCAGTCCCTTTGTTCCACAAGACAGACATGGGAAGGACAGTTCCTGGACGAACTTTACTGCAGACAGCCACTTCTGAAGAGAACTGAGCTTTTCAGTCCCCTTGGCTGCACAGGCCTTGGATTTACAGATGAGTCTTGTCAACAAGGGTGGGTATTAGAACATAATACAGCTTGTCTCTTCTGTTTTTATAAGAGCTCTTCATCTTGTTACCCAGGCATTCAATACTGCTACAGAAAGCACACAAGCCCACAGTAGCTGGTATTTTCCATCAAAGCTTGTTCGAAATTGTACCGACGTGAGGTACGTTTAGGTGATCTGATGAGGTATACTTATAGCTCTTCTGACAACAGCACACTTCTAGCAGGATTTAGGGTGTTGGAACCCTGCAGAGTCTCGGTCTTGGGGTCTTTCAGAAACACCCCAATTTCAGCTATAGGTGAGCCTGTCTAGTTAGGTTGTCTCTGTCCTAGGCTTTGCCCAGTAGAAAATGGGTACAGAAATTCGTACCGCCCTGCGAGAGCTCAGGATGTCACTGTGCTGAGCAGCTGGTATTAAAGCCTTTGTTCTATAAAAAGTGGCAGGGTACAAAAGACATCACCAGGGAAGGAAGTGAAGCTCATTCTCCTACCTCCAACTTTCCTTTTCTCCACACTGGCTTTCATGTCATTACTGTTTGTTAAGACTGCAGTTCAGTATTTATAGTCATGTGAGATACTACCTTAAAAGATATAGAAGTAGACCTCTTGGCCAGAAGCTTAAGAAAACCTAAGTCTGATCTTAAAGATGGTCCACTGCACCAAAGCATGTTATCAGGAAAACGAGAAAAATGGGAAATACTGTCTTTGTTTACATCCCATTCGTAAAACACCACACAACTTTCAGAGCTCCTGCATGCGATAGGACTGAATTAAAACAGGAAAGGGCAGCAGTGCTTGGGATAACCCAGTTATGTTGAACAATTGCTGTGCAAGGCACACGTGTGCTCATGCACACGCAGGTTTGGGGGGTGAATTGACCTGGATATGAGTGTCTGCTGATCACAACTCTTATCCTGGTGCAAAAGAGCAGTGCTGGGATGGTTACTGATACTTGAATAAATAAATAGCCCTGGGCAACCTGAGATGCCCAGCCTTGTCGCAGCCTCTCGGGTTTGGATTCTGGGTGGTACAGCGAATTCAGTCCACTTTCAGAAGTGGAGCTGGTCTTGTGTGATTCCATGCAATCAGCAGGATGCTTTCACAAGGTGTGCTTTCCGTTCCAGTTTCATGGGATTAAGCTGAAAAATTCTCAGTCCTCTGTCTGTCAAAAGATTCATATCTGGCTGGGTATTCCCAAAAGCGCTCAGGGCTTAATGAGAAGTCAGGCTACTCACAATCTTAGCAAACCACTTTCTTGTGACTGATTTGCTTTTCAGAGTTGCAAAAACAACCAGTGGAAATTACTGGTAAGAAATGTCATCTGCTTTGTAATTAATCACTGTAAATTTGACTTCAGGGTAGAAGTTTACTTCCTTGTTAAGAGTGTAATGATTTTCCCAGCCTGTATATTTAACATTTTCCTTAAAAAAATTTTTTTAAAAATATGTATATTCTTACAAGATACTTTGTTGGCACGTGAGCCTGGGAATATGCTGCAGTTTGCCACCTTCTGTTTTTGCCATTTGAAAAAGCTAATTTTGTTACTGGGTTTGCTTCCAGCAATTTCCAGGCAGCAGCTGCAGTGAGGTGCAGTGAAGGAGCCCCTTCTGAGGGATTTCTGTGCATTTTGAGAAGGTGGATTTATTTTCCCTTTTCATTACTGCTTCATCGCTTGAGGAAACTGTCCTATTCGTCCCCCAGCTCCAATCCCCACAACCCCTCCCCCCCGCCGTGGGCATCTTCTGTGCTTTTAAATGAGTTTCTAAAAGCCCTGATTGTTGCCTAGTTAAGGACCCAGAGAGCTATAATCACTCCAACTCATTTCCCTGATTTAATGAGCAGCGCAAATCACTGACAGCTTCAGACACTGTCAACTTCTGAAACACAACTGCACCCTAAATCCTTCATCAGCTTGGAATAACTCTGAAACGCCTGGCCTGATGTATAGGAGATGACTGACCAGATAATTAGATGGAGCTGAGGCTGGACCTGGAGATTTTATGTGAGAAGTAAACAGAGGGGTTTAAATATGTCTATTGTGCAAGATATGGGAGTGTGATAGTTTGATTTGCAGGAAAAGAGAAAAGCATTTGTCCCCAGGGTATGTGTTTCCTTCTAAGCAAAACCAGGGTGTGAGTAGCAGAACAATTTGTGTTACTAATGGCAGCCCCCAAGGAATGACATGCTGTGGATGGAGTCCATCTGGAGGGAGAGTTATGAAGAATTTGAAAATGTTTGGAATCTTACTAGCGATTTTCTTGATTAAAATGATCCAAAAATAGCACCATACTGTCTTCCAGGTGCTACGTACAGAGGGCTTGCCTCTTGATCGCTCTCGTCATTATAGCCAGACATTAGAATAGCTGAGCTCAATGAGTGGAACGTTCTGTTTTGCTGTTGGATCTCAGTGACTGAATGCAGATTTTAAGCACTGTAACTGAGAATTGGATTTAGCCTGGTAAATGTAAAGAGATATAAGTAATAATGCAGCTCCTAATGACCTTATTTTAACAGCTAAACTCTGGTCAGTAGTGATTAAGCTTAAACAGCAGATATAACCTCTGCTGGGGAATGTACTCCAGCACATTTGAATGCTTAGTGCATTGAAACCTGTGCCCACTTACTCATTTCTATTGATGTTATTCATTAACATGACCTTGGGTGCCAAAATAACAACCCTTGGAAAAGCTAATGCTTCTGCATACGTAATTAAAATATAAATGTGCATTTCATAATGGCTATAATTCTTACTCCTGATGGCTGTATTTTGGGAGTGGATGTCCTCTGTCCTCTGCTGGCCTACTGAAACACTGTCCTTGGTGAGATGGGGTAAAAAGGAGAAGAGGAATTGGTCCTGGCTGTAGTTCTAGGTTAGTTCTATACAGAATTTTTTTAAGATTATGTTTGTCTACATTCAGTTGCTAACTGAATGAAATAATGATGAACCTTCTAGGAAGTGTTGGGTGAGGGACTGTCATCCTGTTATTGGGGATGACAAAAAGGAATGAGCAGCGTTTTGGTCTTATTCACCATTTCTTGTCTTTTGTGACAAAAAGCAAGGCAAGGTTGTTAGTGAGGTGCTCTACTCATAGTTCTTGACTTATGAATTGTTCCTCAACTCAGTGAATAATATAGTATGTCTGAATAATAGAAATAATCTTCATCAAGAGGCTGCACACAGAAACACAAACTAACTGTGATCAGAGTAGGCCTCAAAATGCATATTTTTCCAAAGGTGTTGTTTAGAAATACGGGGCAATATGATGGTGTAGGAGCTAACTAATTTTAGTGAGAATTATTTTCTGTCTGTGTTAGTGAGGGATTCATTTTGGTGTATAAATGCACTAGATTTAGATGGTTTTGGACTGGGCTCATCTTTCTGCTTCCCAGCACTGGTCCTTAGTTGCTCTCTAAACACAGGTCTTGGGGAACCTAAAAGACCTGTGCTGGCACTGACATGAAGCAATACAGCTGGGCTGTTGGAAGCAATGAGTTACATGACTTTACAGATGTAGCTGGAGAGGCAAAACTAGAGCTCATAATCTCCTTGTTTAAGCTGCAGTAGTGCTCTGGGATTTCTGTCTGGGGCAGATTTTCATTCTGTACTGTGTGCTGTTTAGGCACAAATGAAGACATGGACCTTGACCTAAAAAGTTGGTAAAAATTATTTGTCTGCATGTAATCCAGAGTATATTTAGCATTTCCCAGGCATAGACAAACAACAGCTTTTGGCTCGAGCTGTTTCCAGCCTAAGGCTTTGTAAGCAAACAGTGGCCAGGGTGAGACCTGTTTACATGAATTAGCAAAATTCACTGAGACTCATAGAACCTGTCAGCAAAGGGATTTTAAGGTTGTTCTCAAATTGCTGCCCATGTAATTGTCCATATAAAGCTGCTCTTTTAATTGTCAAGAAAAATTCTAAAGAATTTTAGAATTCTTGGATTTAGAGCTTGGATTTTTATTTCATGTTATGTCCGGGGTGGAGAGGTCCCTTTAAAACCCCCATGATGGCCTACCCCAGTTAATTTATTTTCTCATAACTGTTTCAGACTATATTGTTGGATCTCTAATGGAAACAGGAGCCCTATCGTTCATCCTAAAAATTACTCTTCAAAGGCAGTAGGATTTGTACTCTGCTGTAGCACCACAATGATACACCAAGAGCTGTATCCCTGCTACTTCTGGCTTTAATGAGAAGTAGGTGGAGGAAGACAGTGAAGTATGAAGGATATCATATTCAGTATTATATCACTGCACATTTGCAGAGTTATTAAATAATTGAAAACAATCTAGCTGGTGCTTCTGCATTTTGGAGAAAGAGCTGACTAAAAACAGACCTTACCAGCTAACTGCAGTCCCACATTTCTTTGTAGAACTAAAGGATGGAGCAGGAATGACTCTTCCACTGGGGACAGTGGGTCCATCCACACCAGACCATTATAACAATCTGGTTCTCATTTCTTCCTATACAAAGTGCAGTTGGCACATGCCAGCAGTAAGCTCTGCATCCCAACGTGCTGAAAGTAGAGAGTATATAAACCAGCACTGTAAGTACTTGTGGGAACAGCAACTGTATAGTGCTTGAGCAGTTGTTCTCTATAAGCCTGGTAATTTCCCCAGCTGAAAAGCATTGTGAATGCAACTGGAATGGAGTTTACATGGAAATTGATTTCATTTTCTTCTTAGGTCGCCCATCATGTGGTTTTGACTTGGAAACCTACACATAATGACAACTGAATAAATCATTGCACTTTCTTTCATAAAAATAATTTCGAGCTCTGTTGTCAGATTCCAAGGGTAAGAGGATCCTGTCAGAAGACAGGCCTGCAGTAGATACCTTAGATGCAGTGATGAATTTGAAGCCAGGCAATCTCAGGTGCAACCAGAGTGTGTTTAGATAGCTATAGCTTCTTGAGTTTCCTGTGGAGCCTCTGAATGGGTGGCTTTTCTCTTAAGTAGTCAGCCCAACAATTAAATGCCAAAACCAAGAGTTTGCTTGCAAGAATAAGGGTCCTTTCTAAGAGGAGACAAGGCAAAGATCTGTAGTGAAGGTTTATACAGATGGTAAAGCACTTTAATATACAACAGGGCACACATTGCCACACACTGGGAGAGAGCTGTGCATTGCCCCACTTAGGGCAGTTCAGCAGGACTTGGGAGACACAGCTGGATGCTCTGAATCCAAGCTGCTGTTGGGTCTTTTTGTGATAACTGTGCACTGGTGCCCTTCTGAGTTGTTTGAGTCCTGGAAGGCAATGCCCAAGAGGAACAATTTTCAGTCCATCTTAATCCTCTGGGATCACTGCTCTCCGTGCTGGAAGACATGCAGGCATTAAGGTGCAGTAAGTGCACTCCAAAGAGCTGCAGAGAGCTGCTTTTCACAGCTTGCCACCAGTTGCATGTTGCAGTCGCTTGTAGAAGCAACATGTGCTGCAGCTCCCTGACATTTGATGAATGAGTTGTCTTAGCAAGAACCATTGTGGCCAAGTGTGGAGAACTGCCTGTTGTAGCTCTTATTTAAGTAGAAGGAAAAGGTAAAGACTGAAAGGTCTGCTTATGTAAATGAAAATACACCTCTGGGAAGGGCTGAGGTGAGAATTAAATGGTGGAGATGTTGGGGGAGAAACATCTCAGGGAAGAGTAGTGAGAAATTAAATAATGGGGAAGAGGGGAAAGGTCAGGAACAGTGACAGTTCTGCAAGTTTACATTTGGCTACTGCTGAATGAATGGTAAGGTAATGAACAAACAGTAATTAAAATCCACGCTGCTATGTAAATGCCAGATTATAGCTGTGATCTTTTTGCAGATCTGCCTTTGATGTGAGTGGGAGTCTGCATACTGTCCTTGGGAATGCTTAAGCCTAAATGTATGCTCAAAAGCATAAGAGATTCAGTCCTCGATCTGGCACGAGCTGATTTCCCTTTGTCATCTATGAGCAACACCCTGAGCTGTAGGAGGATGAGAATAGATGGAGCTAACTGCTCGGTGTTTCCAGTGAAGTAGTTTCCCTTTTTCCTGCAGATGAGGGTGTTCCACTGCTACCTCCCTGCACAGTAGCTCCAATTTGCCTGGTTTATAACCTGATCCAATACCTAGAATTTCAGTTCCTTCTGCAAATGGGGATGTGAAACCATGTGGGGAAACCATGCTCTCAGGTGAGCAGAAAATATTCCACACTCCTGTTAGGAGAATAATGGATGTTTTTTCCCCAGGTGGGAAGGATGCAGTGGGATGGGGAAAAAGCCATTGACAACTTCTTTGCTGAGCACATCCTCATAGCTCTGTTTCTATGGCAATCTTCATGTGAAATGTGTTGGTAGGAAAACATTAGTTACTATGGAAACAACTTTCCTGTAAGTGAAAGTTTACTTTGTAGCACATGATGCCTAATATTAGTTTTTTTAAGTTAAACCACCCACATGTGTGTTGAAATCAATAAACAGATCATTGTACTCAAGCCTGCATAGCTGGAAATGTACAGAACTTTCATGTCTTCCACCAAAACCATCTGCTTGGCTTTGGCCAAAACCAGATGGACTTCTGAGTAGCAATTAGGACAATAGAAATGTTAAATTACACATGGCACAAGGGACTCCGGAATGGCGGTATCTGAAATTCTGGTTGAGACCTTTAGTTCTATAGGAAAATGGACTATTTTATTCTTTGCAGGTTTCAATTTTTATATTAAGAAAGCAGTGTGGAGATGACCTTGGTTACTAGGCTGTACCAATAGGACTCACCCTAATGGCCACTGGGACTTTAAAACTGCGGGGAGAATTTGGACTTTTTTTACATTCCTTTCAAGGATTGCCCTTCTGAAAGGAAGGCCTGAATCTGTGCTCTGCTCTGCTGCAGTGTGCACTGATATTGCTTCCAGCCCTGTCGCAATACAGTTAACAAGAATTGACCAGTGGTGACTTGGAGCACTTCAGCAGTATTGCTGGGCTCTTTGCCTCTGCTTTGGAATTCTCCCAAATGCTTTTTGGTTTGTTACACCCACAAAATCACTCTTGCTGGGTAAGCTGAGCTTCTCAGAGCTCTGCTGGTAAGGTGACAGCTTTTAGGTGTGGAGAAGGCCATTGTTGTCTTGGAAGCACATTCTGAGTAATGAGTTGATTTCCTTGCTATGCAGTTTATTGTGTTATAAAGCGCCGACAGCAAAGCACGGTGGTAGCATTTTAAATGTCACCAAGGTAACCATCATCAGTCACCTCATTGCAATTTCACATACAGAGCTCTCCTCTTGGAAATATGAGACTTCCTTGTTCAAAAATTATGCAGGCTTTAAGATTACTTCTGAGCTTCAGAAAATTCTTCTATTATTCTTCACTGTGTACATTAGGCTAATGCAGCTCTGAGTTACACTGACATGAAACTGCTGCTGGGGATTTAATGTAAAGGATCTCCTGCCTTTTGTGCTCTTAATTGCCAGCTGTTTTTGCATGCTGCATTACATCTGCAGATAGTGAAACTATATTAATGGGTTAGCAATAATAAAAGAACAATTTCCTATCATTTCTACGCTTACAGCACTGTTAGTGAATCACTGCTTTGCAACCCATCCCTGCACCTCCTCCTGTGAAATAAGTACTGTTGAATATTGTCATCACTTTTACAGTCGAGTACACCAAGCTTGAGAGGAGATGAGATGCCTGCCTGTACAACAGCTGCAGGTACAGGAAGCTGTTACAAGTGCACGTATGCCTGGCTTACTGTGTCTGAGGACTTAGAGAAGGTCTTAAATCCTAAAAGATTCAGAGATTTCCAGTAGGGTGTGGAAAACTTTCTTCTGCTCCAAAAGAGTGGTCAGGTGCTGGAGCAGGCTGCCCAGGGAGGTGTTGGAGTCACCGTCCCTGGAGGTGTTCAGGAAAGGTTTGGATGTGGCAATAAGGGATGTGGTTAGTGGGCAGTATTGGTGGCAGGCTGGTGGTTGGACTGGATGATCTTAGAAGACTTTTCCAGCCTTTGTTTCTGTGAAACTCTGCCTCCTTTTATCTCCATAAACTGTCTGAGATATGGAAAAGCTTTTTAATTCTATTTAATTGTACTTTCTGTAAAGTACTTCAGAAAACAATCCTGGCTCAGACATTACTCACAAACCTTTTGTTCAGTGTTTGGCAACTTATTTCTAGCCTAGAGATTTTCCACCTAGGAAGTTGCTTTTAGGCCATATATTGCTTGGCTGGAGGGGAGGATTGTTCCTGGAAGAGGAATGACTGAACCAGCTAGCGTGTATTGCTTTATAGCAACTGCAAAGAGCTCACAAAGATTCAGCTTCCACAAGAACTTGATTTGATTGCTCTTTGGAAGGTCGTCCTGCTTAAGCAATCACATTTTCTCGGAATATTCTCTTTTACAACTTTGGTTGTTTTGTTGGCGTGGAAAACTGACCAACACTCTTCTGAGTACTTGTATCAGTGCAGTACTGCACAGCTGTAGGTTAAAAATAATGATTAAAAAGTGTTGTGTATGTACAGATGAAAATGAGGTGCAAAAGGAAGCTCTCTGCATGTCTGTACTGGCCCCCTAAGAGGTAAATGTCCCATGTCAGTAGCCTGGACTTGCTGACTATTCTGAGTACAGAGGCTGCCCTGTGCCCCTGAGAGATGAAGCAGCAGATGTGTGTGGCCAAGGAACAGAGGTTTATCTTGAGTCAGGCTAAACTGTATATTCACCTGGAAGTTGGAGGCAGCTTATAGAACGTGATTCTTTACAGAACAGAACTTGAAGAGAAAATATGGAGCCGTTAAAATCCAAGGAATAAAGCATTTAGTCGGCAGTCTGTCCCTGGTGGAGAGACAGATTTGTCAACAAGAGGAGCGTGGAGCTGGGAAGGAAGGGAGCAAAGACTTCTTCAGTGAGCAGAGGGCACTGATGCTGGAGGGCATGGAGAAAAGCGTACAGAGATTGGGTGGTATTGGGATCACAGAGTCATTAAGGTTGGAAAAGACATCTAGGATCATCAGATCCAGTTGCCAACATATTACCACCATGCCCACTGACCACTACCCTAATTGCAAATCTACACATTTCTTGAAATCATTTCAGAAACAGCCTATTCCTTGAGGAAGTGCTCCTCCAGGAGCTTCATACCTCTTCATCCCGTTCTGCTACGTGCCTTTTACACCAAGATGCAGATCGTTTATTATTTATCAATTATTTTTAATTGAAGTAAAGAAATGACATCAGGGTGATTGTTCTCAGGTCCTTTTCCACCAGGTGACATATATATTTTATGGAGTTTAGGCAGTTTTGGATGTACATGTTTAGAAACTGCTAAAAGATTAGAGTTTATGTACTTCCATTAGCTCAATTTTTTTAGTGTAAATGATGGAATTGCAAAATTTGCTGCTGCTTTTGGCTTTTTAGCTACTTTGGCTTTTGTGCTGCTGACTTATTCTGTTGGTTCAGATGTGAGGCCCTTGGCTTTCAGAGCCCAGAGAGGCAGCTGCCCACAAGGCTCCGTCCTGCAGCAGAGAGGGCAGCCTTCCTTCAGAGGATTCAAAGTCAAGAGGGTGGGATGATTAGATTAGATTAGGTTAGATTAGATTGGCCTTCTGTTTTCTGAAGGAGTCTGAAACTTAGAGTAGAAATGCAAACACACAAGCTGTTGTTTCTGGGCTCCTATAATAGCCTTGTTCATAGTGCTGCAAGTTTTCCTTCAAGCACATTTGTGCGGGGCAACTGTGGCATCAAGTGATTGGGATCCATCTGCCCATCCTCTGCGTGGGGCCTGGGGACTAGGCAAAAACAAGATCTGTTTATGGGTGCATGGAAAATATAATCTTCCTGCTGGTTCTGCGGTATTCCCAGCCCAAGAGTTCTATTTAACTCCTCTGTCCCTGTGCTAAGAGGGGTGAAGCCTCCTCTGGCCAGCAGGACTGACCTGGAAGCTAGCTGCTCTACAAAGCACGATGCCTATGAAAAGCTGAGGAAGCTCTGTAGTGGCTGGATGGGAAAGGCTCTTGCTTAGCTGTCCAGAATGAAAAAAAGGACTTCCTTTGCTTGCTCTACAAGCACCACTGATCAAAGGCTGCTGTTTTACTCCCACCTCATTAGTGCTTCCTTCCACAGGAGATGTCTGGGGAGATGGAGCTGCGCCCAGGTGGAGGGGGGGAGGTGCAAGGACTCAAGGGGTATCTTTGCTGTTTATGATGATGCTCAACATATGGGGCCATCGGACCAGACCCACAAACTGCTGCCAGGTGTCTCAGGAAGGGATGGTGAATTGAAGCAGTGACTATCAGGATGAGCAGATCTGTCAGTAAGAAGACTTTCTAATCTGTTGCTTTAACTCATGGATTTCTGGTTTGACTTTCCAGTTTTCCTTTCTAGAAGATGGCTTTTATTCCTGCATAACTTTTAATATGTTTGTACTGGAAAATCTCTGTGTTAGTTACTCCTCTGTGACACATCCCGGAGGTGAGGGCTCACATAGGCAGTGATCTTGGAGCTGATATGATCTAATGGATGTCTGGAAGGGATTTTGGGAACTACTATTTCAAATATTTTGTGTTATGGTTTGTTGGAAGTTTGACTAGTTCTAGGCACTTCACTGAAGATCTGAGAGTAAATTCCAATATAGACCCATTATTATCCGTACAGAAAAGAAAGAACATGAAGTCACTCTTTTCTGCTCTGGTAACTTAAGGACAGTGATCTAATTTGAGTACCATAAATTATACCCATGAATAAGCATGTCCTGTTTCTTCAGAGGTGCTGAACACTTCTGTTGACTTCAGTGGAAACTGGAATAAGCCCAGTGCATGCTTTGCATGAATCATGTTACATAACAGAAAAATGATGGTAATTTATGTTCAGCACTGTGATGAAAAGTTCTTGAACTCCTTTTGAGTTTGAAAGATGGGAAAACTGGAGACTTACACTGAGACTTTCAATTCAGCTGCTCTTCAAACCTGCACTGCGCTTCTCGTGTGCAGCTCCCCAATACCTGCCCAGGTGCTCCTTCCCACCTTCTCAGTGTGGGCCACTTGCAGAGGATGCTGGTACCTCCTGTGGCATAACGCCAGCACAGTGCTGAACACCTGGGGCTCCCAGGAAGCCATGGGTGTTTGGTAGGCTGCTGCACAGAGCCTGCACCTTCTTGGCATGAGAGATGTTTGTGCCATTTGGTTACACCTCGTGCTGCTGGGAAGACGTGTGCAGGTGGCCTTACTTAGTGCTTGCACTTGCAAAGCACAGATGTGAGCAGATACAGGACAAGAACAGAGGCTGGGAACATGATGTCTTCAGCCCTTTATTGTACAAATCAGGGATGCTCTCTGCAGGCAGTTCCCATGCAGTCGCTCCTGCTCAGGGTCCTGCACCTTTCATTAGGAAGAGTGGCCAATATGTGCAATAACCATCCGTTCCGTCGGTCCCCTCCAAGCACTGCTCTTTGCTTTCAGCAAGGGTGAGGGGAACACCGAGTCTGAATTAGAAACAGGAATAAAAATGAAGTGTGGAAAGCAATCAGAACACCTAAAATGTGGCACTATTTTTAGTCATGAGTAGAAAAAATTGTATTGAGTGTTGTTTGATCATAATCTAAACAGCCTAAACAACCCTTTGAATTTGCAGATGATGTGCAATAGGGGTATTTTTAGCTGATGTTGCTCAGATCCCGAGGGAGGATTTTTGGTGTGTTTCAGCTTATGACGTTTCTCGCATAATAAGCTCTGGTTTTCTGCAGTAGTTTAATTTTCTATGAGCCATTCCTGTACACAAATAACTTTTCTTTGTAATCCTCAGTGGCAGTTTTCTTTATCCTGGGTGCTGAATTCAAGGTAAAAACTTCACCAGAGGGCAGGAATGCAATCTTTTAATTTACAGCGTTTGTCCCACATGGACATGGCTGCTTATCATCTTTTGTTATGGATTTCTCTTCTCTCAAGTTGATGCTCAGATGAAAATGTGTCAAAGAGGCACAGTTTTTGCTGCACTTTTAATTGTGAAACATTGGTCGTTTTTGCCATACTGTAACAGAACTGCATTCAGAGGAGGTTCCATTTCCCTGATTTTTGTCAAAGGCAGTCTTGCTAGCACATGAACTCAGTCACTGTTGCTGTATGGGGTGGAAGGGCTGGTGGGAGGCCATGGCTAATTTCTGAAGGTTTTGCAGAAAAAGGGAAATAATTCCCTTCTTCAGGGGCCAATATTCCAGATGCTTCTGCACTCATGACCTGGATGGCCTATGGTGGAAGCACAGAAGGCCCGTGCGCTGCAGAGGAGATTTGCCATCTGAGGTGATGAGAAGGGAGCAGCTGTGCGGGCTGAGCAGGTTTATTGGGAAGGAAAAGAAAAGGCAGGGACTGAGGAAGAGGTGACGGAGTGGAGGCAGCCTGGAAGGATAAAGGCGGGGGTCGCTTTCCTCAGCCGCCCTCTGCTTCAGCCGTGCTCCCAGCTGTGCACCGCAGCGCTGCTGTCTGAACCACTGCACGGCTGGGCCATGGGGCTCAGTGTGAGCATGGCACTGAGCGCTCACCTCTGGGTTTTCTCATCTCCTTCCTATCCGTGCAGCCAGGGCCAGCGCGGGCAGTGAGCGGGCTGCAGCTTTGGCTGGCTCCGGCTTCTCTATTTCTCACTGAGACAGAGCAGAGTTGTGCCAGTGACAACAAATCTTTCTCCGGGTGACTGAACGATAGATCTACAAATACTAAGAGTGAATGTGATCTCTGTGCTGCTCTGTTCCAGCGTGTGAAAGCAAAAGGACATGCTGCTGTAAGCAGAGTGGGAATCTTGTATTTTGACTGATAATAAAATTCCATCCACTGCTATCAAACATTTCAAGGACAGCCAGCAATATTCACCGAATTGTGGTTCCCTGTTGTTAATGGTCAGTCCCAGCAGCAGCCTGCTGAAGTCGCACGGATTGAAGCATGGCACGTTTCACCATGCTCAGCAGTTCCTGTGAAAATTGGAGTACGTACAGAACTGCAGATTGGTTTAATCACAGAGATGGCCGCAGTCCGGCTCCGGGCTGTTGTTTAACACAGCGCTGACTTCAGCCTGGATTTTCTTTACCTGCACACTACTGTCCATTTGACATTTTGGGATCTTTGCCATCTCCTCAATTTATATAGTTGTCATAGGAACTATTTTCTTAGCTGTGTTCTGACTTGTTCCATGAGGCACTTTATTGTATTATAAAGTGTTGACAGCAAAGCACAGCAATAGACTTTTAAATGTCACCAAGGTAACTACTGGCATTCAATTACAGCTTCAGATAAAGATGAATCCTTTCTGCAAATGTGACAGTGACAGTCAAAAAAATGTGCTGAGGATGGAGGTAATTTATGATACAACAAAGATTTCTCTTGCTACTTTGGAAGGTTAATTGTGCCCACTCTGATTTTCAGTAACACAGATGTGTCATGGCTTATGCTCTATTCTTGAAGAATGGATGATGTTTATCAAGACGTTCAACCACTGGTGTTCTGTATATTTTGTTATTCTCATCCACAGATGAGCCTGTCACTCTGCACAACAGACCCAGGACATCTCAGACATGCTGTATCACCAGATGTAACTGCTTTAAGCAGTGTTTCTCTGCTTTACACAAACATCCCAGAGATCAGAGCAGACATCAGACCTACCTGCAATCTCTCGAAATCTCTCCTTATCTGTTTTCTTTATTTGAATTTTCATGTTAAAGGTGAAAAGAACAGAGCATGGCGATGTCAACTGAGGAAAGCAATTATATTTTAAGGTGATGTGCTTTATGAACAGCATCCTGATTGCTTAGCAGAGCTAAAAATAGATGACTGATTAAATAGCTTATCAATATGTGGAGACCTGGGAGTAATGCATTTTTACTGTTGCCTAATAATTCCATGCCTAATAGTGCCCTAGCATTGGAATTTAATGGAGGGGATGTAGGTGGCTCCTTCAAGAAAAAGTGCCCATAATAAAGGGGGTAAAGGAATGTATTTCTGCCCAAAACAGACTGTACTTTTTTCCTCCCTCAAATGATTAAAATAAATACCAAGATCCCTTATACAAAAGGGTAATAGGGACAAGCATGGAGTCCTTGTCCTCATGTGCCATGTAACAAGAAAGCCAAACAAAGGACTTGAATTTCTGAGGACCTGGTAGAGGAGGTACAGCTTTTGCTACCGGAACAGTTTTGTTATCTTTGTTTCATGTAACACAAAGACATTTTCTCCCTGCTTTTAAGCCTTTTTTTTTTTTTTAAATCATCTTAATTCCCCCTCTTTCATCATCAGTCTACCAACAGGACCTTTCCTTCTATGCCCCTAGTTCTGTCCTCCCTCCTTTATCTTCCCTCCCAGGCACGCTCTCACTTGGACTTCAGCCCTTCAAGGAATACTGCCCAGAGGGATGGCCCTGCTTAGAGGTCTCCAGATCGTTTTATACTTTCCCTGAGAAAAAATAGCTAAAAATCTTTTGCTGTTGCTTTTGCTTTAGGAGGTAATGGGGAATGGATTGCAGGGAACCTTTAGAAGCTTTCAGAAAGAATTTCCTTCCCTGGGAATGTGCCATTGGAAGAATCCTTTTGGAAGGGTGCTGCCGCTGTACATCTGCTGTCTATATGTGCTGGAGCCTCTTGGCTGGTACAAAGTCCAGGGGCTGTGCAAACAGCTGATGCAAAGACACATATAGCAGTTAATGCTCTTCTGCCATTTTGTTAGGAGAAACAAAGTTTAATATGTTGTCATGAATACATTTTAGTGCCATGCATCACATGTACCTGAGCAAACTGTGTAACTCGCAAACACTTGGTTAGCTCCCATGAACTTGATATCCTGTGAGCTCCATCTTGGGAAGGGCAGCTGCCTTTTTTTTTTCTTATTTTTCCCTATGTAAGAGGACTGTGAGCTGCTTGCTCTTTCGGTAACAGTATGAGGTCATTGCTCGATTACAGTAAATTGGTGATTGTGAGTTTTCATTTGGTCCGTAGATGAGACTGATTACACTCCATATCAGAACGAATTCTCAGACACAATCCTATTACACTTACTTGAAATGTTTTGTTCCAGACAGTGTTTAGTCTTAAGGGAAAGAGCATCACAGAAGGAGCACTGAAGTGGGAGCTTGGAAGGCTACACACCCATGTAAAACTGGCAGCTTTTATATTGTTTAAATGCCTTTTTTAGTTTTAATACATTTAAAAATTTTCCAATACAGTGAAATATTTTTAGTGAGACAGAACGGCAGTAGCTTTATGTCTGATCTTTCTCTCTTCCGCCACTGGATCAATTCTCTAGAGGTTGTATTTGACAGTTCCTGAAACTTAATTCAGCAGCTCTTCCTGGACCTTGCTGTTAGACACACAGCTGGCTCTGAAATGGTTGGCTCTGGGGCAATCCAACCAGTGCACAGAGGAAGCAGACAGGAGGATCTGCTGGACGGCGTTTTGTCGCTTCTAACAAATGTGCTGGTATGGCAGGAGTGGTTTGTGTCCAGAGAATTGATTTGCTGATCTGCTCTGTAACTTTACACTTCATGAGATGGGAGTCTTGAGAATACCAGAGCACTCCAATCCTCTGAGAATTTACCCTTCGAATGTGTAGTTCTCCAACTCCTGAAGACAAAGTTCTGCAGAATGCCAGTGAGCCAAGCTCCGTGTTTTCTGAGGCACCAGGCCATGCAGAACTGTTGTTCTTTTGGGTCTGGCATCCGTGAAGTCACCTGGATAGTCTGCACTGGCACTTGGGTGCGTGTGCTTCATAACGATAATCACCACTGTATGCTGCTGAGTACAGTTTAATTCCTTCTGTTAACGCATCCTGCGCATTATTTACGTCCCTGGCATACAGCAAACCCTTTTGTTTAAGAGTTCAACTGGCTTGTAAATGACTTTTAAATTCTAAGAACTTGCAAGTGGGCTAAAGTGAGTACACAAGACAGGTTGACATGAGGGGTATATTTCTAATAGCTGGTCTCTGTAATTTTCTCAAGGCTGTACACAGGGCTGATGACAGCCATTAGAAAGGAGTCTGTGCTTGAGGAACTGGTGAGGAGTACAGCCCAGGCCAGGAAAAGCATGGGGCAATCAGAGACAGAACAACACATCAGGCTCAGTGTGCTCTTTGCTCTGTACATCTAGTGATGGCTTTCTTGTGTGCTTGCCAACCATCCTGCTAAGCAAGGCAGCAAGTGGGAGATTTGTGTGGTTTTGGTGCTGCAGGATGCCAGCCTGCCACTGTTGTGCACAGCCAGGAGGGCCTGGGCTGCAGCCATTGTGACAAAGCAGCTGCTTTAAGGGAGATGCAGAAGGAGAAGAAGTGCATTTTTCTAAAGGTCGGGTAAACTTATGGAACTCTTACAGGCAGAGAAAATTATAGCTTTGGTCTCTTGGCAGTGGGCTTTGGAAGGGGATGAAAAGAACGAAGGCGTAACAGTGTGCTCCAAAGAAAAGTCTCTTAAACACTGCTATTAGAATCTATTAGGAGGATTTCTTCGGCTACAAATGAAAGGCAGCACTTTGGTGTGGAATGTTCCTTACTTTTAACATGTTAAATGTCTCATTTGATTACATGGGCTTGCTTGGCATTTACTGGAATTGCACATTAACTCCTACTGTAACTGATGCTGCCTACAGGTCAGATAATGCAGTTTGAACCTGTGAGCACAGCAAAACTTGAATTTCTTATTTTCATCCACCTGCATAAAGCTGATGAGATTGCATGATGGTTGGGTGCTGGATACAGAGTTAACATCAGTGGTCAGATTTAAGTGTAAAGTTACTGCCCTCGCAGGAAAGAGGCTCCTTTGGCTGTGTGTGCATATGTGAGTAAATCTCAAGTATTCATCAGTGGCTGGCTGATCCTCGCTTCGAAAATAATAATAAATATCATTTGGAAATGTGTAAGAAACAAGCATCCTTCTTGCAAGGTGCATCGTATTATTGTATTTGATTGAGATTTTCTGAGAATGCAACAGCACTGAAGAAATCAAACACTACAGAAAACTCCAGCTAAAACATTTGTAAACCTCAAAAACAAGTAATGTGCTTAAAAGCTTGTTTTCTTTCGCAGCAAGTATATTTGCAAGTTGAGAATAATGCTCAGTTTCAGGACAGAAGTTCTCTACAGCAGCATTTGTGCCTTCATGCTAATACATTCTCCTGAAGTTCTGTCACTGGCTTCAATATCTCCCATTAGTTTAGGTCCTCAAGTCCTTCCTGCCATTTGCACAGGCTTAACCCCAACAGCACCAAGGCATGAAATCTTCAAGAAATACAACAAACATGGAGATATGCACATATTGCAACTTCATCCTTCCTTGCAAAGAGTGGTTTCTGCAGATTGTTCTGCACGGTAGCTGAGGATCTCAGGGGTGCAAATCTGTGCTAAAACACTGCAACACTGCTGTTGTACGCTGAGCCCCTGGTGTTCCAGCCCTTGGCTCCCAGCTGAGCTTGTGGTTCACAAAAACAGGGATAAACGTCAGGCAGCATTTAACTTAATTGAGTACCATTGTCATTAGTTCTCAAGGTGAATGTAAAGGCATTACAAGAAATTCTAACTTCCTGTTTTCTCTTACATAAGGAGCTTCCTGCTGAGTTGGAACTGTTTCTGTATATGAAAGCATGGTGCAGCAAATCTGCTGAGGTTCAGCTGTGACATTGCAAATGATTCCACTACCTGAATCTTCCCTCATTTTCGGTTCAAAGTCAGAAAAATACATTTTAAAGATTTCTTAGAGATAGTTTGAGAGCAGTGCTTTCTGGAATATTCTTTAACAGCTGGGTGATGGTCATATTCCTGTAACCTTACACAACTGACACATTATGGGATTTACACCCTCAGGTATTTTTGGAGAACATGATCTACAGCAGGTTGTATACTTTGTAGCTTGGCTGAGAAAGTGGTAGAAAGTAAATGTTTTTGGCTCTATCCTCCTCGTTTGCTTAAACTATTTTCCGAAAGAGTAAACACTGTCGATGAATGACAGTTTATAACGTTCTTTGGCCAGGCTGATCCCTCATCTCCACACTGTTAGTGTTGAGCATGAACAACTCTCATTGCAGTTTGAGAGACTGAGCACTTCAAATGTGGCTCCTGACAATAGGTGCAGAACTCACCCATCTGCTGAATGGCAGCTTAAATGTGCTGAAATATCCAAATCTGTTTCTATTCCTCTTGACTTTGTGTTTGACAACACAGCTTGCTGCTTGTTCATCTTTATTTGCCTGAACAGAGTTTTGTTTGTTTGTTTTTTAAAAGCCAAATGACAAATTAAAATCCCTTCTTTAAAAATCGTGTCAAAGACAAGGACCTCTTCTGTCCCAAATCACAGACACTCAGTGGATCTCCACCAGAGAAAAGATTCTGTAATGAGAAACTGATTATTATAGTACAGATTGTGGTGTTGATTGTGTTCAAGTCAAACCAAGTTGTTGATGGGTGTATTGTGAAGTATAAATGGTCCAGAGCTTTTGGTATAGGAGCTGCAGAATGCAGACATATCAGAGCTTGACTTATTTGTGTTGGTTTTTTTTTTTTATACATACACTTTTTGATTATGATGTAGGATGAATGAACTCACACAGCTGGTTGTGTGCTGTAAAGTTCTACAAAATAGAAGGAGAGAACATCTGGATGTTGTGAGGACAAATGTAGAAAGGAATAAACCTTATTAATCTACGGTGATTTGAAAGATGGACATATTCTGCACGCTGAGTTCACAGCACAGCAGACAATCTGACAACAGTTTTTAGAACATGTACTGTTAACTATACATTAATCATGCTTTCTTGATATGAGGGCTGTACTGAAAATGCTGAGTCACAGCCTGAAACAGTGATGGAGCACCTGGTGGGAAGGCAGGGCCAGCCCAGGGGAGCTCAGCTGCATGCAATGTACTGAGTGATGGAAGGGCTGGAGCCAGGATCCACCCCTCAGCAGTCCTCATTTAAGGGTTGGCAGTGGAGGTGAGGGAATCTTACCTGGACATCTCTGTGCCTGTGAAGCCTTCTGAAAGGTAAACAGATTCCTTCATTTGTCTTTGTGCTTGCTGCTGTCACGTTTAAGTAGTTGTTCAGTTGCTGCAGTCTGGGATCGTGTTGCTCTTCTGTTGTTGTTACACCTCCCATTGCACTGCAAGTGGTTTTGAACAGATTGTCTTTAGCCCACTGAGGGTAGCAAGAAGGCAGAGACTAGCTGAAAATACTGTGATTATTTTATAACCCTTATTAAGAATGTGGTGATCTTGCAGGTTTTTTCATTACAGAGAAAGTTATTATGGGTGGTGATCACAAAGTTTAACTAATTATATTTTACTAGAAGGGTAGAAATGAGTCTGATGCACAGCCAGGGAAGAAGTCTATCAGTCCTCTGTTGTAATGACTGCTCAATGTAGCATATAGTGGGAAGGTTCCATTGCTTTCTAGTGAGGAAAGCAAGTATATTTTGTAATAGCACAATGATAACATGAAAGAACATAATTGGGATGCTGGTTCTGGTTCAGTACCAGTGGCAGGAGCAGACTCAAGTGATACAATTAGTAGAGCAAAGCATGAGTTCCCAGGTGCATTACTTAGCACCTTTGTTTCCTGACTCACCAACAGCTGTTTTGCTCCTGCTTGCTCTAGCTTTGTTCACATCAGCTACAAGATTACTTAGAACCCTTTGCAAAGCCAACACTGGGGACGTATAGAAACTTGTAGCATGGCAGTGATGGCAGAACATTCTGAGGTGCTAAATAAAACTGTATGTTGTTCACTCTTTCATGCATCCCAAGACAGCATCACGGCCAGCTGGGAAGCTCGCCTGCTCTAGGTGTTGTTTGGAGTGCTGTTATACGTGGAAGCAATGGGGTCTCCAAGTGTGCTAAGGAAAAGCATGTTTTTTAGATTATTGGGTTTTTCTGATCCAAGCAAGTATTTGGGGAGAAATTGTTCATTCAAAACTGGTGATATAGTCTGCCAATGGTGTGCATTGCACCATGAGCAAAATGTGAGTGAGGAGACTGTCTGCAACTCAGTGAGAGGTGACAGTTGGAAAACAGGCTGCTAAACCCAAATGGTGTGTTTGACACAAGACCAAAGGCAGATCACATTACTATGTGTAGCCTTTCCTTGGGAATGGTTAAGTTTGGAGCACCTGGAATTAAATGCTTCCGAAGGAATGCAGGGCCTTGTTACAGTACTGAAACATGAATCCTGAAGTCTGAGACTTTCTGCAATACACAGTGAGAACTTTGTCCCTGCAGTTCTCGTTGATCCAAGTTTGATTTGGAGGCCTGTAAGTATTAAGGGGATCATTTGGAGTACTTAGGATGTGAAGAGCACTGTGTGTGACTCAAAATATCCACCTTATTTTCTTTATCATAGCTGTCAATTTTTCTGTCTCCTTTAGGAGCAATGAAGGCACACATTCACAAACAATTTGTCTGGGCCAAATGCCAGCAAGCAGTTCTAGGAACTGTGACAACAAAATGTTGGGGCTCTTCAAGGGGAGAAAGATCTCCTGAGAATGAACAAGCTTCATCGAGCTTTAAAAGGTGAAGAAGTCTAATTGGATGCTGAGAGATCCAGTATTGACGAGAGCTGCACCTGAGCAGCAGAGCGCGTGCTGCTGGTTGAGCACCTGCTGCACATTGCCAAGGCAGAGTGTTGGAGCTGTGCCTCTCGGATCTTGTTGTGCTCAGTAATTTGCTGGCAGTTTGCTCTTCAGCGTTCCCTTTCACTCAGATGCATTTTCTTCAAATGTTTCTTACCACAATATTACATAAAAATGGACAGCCTATTTCTTAAGAATCTTCAGGTATGCTCAAGGTTTTAGAACTAAAATGATGGAAATATAAATGATTCTGTAAGCAAAATGAGCAGGGAGAAGGCTTGCTGTTAGAGGTATTTGTAGCGTACTGTGTTTGCTAAGTAAAAGCATTTTGCAGAATTGGACCTGATATCTGTGGTCCATGAAGTTCTGACAAAACCTGGTGCTGGTGGGTGCAAGTCTGCTGCAAAGTGGCAGTTCTGTGTAGTTTCTTAGTAGACTTAATAGGGGATGGGGGAAAGACAATAGGAACAATTGTGAAAAGTAAAGAACATCTGGGAACACAGTCTCAGATGCTGCAAACTGGAAACTAAAGCCTTTCAACAAAGTGCTGTTAGTATGCTCAGATGAAAGGTGCTGATGCATTACTTATAAATACCACTTCACTGCACACGTGCAAAACTCTCTCCCTTTCTCCTTGGCTTGCAGAGGCTTTCTCAGGTTCTCATCCAGATCTGGCATATGCTGTCTGCCCCGTGTGGACCCTTTCTCTTTTGGGAGGAGTGCCGGTGGTTTGGGCTGATCCAAACACTTGAGCAAAGCAGCAGAAGGCCTCTGTAGTTAGCAGTGCTGGGTTAGTAGCAGAGGGCTATGAGGATGTTAGTGAAACGGGAATCCGCGATGCTAACGCTGTTTTTTAGGAGCTTACAACCCCTTTTTGTTCTTGAGCTTGTTTGGGGTGGTGAGACCTGTGCAGCTTTCTGCTTCTGGGACTCTTCTGGGTAAGCGGAGGAAATCCTACATTTTAATAAGGAAATACATATCTTGCCCTTGACTTCAGGTAAGACAAACTGAGCCCAAGTGTATGCTTTAAAAAGCACAGTTCTGGAATAGTATTATTCTGATAAGCTCCTTGTGGGTAATGTTTTATATCTAGGTACATTTTGCTGTATTTGAAGAGGTGATGGATGGTAGTGTAAATCAGAGCTGCCAAAAACCTAAGTGAATATTAAGATTACACTTCTATGAGCATCTCATGGCAAGAGTATTATTTCTGATTTAAGAAACCACCCCTTCCTTCTCCTACTTAAACACTGACTATATTTGGAACAAGCTTGTTTTACTACACACTGTGCAAACGTTTAAGAAGATGTGGCTTCTTCCCTGAGCATCATCTTCTAAGAAATAGCGTAGAGAAGTTTAGAGGAATATATTATACGTGAAATAGAACTTCCAGTCAATCCACAATCACCAGTATAGACGGCTGCAGCACCAACAATTGTTTTAATATCCATGAGAACTTGTGTCAAATACAACAGACAAGGAAAGAAAGATGTCTGAATCCTCCTAAAACTCAAAGGTGTGAGGGGTAATTTTTAGGTTATGGAGTAAATCATTACAGGTAATTTCATCAGGATTCTGTCCACTGTCAGTATTTTTATCCTCTGTATTAAGAAAGTCACCAGTATTTCTTTTTGATTTGTGAGAATGGGGTTTCATTCAGCCATGAAACACTTTGTGTGTGGGTTATCACAAAATGCAGTACAGCACATCAGTGTTTTTCTCCCCAGTACCTGTATTGACTACATTGATCTAAAAGAGAAAATGAGATTTTTTTTTTTTTTCAAAGTTCAAATGTAGTTTAATGTCACTAGAGACTAGAAGATGTGGATCTTCTCCCAGAATCCAAACTGCTTGCTGGCTATTCTGAGCAGATCTACTCTGCAGCAAGAGCAGCCTCTGTGCTTCAGACCCTGGGGAAGTGACCGCCAAGCAGTGTCTGCACAGTGCCTCTTGGTATTGCTGTGTGCCTCGTGTTCAGAGCACTGAAGGTTCTGTCTGGGAAAAGGAGTGGTGACGAACTTCAGTAGATGGCAGAAAACCAGTACCCTAAGGCTGCCTTGCAACTGAGCGAGGGGGCAGTGACTGCTCTATGTGGCGCAGCACAGCAAGCCTGTAAAGGAGCAGAGAGATGAATCTACCATCCAGGCTTAAAGTCCACTTTATTTTATGTGTAGGCTTGGGTAATGTGCATGGTGCTTCACAAGGACAATCCCTAATGCTGTGTTTATCCAGGAATGCACGATGAGCTGCTGCGGAATAAGTGATCAGTGAAGACAAGGGGATGAAAAAACAGTGATAGGATTAAGATTGGGCCATGTCATCTGGTTCAACTTCTTTGTAGTGATATTTCCATATCCTCTTCTTAAGCTTGAAGATCACACAATGTAGTAAAGCTCTGATCAGAAGTCTGACAGCAGACTAATGCAATTTCTCCACATACTTATTTTCACCCAAGGTGAAGGAACTTCCCCTTCATGGTGTTTAAAACCATAGCTTTGTTCATTTCTCACTTTAAGGGGAAGATATTTTGGGCAAATGTATTTATCTTACTCTGTTGCAAAACAAAAAAGCAAACCAGGAGCTAAAGGAACTTTCTTGGTTAGGACTCCAAAACTTCTGTTTGAAAGAGTCCCAGGAATCTGGAAACTTCTCCAGGTTCCCCTTAGCACCAGATGAAGCAAAGCATCTTCCCAGTTTCCAGTTGTTCTGCTATGCTTCTCCTCCAGGGCAGTGAAAGCTTTTCTTTCTTGCATTTGTTTCTGTGCCAGCCCTGGAACCGTGAGCTGTGTGTCATCTGGAAAAACACTTAACTGGAAGTGTTCTGAGTCCTTGGCAGGACCTGGGTTTGGACTCAGTTAAAGGGACAGACGTGTTAAATCTCTTCTTCTTTCACCCACACTGGCTCAACGGTCACCTTAATTTCAATTGGAGCACATGTGCATGCACAACCTCCACCCAAAGCTCAGCGGCTGCACTTGGCTGATGTCTCTTTGGGCTTTTATAGCATGAGGGTTGTTGCAGCTGCCTGATCCTGGGAAGTCCTGCCCTGCTCGGAGGCTGCTCCTGGGCACACAGGGCATGGGGAGCTGGGCTTCCCTGGGATCACTGCTTTGGGAGCAGCCTGGGAAGCTTTCCAGAGCTGTGTCAGTGCGACTGCTCTGCAGTAGGCATTGCAGCCTGTGCTTCGTCCTGGAACATATGTTTGCTCTTCCTGAAATGTGCCCTTTAGGATTTTGGTTTTGTGTTTCCAAAGCTTCAGTTTTTGTTTGGAACTGGAGTTAATACTTTCCAAAGTGTCCCGATCTTCCTATGATAATAGCACTGCATCCTGACCGGGTCTCCAAATTTAAACCACGTGATTCCTTTCGTTCAACAGGAGTTGGGTCAGGCTGCTCGCATGTAGGCAGGAGTGGGCTCAGTACTGACATCTCCTGCTGAAAGATCCCCTTTCTCTCTGCCCTCTTTTCCAAGAAGACTGTGTGCCTTTTAAATGGGAAAGAAGGTCTTGTTCCACTGGATGTGGAGAAATAGGCACACGTTTTTTTTTCTGAAGATTATTGTGCTTTAGTGTTCATTTGTATACATCATGGACTTGCTATTCTCTTGAAATGCTTTCTTCTGTAGGTTCTTTCTATTCCATTCCTGTTGGAAGGAAGCAGAAAATGTGACATTTGACAGACAATATGTGACACATTGTTTTGCAGTTTTGTTGTTCCATGTAATATACTGGATCTTCATACACACCTCCCCTCCAGAGTGAGGTTAACTTCTCAGTTAAGTGAATCCTTATCCTATTGTGTTCTGTTTTCTCCCCTCTGAGAAAAGTGCACCTGTAGGTTCCAAGAAAATTGTGACCGAGATGAGCCACATTTAATTAAAAGTGGTGAAGAGATCTATGCTTATATGGTTATCTGTCCATTTTTATTGGGTACTTCAATTTTAAGTCCTCAGAGAATTGTGAGAGACTTTAGGTTTTCCCTTCAAATCCCTGTAATGATTGTGACTTGGGGCTTCTTGTGGTTTTGTTTCTTTTAATTAAGGACTGAATATATATAGTGCCATAGAACATCTGGCATAGCCTGTCTCTGTTGCACAGTAATATGGTCCGGTATCCTGTGCGTTTTGTCAGTCATAAATAACCACCTCAGTAGTGTTCAGAGCTCTGTGAGTTTATCTGCCAAATATTGCCAAGTATTTGAATAAAACTCTCATGCTAATCTCCCAGAGCCCTTCTTGACTTTATTCATTGCAAGTTTCAATTGTAATGGACAGCAACTTCAGCTGTCTTGGGTTATCCTTTACAGCAACTTGCATTCTGTGAGCAAGTTACTTATTTTATAGGCAGTCTTTTACTATCTCTTATTTTTCTCCAGAGTAGTTAATCTGTGTTGTTAAATGCGAATGTCTTGCATAGCATTTCCTGATGCATCTTTCCTTTATTTCATGCAAAATGTCTCCGTAGCAGTCTTCATAGTACATTAGAAGTAAGCACAGTGACATTAATTGCTAACACTTGGAATTTGGGCTTGATGTTATAGAAGTAAGACTTGGAGATAATGTAAAACATCTCTAGTTTAAAGGGGCATGTTGGATGGACAACGGGCTGCTTTGTTCTGGTCTGAATTGGTAACTTTCTTTCAGGCTCCCATGCTTCCAAGCTCAGTACTACACCAGCACCAGGAAGGGATGTTTTTCCCTCCTACAGGAATCCATTTTTACAGGTACAGAGATGGGGTTATAAATGTGGTCTCATCCCTTTAAGCTTGGAGGGAGTTCAGGGCTTCGGGCTGTGATCTGTGTAATGAAGTGTGTGGGGTGAAGGAGGTCAGGGCTGGATCTGCCTCTAACAGGCACTGCTGTTTGCCAGGCTTCAGGATGATGACCACAATTAAGGCTCAGTGATGTCTTTGCTTGTTTGATCATCCTCACAGCTGCAGTCCTCTCTGCAATTCTTGCAATGATGTCACATGGATGTAGGAACCAAAGCGAGCCCATTGAGTTAAAATAATAAAAATAAAGAAAGAAAAAAGTCCAAGGCAAACACCAACTGCAAACTTAAATGGAACAAAGGTAACCAGGGCAGTACAACAGCTGCTCAAGTAGAATTATCTCAATAAAAAATCAGAGGGATTTCATTCAGGTGTGGGTGACACTGAATGCTGTCAGAGATGAGCAGGTTTGCAGACAGGGTTGAATGGCCAGCTCTTCTCACAGCTTTGTTGTGCTGAGCTGCTCAGTGTTGTGTCCTGTCACAGGATGAAGGTGGCAATGGCAGAGGTTTCTAATCAGTGTCTCTCCTGCAGGAATTGCAAACAGAGACTTTGTGCTGCCACATCAGAGGAAATGCATTGGTTCCTGATGAGCTCAAACCATCAGCACTAGTGTTAAGTCTGTGCATTAATTCAGAACTGTAGGAAGAAGTGGTCTTAACATTGCCCTTCTTTCTAAAGAGTTCTGCTGAGCTGAGAAATCCAGTTTCTGTGTGCTGGAGAGCGCGAGAGTAATGCCCTGATTTCCCAGTATGTCTGTGTCCTAGCCAGGGTACAGTTGCAGTAACTGGGGTCTCCTACACTGTAAGATTGTTTTCAGATTTCAAGTGGCAGCAGACTGTTTTCTTCTCCTCAGAAGCTGACGCACGCAGTCAGGCAGGCCCTGACATCTCTTGTCTGTGCTGGCACTGAGATGGGGAAAGGAGGGACTGTCTCTTCATGGCAGTGTTTGGGTTGGCTTAATTTTCATCAGCGTGGCATTTTTCTAAATGTTTTGCCACATCTTCATGCAGCAGAGCCAGCAGGATCATAAATGAGCGTCTGCGGAAGCAATGCTCACAGTGCAGCAAAAGTTAGAGGTGCTTTTTTTTTTTCTTATTGTGATTAAAAATTGTTGCAAGAGATCTGATTGTGTATGCATTGCACTCTAACTAGAAATTGTGTGACCAGAAGATAAAGGTAACAAATGAAAAATGCTACATGACAATGGTGATGATGTTTGGCTGATTAGAATAATATCACAAATCCGGAAAGGTGCTCAGCCAGAAACTCAGTCAAATTGAAGAAGAGCTGTGGAGTCTCATAGAAATAACATCTCAGTGTTGGAGATGAGATGGAGAACTGCTGCTTAGGCTGCAAACTAATTGAGAATTGGGGGTGGAGGAGAGCTCTGCAGATGGCTGCTGGGCTGCGTGCACTGAGAATCCTGGAAGAAGATGCAAAAAACAGAAGCGTTTGGCATCAAAGAGTAGGCAAATGATGCAGGCTTTGTGCCAGGCAACTTTTTAATACGAGCCTCTATAGATCTGGAATTGCAGGAACAAGCAGAATCAAGAAGCCTGAATTATGAGCATAAAAGCAAAATAAAGCCCATAGTGTTACTTGCAAATTTCTTCTAATAAGTGACTTTGGCTCCAGTGGGAAGGATGTGTGTGTCTGTTTGGAGAGCAAGGAGGGCAGAGGACAAACAAGCAAGCCCAGGCAGCAAACAAGGTTTGTGATGTACCTGAAAGAGTCAGTGTGGGTTTCCTGTCCTAATCAGGCAAATCCCATCAGATTTTTGCAGAAAAGCTGTCTTGTTTGAACAAGAGATTCACAACACACCAGAGGACAGTCTGACCTACAGGGAGCTTTCCCAGAGAGATAAAGGGACTTTTCTGATATTTTTAGACTCACAGAATGGCTTGGGTTGGAAGGACCATGAAGATCATCCAGTTCTTTTTGACACAGGAAATTTTTGCTCTGAGCATGTAATTGGGTCTCAAAAACTGGAAGAGGCAGAGCTTGAGTGTCCATGGCACTGCTTGGAAATACCATGAGCTGTGTTCTGCTAGCAGTCTGAGCGTGCTGCTGCTACTGCAAAAGCCATCACACTGAAAGGACTGCCCATGGAAACAAAGGTGCTCCTTCTCAAGCACATCTGCTTACACAGGATTGTGAGATCTTTGACTTAGGACATGCTCAGCTTCCCAATTTATGCTGTGTTTTTCATCAGAAGTGATTGTTACAGACCCTGATCCTCTGCGTGCTTTCTTTTTCATGCATTCATAATGGTGCCTTCTCACGTTTGCTATGTGTTATTCACCACTTTGAATCTGTTCAGCGCCCTCCATGCTCACTCTTGAGAACGGACCTTTTCAAGATAATTACTCACTTCTCTCTAGAGCAGTCAATACAGTGAATACACCTAGAGATGGGCTGTTTTAAACCACTCCCGCTTTCTAGAAAATAATTAAAAAGCAAAATGGATGGACATAAATACAGGACACGGCCTGCTGAAGAGTGTGGCAGGGCAGCAGACTTTCCTTCTGAAGCCGTATGGTTGATATCAATGGAAAAAAAAAAAAAGATGTTTTGCCTACAAGTTAAGGCTGCACAGAAGGACAGAGGCTGCCCTGGGGTATGATGCAGTGCAGCTGGCAGCTGCAGGCCTACTGCTCTTGCTATGCCAGCAGTAACTTCTGGACTGGCCAGGACGACAGTCCTTTCACCAGAAGTAAACTGGGTTGGTGGCTGTTGAAACCTTTTCTCACCTGCGTCCCTGCTTCTCCCACTCCAATGCTGTATGGAGATCTTTCCTCTCCAGTGCTGCCCGTGAAGGCTTTTCTTTGCCAGTTAATACAAGGAAAGGAAAAGAACGCACAGTGGAGGGGGAAGCTTGTTCTGAAATAACTCCTCTGTCTTTCCTTGCAGGAGAGTTTGGTGTGGTTTGGTTGCTGAAATATGCCAGCTAAACTGTATCAGATGAATTATTAATACTTTGCAGACTGCTTCTCTCAATTGGCTGCAGCGAGGCAGCTTCGATGGGGTGTATGAAGCTCCAGTTCTCCATGTTAAAAATAGACCTCAGCCCTCAGAGGAATGGGAAGCTTAACAGACTATTTTTCTCAGCACAGTTTTAGTTCCATTATGTGTTATTTTGTCAGAGTGCATAGGGTGGATTGTTATTTTCGACGTAGTGGGTGATCTGACTGAAAAACCACTTTTCTGTTTCCTTTCTATATGTCACAAGCTGCGTCAGATTTGGAGCCAAATTTTTCCTTTACTGCATCCTCAATTAGGAAAAAATAAATAGAATCTGTATGGCCGTTACGCAGGTTCATCCTCCAGCTCTCACACTTCCACTGAGCAACATTTCCTGGTGGGAGAATTTTCCCTTCCTTAAAAGCCAAAGGTCAAAAAGGCTGCAAATCAGTATGTACTTCTATTAACCTCTTCTACTGCTGATCTTTTGTTGATTTCATTATTTGACCACATCAGCTTTACCCTGGTGCTCTGAGGTCACCCTGCTGCACCTTCTGCCAAAGACTGCTCTCAGCAAACATTCTGCTGCCTCGCTGCCCAGCACCATGTTTTGTTTGCAGTGCTTCCCTGGAGCTCCTGGATTGCTGCAAACCAATTAATTATATCATCAGAGCCCAATGTAGCAGCCCTTTTCTGTGCAGAGCATTTATAAGGGTTTGAAAGATTTGAATACAGATTTTCACTGTACATCGTGCACTACATACACTGCACAGGTTAAACATTGCTTAGTGCTTCTGTTGCCTTTCTTTTGACTACACTAGCTGGGGTGATGTGCATGCATTTCTGGCCTTTCGTCTCCCTGCTAATGAGGGCAAGGAGAGCATGACCTGTTGTTGGCTGTCTCACTTGTCCTATTCTGGTACCTGTACAAGGCAGTTTGTGCGTTGTGTGCAGGTCTGCATTCAAGGCTTTAGCCCTATGTGTTGTGTATTTAAATCCCAGCCGTCCTGCTTGTAGGTTCCAGACGTTGATAAACCTGATTGATTATTTTGTTTGTGTCTTTATACAGGGAGAAAAGCATTAGCTTTACAGACGTTAAGAATTTGGTGTTGCTGCAATAAGCCATTTTTGTTCCTTCCTTCTGGCTTTGCTCCCCAGTTGCATCTCTTGAGTTGACTGCAGTGTGCCTGTGAGCAACCTGAGCTATAAACAAATTCTGGAGTTTTGAGCACTCCATTGGGTGTGCTGCAGCCCTCAACTCTGATCCCAAGGTCACACTTGGGATGTATTACAGGGAATGTACTGAAGATGTCAGTTTGTTGTTACAGGTGCTGCTTCCCTCCAAGGTGGCCTATTTCCTTCTGAACCAGGGGGCTTGTCATAAATAATCCATGCATTCTGACGTACTTAAATAGTTAATTCCCTAATACTGGGTTTTGGATTGGTAGCAAATGTGGGTATCCTTGTCTGTCTCATCACAGTGGAAAAACACGTGATAAAACTAAGGCTCCAGACAGTTTTCAGAGGGATGAAACAAGCTTACTGTTTGCTGCTCTTTTAATTTCCAAGCACTTTGTATAATAACATCCTGCAGTAAGACTACATGAGAACAAAGGCTGATGATTAATGGGTTGTGTAATATAACAGTACAAATACTGAATTTTCCCATCTGACCAACATCATACGAGGTTTGGTTCAGGCAGCACACAGCCCTATTGCCCAGCATTTGATTTTTAAAACAGAAAAGTAGAAAATCATGCCTCCCTACTCTTCATTGCTTTTATCAGGGGTTATAACCTGCTGCCCCCTTGGGCAAATTCAGACTGTGCTTCCTTTCGTGTTGTTGCAACTCTTAGAGACTGCTGTAGTCCAGCAGCAATAATGGGAGCTTATAGGATCAAAAGTAAAGTTACCGTCCTGAATGAATTGTTCTTTGGACTGCAGAATGTTGGTAAGCACTTTCTCAATAGATATTTGGTACTATTTTCATTGGGAAATGTGCATTCTTTTCAGAGTGTGAAGTAGAGCTATTGGTGATGAGATTTACCCTTTATTTCAGTTAAGAATCGGGTTTTGTCAGGTTCTTTACTGTCTATCATTTCTTAGACTATTTTGCCATTAGCATCAGAACTTGATATAAATTAATTTGTACATGTTTTGCATGATTCCATGAGGATATGATAATGCATATGGCGAAGCCAGCAGATTTCTAGTTATATTAACTGGTGGATTTCTCACAGGTATTCAAATGTTGCATGGAGGCTGCACTGAGCTTAAAGATGAACGTTTTTTCCTACATGTTAAATGAGAATTAAGCTAAGTGTTTGTGAATTTGTGCTGTGAGCAGTTTAAGTGCTTGGGTCTGTGAGATCACTGAGTGATGCTCAGCGTGTTGACCTTGTCTGGCTTATGTAAGATCAGGTTGGCCCTATATACTTTTAAATGCTTTTTTTTTAGTGTGTGGGTGCCCTGCATTTTCTCTGGTGCTCGAGGTGTTGGTCTTCCACACAGCTTCCACTCTGAGGCAGGTGATTGCAGAGCAAAGCTCTGTTTGTTTGTTTTGTCTTACACGTGTTTTATCCTTTCATTCCACGGCTCTGAGATTGATGGGGATCTATGGGAGGAGTGTCCTGACACACTGCCGTTGGCTGCTGCTGCCAGAGCTTTGCCCTTCTCGTGTTTCAATGCATCACAGCTCGCAGGCTTTGTGACATCTGGGGGCTGGCAGGTTTGGAGATATTTCTAAATTGTGCATGGATCGTTTCAGTGCCTTTGTTCTTGTTTTGAATTTACCATCTTGTCAAATAAGCGAACGCTTAAGCTCTCATTCAGTTTATGCCCTCAAATCATAAAGAAAATAATCAAATACAGCAACTATAAGTGGGATTGTCCTTAGCTCCCATGCTTTGCTGATATGTTAGCTGATGTGCCATTCCAGTCAATGCACAACATTTTTCTTTCTCTACATTAAATGCAAGAAATAATAAAAGTTCTTGATCCCCTGAAGGATAATTCTGCTACCAGTGTTGATTTTCAATGAGATGAGTAAACATCTTTGCTCTAAATAGAGGGACACTGATAACAGGAGTTCATTCCAGCCGACCAACAAGCAGTGCACCGACCGCATGGCCTTGATCTGCTTACAGCAGGAACCTGTCGCCCTGAGCAAGAGCAGTGATTCAAATTAGAAAACAGCTTATTTGTTTCCAGTTCCTGCATCTGCCTTTTCATCTTGACCTCCCACCTTTATTCTCTCTGAATGTCAAGGCTTCACATCTGGTTTTGTGTTAATTGGTCCTAAAAATTGCTCATTAATGAAAGAATCACAGTTCTCCTGACCTGCCATAGCTGCTAATTAAATTACAGCTGACTTGCACTTTTATAGACTTTTCTTACAGAGATAAGCGTTTCCATTTTTGATTTTATTATCTCTCTGAAACAAAGTATGGATTAGCTCTTGCTGAACCGTATTTGATCTGCAGAATGCTACTAAATCATTTTACTTTAAGAATTATTTTTTTGTGGGAAAAATGTCTTCAAAGAAAATCGTTAAAGATGAAATTGGTAGAGATTATTTAGAAAGGGATTTAAAACCTGATTTGTTTACAATGCGCCACATACAAAGAGGAAGACACTGGCTGCATTGCACAGATGCTGCTTTTGGGTTTGTGATGTGCATTCTGTGGAAGGCTGTGACTCCTGGACCTGTTGCTGTATATTTGGCAGTAACCACATTGTACACTTCTCCATATATTCATTTCAGATTTGTTCTGAAATCCATCTTTATGAACCCTAACTGACCCGGCTGTTGACCAATGGCAATTGCACATGTCTTTAGACTCAATGTTCATCGAAAGCTAGTCTGGGTGAGTGGCAGCTCCACTGAGTAATTTTGTATGTACAGAACGCGTATGGGATGTTCAGCGCCTACCTGAGCTGGTGCTTATCTCAATTGACATCCCAGGGCAACTTCTTGCTAAAGTGGTTCTGGAAGGTTGATATGAAGGGCACAGGCAAACACCATGTGGGTTGGCTTGGAGTGTAGAGTCAGCGGAGAAAGCAGCTGAAGTCATGAGGCCTACAGTTATTTGATGTAACTTGACTTTGAATTATTGTGCTAGTTCTCAAAATACAACTGTTTGTATTCTTGGTGGGTTTTTTTGTAAGAGTTAACATTTTTTCCTTAAAGAGTTTCCTTTGTTTACATGGCCTCATGTATTCATCTCGCTTCTGCTGGAGCTTCTGTTCTAAGTCAGATATTCAGAGACAGATCAGTACTTGAGTATTTATTTTGAATTTGGTATCTGAGATGGAAAGAATCATTGGTCTGAATTACTAATGGTTTTGCAAAATCAAAACTTGAGATTAGTTTTACTGGCTACTAATGATATGAGGAAGCTTCTGGCTTATTGTTCAATGACAGTGTTTTCTGTCACCCACCCTTTTTACATTCACCTATATACTATTACCCAAGGCAAATGTATCCTGTTTTTACAACCAACTTTGACAGTGATGTCGTTCTTTCTCTGAAAAAATTTTTGCTCATAAGGTTATTCTTTACCCCTCTTATTTGGTACATACAATATATTCTCTTTAAGTGTGTGCTTTGAGCTTTCCCTTTCAACCCTATTGCTAGATGTGAAGCAAGATCTAAGCTTTCCAAGTGAGCCCAAATGTTTACGAAGGAAGAATCTCTGGTAAAGATGTCGATTGCAGGATCCATTTCCACACAGGAAAGGCGCTGCTGAGCTCAGTTGTAAAGAAGTTGCATCATGTTAATTGTAGAGGGCAAGCTGTTTGAGAAGGCCTCTTGGTGAAACTTATTTCTTGCTGAAGGATCAGCAGAAAGTGTTTCTAGTTGTCTGGTAGCCACCAGCAAGTAACCCGTAATTTGTTGCTTTTGCCCCTGGAATGTTGTGGAGTTGCTTCAGCTCTCGAATACAGTTATTTTTGCAAGAATTTTTGTTCTTTTATCAGTCTTTTCCCCAACAGTGAGTTGCCAGTCAAGTTTTACCCTTTGCCCAACCTCTGATGTAGCGAAGAGACACTGATGAGAAGTGAGGGGGGGATCAAGGCAGGGTTCTGCAGCCCCACCACACTGCCAGGCATAGGCTGCACGGTCAGTGCTGAGCCATGCACCAAGGAGCCAGAGAGGTTCTGATTTAAGGAGGACCCTGTGGCAGTGCACGTCTTTTAGAAGAACCTGCATGTTAAGTCTGTGTCTGAGCAGAACTTTTCAGTGCAGTTCTAAAGCACAGCCTATTCCCCTCTGCATTCTATGTCTCTTATATAAATGTATCACGTTTCCCCTCAGAGGTGATCTTGTTTCAGACAGGAATTGAATTATTTCACATTATTTATCTTGGAAAAGCTCTCTGCAGCCTTTGGGATGAAAATCTCTGAGTACATATAAAGAAGATTTTGCTGTTTCTTTACATCCTTTCAACTCCAGTGACATCAGCTGCCAGTGCAGGAGAGGCAGATGTTGCACAGAGGCTTATCAGTAACTTGTAACTGCTCAAATGATGTGGGATCTGAATTTTTCATGTGTTCATCTGCATTTCTTGCATACATGTACAATGATTTTTCATGCAATTAATAAAAAAAACCCATATTCACTGCTGCTTGCTTAGTTGGCAAGCAGAGTAAATGGCACAAATGTTGCAGCTATGAATACAAAATAAAGCCATCTGTATGGATCCAGAGGAAATGGACACACAAATGACGTTCCTTATCTAATGCCAATATTGTACTCTCATTTGGATGACCTACAGATTCAAACATAGATGTACAAATTCAGGGGATCACCTCTTTGCAGCTGAACTTGAGTATCTGCTGCCCTGCAGTCACAGGTGTCTGTTGTGATACATCATTTGCACTAAGAACAGGGTAAACAAGTTGAGCGAATGTGCAGAAAACATAGTTTGAAAAAAATATTTAAATGGAAAATGAGATTTTTAAAAACTATTTCTGTTCACTTCCCAGATGACTGGAATATGAAATGTTGCAATGTCCACATTTATTAGGTGAGATCAACAGTGCTGTCTGAAAGGAAATCAGTATAAGTTTCAGAGGATAAGATTATGATAAATAAAAACAAAGCCAACATTGCCAAGTGAATAAAATGTTTTGGAAGAAAATAAAGCCAAACTTTGTATCGCTGTGGACTTTCTGTGAGGGGTTTTTATCTTCTGCTACCTGAGTCCATTAATGACGTTTAATGGTGGAAGAAAAAGCACTGTGTTGTATATTTTGTAGTTTAGTTCAACAACAGTGGGATTAAAACAGCTGCAGGGGTAAATAATAAGAATGTGATCAGATTCTTGGCAAGCCTTATCTGCATCTTTATCTCAGTGTATTATCTGGTGCAGATAAGACGTGGGTCTCTGAAGAGAGAATGATTAATCTTATTAGATATCTTCATCATCTCAGATAGGATGTGATGTTAGTGGTAGGCAAAATATTATTGAGGGTAGAAGAGAATTGTGCTCAGTAGGGCTGGTGCTATCCTGATGGGGTGAGCTCAGGTCAGACATGCCATCTCTCTATGCCTCAGTTCCCCCATCCGTAACGTGGAGGTTGATTCTTGCCTCTGCAATGAACCACAGGAACAGAGGACCTTGATCACCACGAGGTGGTTCTGCATTTATGAAAGCGAATGGGGTGGAGAGGGGCTCAATGGCACTGCTTCCCTCCCCCAGCTGAGTAATTTCAAAGAAGTTTGAGATAATGGGATCCCTCCGTATTCCCTGTTTTTTGTTGGAGATGCTGTGCTTAGGACCGAAGACTGACCTGATGGGAAGCCTTGGCCTTGGATAGCTTAGACTGTGGCATAAATTTTAATTTGCTTATTAATTTTTTCCTTTAAAACTTTTGTTTGAATCAGTTTTGTTGCTGGTTTCTTGATTAATAAAAGAAATGCTATCAAAGTTGCTTGTTTGCAATTATGGGCCCAGGTTCTAAAGTGTTGCAGGGTCTGCTTCCTCCATCAGGAGCCTGGTTCCCATGTTGCCCTGTCCTGCCACGTGTGCCGTGAGCCTTGGAGCAGTTGTCTGCTGTGTTTGATTCCCCTGGCTATGAAGCTAAACATATCACTGTTTTCTCACATTACTCAGAGGGCATGTGAAGGTTCTGAGGTGGAGCTTCACTCCTGGTGAGTGGCTCCAATGGATGGGATCTTTTGCACACAGGGGTTTTGAGGGTAGTACTGACTGCTTTTTGGTAGGGTGGTCGTTTGCTGCCTTTGGAGTTGTATGTGCACATCAAAGTGCAGGTTGAAGGGGCTGTAGAGAGCACCGGGCCTCGAGATGTTATGGAGGCTGGAAGGCAGAGGTGTTTGTATTACTGGCAACGTCTTGTATTTGGAAGCAGTGACTGACAGTGAGTTGGAAGGGGCCTGGAGTGCAGTGTTTACTTCCTTTCAGGGAGCCCTGGTGGCAGTGAATGGATGCTGCTGTTCCAGTTGCTGGGGGAGTGCAGTTTGAAGGCACCTCACTGCCGTCACCACCAAAGTGTAAAAGCTTAAAAAGAAAAAAAAAACCAACAATAATAGTAATGTGACTGCGGTGAGAAATATCTTTTTGTGTAAAATCTTCATTTAGCAGAGGGTTCAGATGCTGGCATTCGCTGAAGGGATTGAAGTAAAGATCCCCTGGATCATACAGAAATCTGAGATAGAGTGGTTTTGTTTGTGCCAGGGAGCTGCATACATCATTCAGAATCTCCTGCTGTTTTCCTGCTTGATAGATTTTCTCACCTGAGTGGTTTAAATTGTTTTGTGCATTCTTCCCAAATAAGTGGGGCAGCCCCTCCTCTCTGTCCTTTCTGATACTTGAAAGAGGGGGAGGCAAGAATGGCTGGTGTATTTTCTCTAGACAGGGCTGGAAGGACTTACGCAGGGCTCCAAGCTGTGTACTTAGTGGAGGAAAAAAAAAAAAAAAAAGCCTGTCTTTCTCCAGAGGAGAAGCAGAGGGCCTGAGCTTCTCCCCTGACTGCCATAATGCTCTCTGGCCATCCTGCTAGCTTGAGTAAAGTCAAGCCCCTGGGTGTGCTTCTGACCACAGCTCTTGTGTGTATATATACATTGATTTATATGTATATTATATAGATATATGTATTCATTTGTATGCATTCATGTATTATACACAGACATATATATGTGTGTATATATATATATTTAAGGAGCAGGCACATCGTCAGAAGCTGGAGCAAAATCCTCCTGCCAATGTGTTATCCTGCTGGCAGAAGATGTTCTATTTATGGACTTTTCTTATGGTTGCTGTGGCAACAAGCCTGCAGCTCTGGTCCCTCTTGTGGGACGGTGCAGAAAGCGTTGTACCCCAGTGCTGCGTCCCCATGGGCCATAGGGGACAGCAGGGTCAGCTCTGCAGCCTGGTGCTTCAGCCAGGGCTCCTGCATAGGGACTGACACAAGCTGCGTTTGAGTGGGGTTACTTGATATTTACTCTTAAGAAATAGGAACTGTAACTGTGAGCTCTTCTGAGATCCTCCCTGCTGCCAGCTGTGCAGCAGGATGCTCCTGAGGGCACCCAGCCCTGGAAGAATTGGTCTCCACAAGGAGCAGAGGCTGAGCAGAGACAGTTTTGGCACTCAAAGTGTGGCTGTGTGAGGGGCCTTGCTGGCATTGGCGTGGGCACAAGAAGGGCAATGAGTGGTGCGTATGAAAGAGCTGAACCACAAACCTTTGCACTGATCTCCTACCACTGTCCTGAATGCAAAAAAAAAAAAAAAAAAAAAAAAACCAAACAAAAAACCCTCCATTGAGAAATTACTGCACCTGCTGCAGGGGTAGTAAGGATCAGATCTTGGTTCTGCCTTTCCTTTGAATGGATTCTCATTTCAATACTTTAGTTTTGGTCATGCAGTTCATCTTTCTTGCCAATGGCCACCACATCATCCCCAATCAGACACACTTCTGGCAGTCCTGGTTTTATATGCTGAGTGAGTGCAAAGCTGGACAATGCCACTTTCACACACATGTAACTCTGAGAGAGGGAGGATTTCCCCCTGTATGTTGCTCAGAGGGGTGAGGGAAGAGCAAATGGTCACGCAAGGATGGAAATGTCCCTCCCCAAGAAATGAGTGTAGACTGGGATGCTTCTAGGGTGGGAATTTCCCCTTGAAGTCCTTTGCTGTGCTCATCACAAGGATTGTCCTCTACATGGGTGGTAGCCGTGCATGCCGAAAAATTAAAAGTTTTATGCAATTATTCACTGTTTACCTATCCATGCCTAATGAATGCCATGCCCATTCTTCCCTTTCACTGCTATCTCAAGGCTTGTGCAAAGCTGGATTTAATGATAAAGAAAAAATTAAAAACTGGATACCGGTTCTGTCTGAATTCACTGACATCTGAGCTTCCCTACGCTTTTCTTTCCAAAAGCAGAAAACTGCCTGCTCCTCCCTTTCCTCCTCCTCTCTTTGACTTGGCTGCTTTCCCTTTCCCTATTTTGGGATGATGATGGGCCTGAGTCAGAGTAAAGTTTGTCAGATTTGGAGGAAAACAACTCTCAATTGCCTGGGTCAGCTGTTGATCACTGCTGGCTAAATTGGGTTAGGGAAAGGCTGGGTCAGTATGTGGAGTGGATATATTGTAGAAGAGCTGTCAGCATTCAGATATACATCAGATTTTGCTTCACGTCCAAGGTTGAATCAGAGTTTAAATTCAATAGCATTAAAATCTCATAAATCATCTTGCCCAATTTCAGTATAAGCTGGCCTGGAATCTTTTAGTGCCACCTGTCTTAATAAGATTTCTCTGTCTGCGCAGATTCTGAAGATAAATCCTGTGTGGTTTTTGGATTGCTAGTGCCAACTGCAGCATGGTTGTTTGTAGTAAAGGTTGTTCATAAAATCTCCTGAGATATTCAACGAGTTTTGAAGGTTTTGGCTTTGGTTCTTCGCTAGGAGTGAAAGCAGGCTGTGAGGTTTCTAACGTGAGCTTCTGCATGGAGTGCACGTGGCTCCGGAGGCCCAGTGATTTGACTGGCAAATGTGCATGGTTGGAAGAGAGCTGAAAGATCCTACGTGGGAGTCAGTAAAGATACATTCAGTGCTTCCAGACTTGTCCTCTGAAGGAGCAGTTGAAGCCCTTTTGTTCTGCCTATGGAGGTCCCTCAAACAGCTGAGGTGAGAGTTGCCCAACTTGCTGTGGTGCTCAGCTGATATAAGCCTCCCACTCCAACTGAGCTGCCTGGCTGTGCTGGTTGTAAGCCCCTGGCAGTTCTCCCTGATGTCTGCCTTCCTCGCATGCAGCTGCTGGGGAAGTTGCCCTTGTCTCCCTGCAGATGGATGCTGACACTAATGGTTGGTGACTACTGTTCTGCTGAGCAGAAATAGCAGAGCTTTCTAGAGGGAGATGCTTCTCATACAGGTCTGATTCTATAGCTGTTAAATCCTTTTTTTTCTTTTTTTTTTTTTTTTTTCTTTTTGAAAGATTGCGATGTTTTCAAGTGATAACACAAACTTCAATGAACAGATGTAATCTATTCAATATGTCCCCGTATGGAATTTTAAAGAGCAGCTCCACATGTGATAATGGATCTCCTAAAGACTCATTTTAAAGAAATAATATTCACTTCATAACCGTTGGCTGGAGATGCAGACTTCAGGGCGCTTTGTATGCGATGGTGGTCTACAAATAAATTGATAGAAATACTGTGGCTCAGAACAGTGTTGAATCCCTGAGAGCTCAGTGGTTTTCATAAGCATCCTTTCACTGCTGGTGTTTGGCCTTGACCTGGTTCCCTTCCTATTTTGCCCAATTTCAAAGTTCCATTAGTCAAACCCTGATAAAATGCTGAGCTATCTTCCATCAGGTAATGGCTTTTTGTTATCTCCCTTCTTGCTGTTCGTTTCTGACTCTCTCAGCTATTTACTTTAAGTCTGAGTATCAGTGGGAGAACTTCAGGGACAAAATCAGGACAGTAATTACGTATTGCCATTATTTATCTAAAATTCATTTAAAAACATGAGAAAAAAAACACAAATCTTAAGTATTTTACTGTGAGGTGTGCTTGGACATAGACAAAACCTTTTCCAAAGGCAGAGATACTTTCTAGCAGCCTCTGTATGAGTCAGTATGGAGGAGTGATGCTGAGCACTGTTCTTCATGTGCCCTATGCACAGCTATCAGCACGAGGAGTTAAAGGCTTTAATGATGTTTTACACTTTGCTGAAGTCTTGTTGCAGCTGCATGTCTTTGTTTCCTGTCAAATGGCATTACTAGTTTTCTTCTGTTCATATTGGTGACTTGTCCTTTTGAAAAATAATACGTCCTTTTGGAAGAAAACGCTCCAGTTTCAGTGGTTGAAGGCTTTTCTCTTTCAGTACATGCTGACATGTGTCGCTGCTGTCACAGACTGTGTGAGATTTAATACTGGAGTTCACTTTGTTGTAATGTTATTGTCTAAAAACAAACCAGAGGAGAGCCAGGCCTGTGGCTCTGTGGCCTGCTCTACAGCAAGTGACAAAACGACTTGAAATTCAGTGAGTGATGGGTTTTCTCATTTAGTTTGGTTTGATCTTTCATCACAAATTGTCAGCATTTTTGTACAATTATTTCAGCATAGCCAGATTCTCACAATCGCTGGGCTTATTTGTGAGCAGAGGTCGAATCAAAGTCTCCATCATATTGGAAATGCTACAGCTGAAATGTGCCACTGAAGAAAATAAACACATCTGTTATGTCTGTGTATGAAATCCATCCTGGCCCTTCCAATGGGAGCACTGTGCAGGGATGGCTGAGCACCTGCTGTTGTACACAGCGTCAGTGTGGTAGAACGCCAGTGTGAGCCAATTCTGTCTGATTAATATTCTCCTGTGTTTCCTCATAGGAAAAAAAGTAATCCTTTCTGTTTTAGCATTTAAACATTAACAGCAGTGCTATTTTAGAACCTGGGCTTTGAATAGTATGCTTTGAATTATTTCAGAGCAATGTCAGCAGGCATCATCCTAGCGTAGAAATTACCAGACCTGGGTTTAGAGAGTTTCCTTCGTTTCAAAGAAGAAAGTTGGGCAGGTGCTCCAACAGAGCAGATGTTGTAGGTTCAGCTTTGTATGAGAGCATTTTGGAAAGCACCCAGCGGATCTGGGCATCCCTGGCACTAACTAACTAACTGGCACTAATTAACTAACACTAACTGCAGCTCGGGTGCCCAGCAGCAGGGGCTGGGATCTGCCTGCCACGGAGAGCCTTGGTTCTTGAAGGTTTGGAGCACGGTGCCTTTCCTCTGGACTGGGGTGGTTCACCACCCAAACCAATCTTGCATTCAGACACGGACATACAGCAGAAATATTTGTGCTGATGTTCTCAGCTTTCCTATTGTTCCAAATTGAAGGGAACCTAACAACTCACAAACTGTTTTCTGACTTCTTTTCGGGAAAGACACTCAGGTCCTCTAGAGAGATCACTTACTTCAAGTACATGTGTTATTTGCAGTACATTTATAGCATGGCTACAAAGCTGCTCTTTTTCTTTCCAAATAGCTGCTGCCTCTCTGTTCCACAACTTTTTAATATCCCAAGCAGAGGAAATAATTAAAAACCAAACAAACCTGACACTTGCTTATCAATTAAACGCCATGAACAAACGGAGCTGTGTGTGCTCCCTGCGTGGGAGCTCTGTGGGCTGCAGATGCAGCCCGTGATCCCAACCACGCCGCTGGCAGCAGCGCTGCTCTCCTCCTGCTGGGAAGCACATCAGCAAAGGCCGCAGGCTGGAGCAGCTGGGTGATAATGCAGTCAGTGTGGCCCCATTTGGACCAGAACTGGATTTTACATCACCCAAGTGTTTCTTTTGTGAATTTCATATTTTTATTAGAAAATGTGGCAGCACTGGATGAAGTATGTTAACGGGGGAGAAAACAGAGTTGCAGATTAATCCTATTTCCTTCCGGGTTATTTCTTAGCTCATTTATGATGTGCAGGCTGCATGAACTGGAATGTATGCCAACGAGGTGCCCAGTAGTTTCTACAAAAGTGAGCTTTTGCAAAATTAGCTTCAAACCTGCTGTTTTGCCATTTTGTGGAATGGTATATTGGGGCCCCACAAAGATTTTTGTGTTTTCAAAGTATTTTTTGAATTGCAAATATGGAGTACGGCTTCACCAATTCATAGGCGTGAGTGTAAGCAGCAATACATAAGCACGAGTTGAGGAAAGCTGGCCTTATCAATTTGTGCTGCAGTTTGTGCTTGAGCTTGTAACCCCTTAAAATTCACCCCTTTCATTTTGAAGGAGATATTTGGTTTGGCCTTTTCTGCTTGTCTGGGTAGGGTATTAAAGCAAATATCACTGCACAGCCGTGGTTACGCAGTGCTGCTTGTGCTCCCCTCGTGCAGCAGGAACAGACCTTTGGTTCAGATGTCATTCACAACTTGTGGCAGCAGTTCTGTGGCAGTGAGAGGGTATCCCTGCAGTGAGAAACAGATGAAAGGGAAAGATTATTTTGTTCTTATTTTGGAAGTAAGGGACACGGTGTGCGCACATTCTTTTCCTTAAAAACAAAAAGCCCCAAATAAAACAATAAATAAATAGCTTTTCTGACAGCCAAAGAAGTTCTTAATTCCATCCTATCAAGCAGGATATATGTATACATTTTATATACATGCATTTTATATGTGTATGTATTATATATGTATTATATATATAAATATATATATAAAATACATACATGTATATACAATGTACTTTCTGTCTTGTAAGTTCCATGCAATAGAATCTGGTAAGAAAAAAATATACCCAGTGCCAGCAGTTACAAAGATATGACAGCAGGAAATCCCTGAGCTACAAGACACATCACTACACCTGGCAGACTGTTTCTTGGGCATCCCCAGTCCCAGCTCTTGGTCTATCCCATTAATGCCATTCTCAATGCCCAGATCTTAGCTGTGAGCGGTGAGCAATTGCTTGTGCATCACCTGTTATAAACGTGCAGATATAATGTATAAACACTGACTTTGTATTCATCAGAGGAGAGAAGGGCACTGTTTGTGGGTGTAAGCATCAGGGAATCAAAGCTGCTTGCTGCAGAACTTTGGAGGCAACATCTTAAACAGGATCTCATACTGCAATTTTTACACACGTGTGGTCATCTCCATCCCCATGAAACATGTGATGGAAGTAAGAGCTGCTGTAATTGGATCCTTGAATCCTTCCTGTTACTGGTCAGGAATTTAATTGTAATTTTGGTCTTTCTAATAATTATTGAGAAATTATTCTTTTTTTTTTTCCTTATTGCTGCTCCTAATGTGAACATGATGTTCTTCATTTAAGAATTAAATTAGAGGACAGTCTTTCTGGAGCATGTCTGAATTATTCAGTCAGAACTACCCTTTCAAGCTGAGCACAAAATACCCTGCTGTCAAAGGGTAAATGTGGGTCCAGCAGCAAAAAAATTGGGCAACTCAAAGACTCATTGCTGACTGGGAGGAAAAGGGGGAGAGAACCTATCTGACCTCCCCAATAGTGGCTGTCTAACAGTGGTTAGCTGTGCTGACCTTCATAAATGCATTAAAATTAATTCCTGTTTTACTGTGGTTCTGACTTCAAACTGAGCAGTTGTAGGCATGACTGTTTCTGCCAAACAGTGCTGTGAATGGCAGCTGGGGTTGCGGAAGGCATCACAGAAATTAGACTGAAGCATATCTTAGCTATGGGAAATAGCTCGTGTCCTTAGTGAGCATTTGTTGTTTTTTAATGCGTGAGATACAAAAGCTTTGATGCCTGATAAGCAGATGCCTTGCTGAGAAGTCTGACAAGTAAGCTGAGAAAAACATTTAGAGACGTGCTAACATTCTCTATGTAGAGCCAGGCTGTAGGTGAGGCTGGGAATGCCAAAGGGTCCTGAGGAGCACGGCTGCTTGGAACCCCAACCAGCAGAGAATTGGTTCTGTGAGGATAAATCTGCATCACTGTGTGATTCACTGCAGAGAGAACCAAGCTGGGATGTTCTAAGTATTCTAGTGCTGATGCCGGAACTTCTGTAATGGCTGTAGCATGAAGTTAACTCACCTTGGGAAGGGGAGAGAGCCTTTTCCCACAGCTCTGTGCTGAGATGCCTCACTGCCTCTTGCACATCTGCACCAGCCAGAACCAAAACCTCTTTGTTCTGTGTGCTGTGAAAGACATTCAGAACAACTCATAACTCACAGAGCACTCCACCGTGAGTCTGGATTTTGACAACAAACACAAAGTGCTGATTATTTTCTTTCCACCAAAAACTAAATGAAAGAGCACAATAACATGGGCTTATCTTTAAAGGTCCATATATACAAATATGTACATATAAAAATGTCAGAAAAATGTTCCTCTTTGGACTGGTTATGATGTTATTGTATTTCATTTCTGTCGTTAAGAACTTCCCACTCTCCTAGAGCTGCAGCAGACCCTGGCAGGTGCTGGCAGTGAATGGGAGCTGAGGAGAACTGCAGGTTTTCCTGTGCTTGGGAAGCTGACAGTTCCTCTGAAAATGTTACAAAATCCAGGCAAACACAATCTCTTTTTTTCATTTTTGGGGAGGCTGTTGACAAGTGGAAAGGACTCAGTTTGGCAAGTGCTGGTATCACAATCCCAAAGCAGTGTATTATTTCTTGTGTTCCATTGTGTTCCAGATGCTCTTCAAATGAAGAGAAGATGAATGTGTTTTGAGGATAGAAGAGAGGAAAAGAGAATAAGGGAGAAAGAAAAAGGATTATTAGAGACCCTAATAACCTAGGTGCATCAAGTGCATTCTGCTGTGAGGAGGAATGGCACAGGGTACAAAATTAATCTGTCATTGGCCTGATGTGCTGCACTTGAATTATAGGATTGTGATCAGTGAAATCCAATACACCCATCCCTGCAATTCAGCTGGGAATTATGTGCCCCCCTGGTGCTGGAACAAAGTATATAATCAAGTTAGGCCCAGTGTAGATGCCAATCATGAGCATTAATTAGCAGGAACTGCACAGCAGTTGTTAAGTGCTGCAAGAACATGTTTGCGCAATCCAAGGTCCCACGCTGCTCTGTTTTTTTGATAATTACATTTCTCAGAGGAGAGGAGGAATTTCAGAAGGCAGCTGTCTGTTGCTGTAGGACTCTGGGAACAGTCCCTGCATGGGGCTGTCCCTCTGAGCATCCCTGCTCCCCACCAAGCTGTGGCCCTGCAGGAGCGGAGCTCTGAACCGCACCTGGCACAGGAGAAGGAAGAAGGGAGAGGTGTCATTAAACCACACATGTGGTTCTTTTAAAGGCTTTTTATGTTGTGTGCAGCTGTGTAATTGCTAGCTTTCATGCAGGCTGGAGAGCTGTACCTCTGCTACGTAGCATTTAAAATTCTTTTTCAATGGCAAGCTTCCAAAGGCCCAGACACACAACTGCGAGAGCAGCCAGCCCCTACCAAATGCCACAGCAACTTATCCTTCAAAGTGGGTTGTTTCTTGTAACTATTATAGCTGTCCCTTTATCTTTGTTTTAAAACCGTTTGGGAAACTCATAAATGGGCACTCTGCAAGATCAGCTGTGGAGCTTTGAATGCATGGCTGCGTGATGGAGCCTGAGTGTCGCTGTGGATTGATGCTCTGGGCTGTCCTCACTGCCGAGCTGGAGCTCACTGCTACCCATGCAGCGTGGTGGCATCTGCAGCTGGGCAGAATGGGACAGCTGTGCTCCGGCTGGGGCTCGGGGCACAGTGCAGTATGCTGCTCCCTGAGCTGAGAAGGCAGAGCTGCAATCAACGTGTGACTCTTTTTTTTTTTTTTTCTCCCCTGCATCTTCATTCTTTCGCAGCCTTTTGTTCTCCCTTTTTGCTGCTTTCCTACTTCCTCCCAGTTGATTATACATTGGGATTAAAGGAGCCATTATTTTTAGAGTCTATGCTTAATTCTGAGAATTCTCTGATGGTATGGATTTTGGGACTTTGGGAATGGAAAAAAAAAATGTACTGGCTTGTTAGGATCAGAAATTGAATTATTAGCAACAGAAGAGAGCCGAATAATGTTAATCTCATGCTTGCGAAGCTCCTTGTGTGTTACCCCCTGTGATGCACTGTGAAACTCAGCGTTCCTCTAAGACATCAGCCCCGTTTTACTGAGCTGCAGCTTAGCCAAGCAGCAATGCAGCCCTTATCCTCAGCCTGCAGCGTGAGCCTCCCTGCACGCATCTGCCTGCATCGCTCTTCTTGGCAGCGTAATTGAACACCTCTGCTTCTAAACTGCAGCTTCTTGCGACTTTCTGTGGGTATATTTTAATTAATATCTTTTTCTTCTGAATTAAAAGGCTAAATTAGGGCTCAGGCTATGGACTTTCTACCTGTCTGTTCTCATGGTGGAATACTTGTGGATTTGTGAGGCTCTTGGGAATGGTCGTGAGATGCGTTACTCACATACTGCTCATGTTTAACATTAAAGGCCAGATAATTAAGTGCTTAATAAAGAAAAGCTTCGATTGGCATTTAGAGGGATTTTATCTGAAGGGGATACTGGGAGAGGGCTACAGGGCAGGCTTTGGCAGCATGTATGATCTGTGTTGAAGAAATGAATGTGACACAGCAGGAACTGAACTGGATCCTTCTGCAGCATGCAAATGTCATTAATCATAGTAACAAAGCCATAGCATTGACTAATTTGAAATATCCTGCCTACTGGCCCTAAGGTACAACATGTAATAGGTCTAGAACTGTCAGAGAATGACTGTGATCAACACAGTATTTAATATTTTACTTGCTGAGCTTTTTAAAAGTGATTTATTATGAATCCGCTCCTTGCCCTAAGAGTTAACAAACTAAAGAAGGACGATCATACAGACAAGACGAACAGTCATAGAATCACTTAGTTTGGAAACAACCTCTGAGATCATCTAGTCCAACTGTCCATCTGCTGCCAATACTGCTCACTAACATCGTCAGTTCTATACTGATTAATCCAATTCCATTGTACAGGTGGAGTGGTATAGTCCTAGGAGAGCTGAACTGAAACAGACCATTCCCAACTAATAAGAAACTTCAAAGAAACCCTTCCTTTTTCAGGTTTATAGACCATCTTTGAATATCTGGCCATAGAGGAAGTTTTTATAACGATGGAGATGCTGAAATCAGCACGCTGACTCTCTTCCTCTCCCTCCACTGGAGTTTTGTTCAAACACTGTTGTGTTGTTGGTTGTTTTTTTTTTTTCTTTTTTTTTTCCTTCTTTGTAAGGATCTTCTAATTACAAATCCAACTTCCTATTCTGAAATACGTGGTTACTTGTTCCTTTTCATCCTATTCAAGTACAAAATGCTGTTCATGGATCTGGGCTTCCAAGCAAGTGATCTCAGATCTCTCCTGGGGGGTGGTTCAGACATCTGTCAGTTGTAAATGTGCATCTGGATGTACTCCATTTTGCTCCTGTAATGCTACTTACTGATGGTGCCTGGGTTTAGATTACAAAGTATTGTAATGCTCAGAGAAGTGCTCATGGGAAGCTGATATTTTGGTATGAATGCTGTTATCTCCATTCTCCCAGCTGCCATCCAACACCCCCAACCAAGCTGGGCCCTGGGTTCCCTCTGTAGGCAGCTGCAAGAAGTGATGCCTTCACGGGGCAACCGATGCACCTGTCTTAGGGCAAGGTGAATTATCCACCCCATGCACCTGCTCTTCCTTTCTGAGTGGGGAGGGAGCTTAGGCTCATTGTCAGCTCTAGCTGGGATGTCCGACTTTGAAATGACTCTGGCTTGGTAAAATATAGCTGAGCCTTGGTTCTTTGAAAAAGTGCCCCAAAAACTTTTGTTTCAACTGTGCTAGAGGAAGAGAGTGGGAAAAAAAGAGGGGAAAAAGTAGAAAGCAGCACATGTGGGGGTCAAATAAGGCTCGTACTTCACTGCAGAGGTCTGTAAGATGAAATGCTTGTCAGAGACTGGCAGTGAAATGGCTGTGGATGGGTATGAAGCGCTCATAAATCCTGTGAAGTGGTCTGGGCAAGCTGATGGAAAAGTTTCTAAATGATGAATTAAAATGTTCCCCATTTCAGAAATTGTTTTTCACTGCTGAGTCTGATGGTTTGTTGTGTGCTGGCACATACAGGGCAGAGTTTGGGGAAGATTTTGAAGCCTGCAGATCAGAATAAAAAAAGAATCTCCATCTTTTTGCTTTTGAGACCTGTTGTAGATGGGAATTTATCTTGGCACTGTCCCTTCCCCATCACTGCTCCTCTGTCCTTCTGCTCTTGTATTAGATATGGAGGCTGGTGGCCTTGCATGCAGCGGGGGGGTGGAGCTTGATGATCCTTGAGGTCCCTCCAACCCAAGCCATTCTGTGGTTCTACGACTCTGCTGTCACAACAGCCCGAAGGAAGGAAGGATGGAGGGAGCAAACGGATGTGCTGGTGCTACAGTGACAAAGCAAGACAAAACAATAAATACTCAAACTTCTGTTTGATTGTATCGAGTCTCTGGCAGACCTGAGTTTAGCATTGCTTGTCTAGGGCTATCTTGTGTCTTGTGAATGATAACAAAGTACGTATGGGTGGGAAGGCTCAGACCCTCTTTTCAACCAAAAACAGATACAAGTCAAGTACGCATTCTATGGTTTGCTGCTTGGTTGGTTGGTTGGTTTTGGTCTTTTTTTGCAATATATTTTTTTAAAATACTGGAATTTAATGAAATAGAATTACTAACATGTAATGTAAAAGGCTGTGAAAGACTTCAGGGAGGTACAAAGTACAGCCCACCATCAGGAATGTGATTCTGTTGAGAGCAGTGGCTTAAAACAGCAGTCACATTCTGAAAGTTATGAGCCCTGATGGAGTATAAAAAATAATGAAAGCTTGGATGGAGTGGAGCATGAAGGTGTAAATGGAGTGATTTGTATGAAGCACGAGAATTAAGTCCAAATTATTCACGAAGCTTTAACTTTATTGGGTTTCCATTCCTGTTAAAGCAACTAGTAAAAGGGCACAGAACCTGTTTGAGGAAACAGAAGTCTGATCATTAACAACCGAATCCTCTTTGTTATTACCCATATATGTGTGCAAAAAATGAGAGGTAGGCAAATAAAAAAAAAAATATCAGACCAACGTCTCATATAATGCATTTATTGAAGCCCCATCTCTGCAAGGACAGCAGCAGCTCCATCTTTCAAATGAAATACAGTTCTGTTGCTGCACAGCTGATCAGTATTCATCAGATAGCAAGAGAATATAGCTGTGTATAGCAGAGTGCACCCAGGCTTCTTAGATCATCTCAGGCAATTACTGGGCAATTACTTAAGAATTCCAGTTCCTCTTTGCATTGGCACTTCTGTTACGTGATTCCACTGGACACCCAGGACAGAATCACAGCCTCAGAATCTCATTTGTGTTGGGTTGGAGGTGTGGTCAGGCACTGCAGAACCGAATGGTCTCAGACTTCTGAGCTCTTGCTGCACAGTTACGTTGTGAAGTGACGTGTTGCACTGCAGGAGTTGATGGAAGCATCACTCCACCTTCTCTAGCTGAAGGCTCACTCTCTTTTTGGGGGGCTGAGCTGGGAGGGGCTTCTGGCACTGTGCTAAAACAGACTCTTGCTTTCCTTTTTTCTCGCTACAGCATTTTAAAAAACAATTTTTTTGAAGGAGCACGTTAAAGGAAAAGAGCTGAGGCTGTTCAGAGAATTTCGGAAAGAGCAGTGCTCGTTTCCATTCAGAATTACAATGAGGAAAGAACTTCTATACTAATAATGATGTACAGCAAAGAAAAATCCCATGTCTCCTCCCACCAAAACCTCCAAACACAGGCAAGGCATCCTACAGTTCTCTCTGTACCCCGAGGCATTAGCACTGCTGGGGGACGGGAGGCAGTAAGGCTGGGATGAGCTCTGAGCACAGGTGGATGCGCTCCCTGCAAGCTGTGGCAGCCAATAACTCTGAAGCCTCAGCTTCTGTGAAAAGCTGTGCACTGTCCTTCAGAGTTGCCTGGGGTCAAGTCCTTCAGGCTGGTGCTAATACAGATGTAGAGTGCCCTCTATTAATGCAGACGATGCCCTGAGGTCCTGGCAGCCTGGGAACTGGACAGCATGGCTTGGTGACAGCACAGTAATGCAGTCACTGCTCTGGGGCTCATGGAGGTCAGGCTGCATCTCAGATAGGAAGGATCAGAAAAAAGTCAAGCCAAAAAAGCAAATCTGGTTAATTGCCAGAGTACAGGCTGTAACTTGGTGTAATCCAATGCTCTCCAGGGATTGGGTCTGAGTAGCACAAGAACTGATGACTCATGCCTTCAAATCAAACTCTGAATGAACCTAAGTGTGCAATTTAAACATGAGTAGTTTTTTTTCCCCCTACTTTAATTATTTCCAAATTTCTCTGTAAATCCTGATTCCTACGCAGTCTGAAAGTACAGATTCTCTTAACACAGTAAAAGCAGTATTCCCAGTCCAGCTGGATTCATGTCCATAACTTGATTAGAAAACCTCAGAACTCCTCTCCATATCCTACAGGATCCAATGTCCGCTTTCCCTATGTGACTCTTACCATAAGAGTTTCATCTCAGAGATGTTGATCTCTGAAAGGATCAGGCTGTTCAGTAGACACACCCTTAACAAACAGAATGTGTTTAAGTGCACAGTGCATAGCACGACAGTGGGAGTGCAGGTGATGGGAATTCAAGGAGCACAGACCCAGAGCTCATCATGCAGCGCAGCACTGAGAGCTGCCTGCCCAGCTCTGCTGTGGAGCTCTGGCCTCCATGGCTCTGCACAGCCCTGTGGATGATGGCTGTTTGAAATCCAGGCTGCTCAGACATGCCTGAATCTCAATGGATCTGAAATGAGAACACTGAGCACTGAGGATCTTTTGGGAGTATTTGAGATCAGTGGCGGGAGGATACCGTATTCTGCACAGAAATAGATCTGCCAAATAACAGAGTGAGATTCTTCGTAGTGGGTACCAGAAACGTAACTGACATTGTGAAATTGATTTATGAGAGCAATAAAATGTCGCATTAGAGGGATTTTATCACTTCAAATCACGAATACAATGCATCAGTGCCAACATAGGATGGATTTATCATAATATCTCTTGCAGTGCTGTGTTAGAAAGTGGGTCCTGACATACCATGAAAGGATTTAGGCAACATGAGGTTGCAGTGGGTTTTCTAAATCCCCTGAAAAATCTTCAGTAAGGAGATGAAATATTTTAGCTTTGACTACTATGTGTTTAATCCAGGTGCTTTTCTTTACACCTGGGAGTCTAATGAAGGAGCTTACTGATTGTCCTTGTCATTTTGGGTCCAGTTAGGCATCGAGCATTTCAAGTCGTGTGCTCTATGCTGCAGTTGTTTTTGCTTTGTAAGGCACTGATGAGGGTGAGCCGATTGTCTTGGGATGATTCACACTTAGATTCATTGGTTTCTGTTTCAGTGGGGTTTCCAAACCTGCTTGAGATTGACAGTTTGCGTATATTGGTGATTTTGTATTTAAACTGGGTAAAGGCAGCTACTAGGAATATGGGGATTATTATGCTCGGCCTTATTAACTTGCCCATCGTTTTTAATAATGTAGTGCTGCAAAAATCTTCAATCTTGTCTCAAGAGTTACTCAAGCAATAGTTCTCCTGATTCCATTGACTCTGTTTCCTTGATGAGTTTTGATTAAGGAACTTGGGGATTAACTGCAGTCATTGCAAATGTAGAAGCAGTGCAGAAGTGCTCTCTGTTTTTCTGGCCTCCTCCCTCTTACACCTTAATAGACTGTGCATGTGTTAATACAGCAGCTGTGATCTATCTTCTGTAATTATTTGGAATGGAGTTTGCTGTGAGAGGAAACCACCCGTGCTATTACTGAGTGCAGTGCGACCTCCTTCAGAGTGATTAGACTAAAAGCAAAGTTTGACTGCCTGCCTATTTCTTTCTCTCGACTTCTTCCTTTCCTTTGCCACCACTGCTCAAAAACTTAGTGTCTCAAATTCCCACCTTCACTGCATCCTCGATAAAGGTTTAGCTGTCCAGGAGCAGCCCCTATCAGAATGGAGAGCTCACGCTTCTCTGCACTGCCCTCACTTTACCTGTGGAACTCTGCAGGCACACAGCCCCATCCTTCGCTGGGTTCTCCTCTCTCCATGGCTCCCCTTCCATCCCAGAGTTACTTTGCCCACAGGGGTTTCCACACAATGTGCAATTTTTGCCTGCACTCCTCTGCTCTGCAGTTCCTCGCATGCAGGGCAGCTTCTTTCTATTGAAATACCTTCCTGCTTTTGATTCCAGATCTCATCTGAAAACCTTTTATTACCTGTTTCATTTCCTTTATTAATTTTTTCCTTCCACTCACCCTCTTTTGCTACTATTATGGTGACTTCATAGGTTGATCATTGAGCTATGAAGAGCATTTTAGGCAGTTTTATGACAGACATTCCTTGGCATGCTTGTATAAATGCAACTTCCAAACAAGTTTGTAATCTTTGTGACTCTTTATCATATACATTGTATCCAGATTTAAATTAAGACCATGAATCTCAAAATGAAAGGAGCCAGAAAGTGATGGAGGAAAGAATAGAAGTGCAGTGTAGAGCAAAAAAAAAAAAATAGTGGAAGTTTATAAAAAGAGCAAAACTTTCTCCCTGTGATCACATTTGTTACTCCTCCTCCAGCTTTGCCCAATTTAATAAAATCTTGAAGAACTTTCAGCTCTGCACAACTCCTGATTTTTAATGAAAACCTATGAGAGAGATTAGAATCTCTGCTTGTAATCTCTTTCATAAAATGAATAGTTTTCTAAAGATCAGAAACAGCTTCTGCATTAAAATGCCCATGAAAGGCGATTTTTAAAGAAATCTCCACGATGTTTACCCTTGTTTTTATTGGATGTGAAGTTCCTTAATCCAGTACAATCCGGATGTGTTTATACTGGAAAACAGATTTCCAAGGCATCTGCCTTCACTTTCTGACTGCTGTTGTCTTGCTGGGGCGGCTCGCTGCCACGTCCCCGCCAGGAGAGCAGTGCGCCCTCGGTGCGTGCAGCAGCCCCTGCTGGGCCGGATCACAGCCACGGCTGCTCCGTCTGTGAGCGTTCAGAGCACCGCAGCCTCCCCGTCGCTCGAGGCTGCAAAGCAGCAGGGCAGTGCTGACAGTGTGCAGCGAGTCCTTGTGCATATGCACATGCTGGAGCTACCTGTCGGGCAGCTTTGGCTCAGCTGCTGTGCAGAAAGTTTCTACACACGTGCCAAAAAGCACCCGAATGCTGTTTTTGCAGCAGCTTGGAGTTAGAAACGTGTCCCGCGCGGCATTTCCAGCCTCCCTATTTCCAGTTCTGTTACTTCCGACAGCTCCAATGTACCAAAGATGGCTGCAGGTGAAGGTGGCTGTTTCTTGATAGTTTCCAAATATGTATTCCTTCTTTTGTGAAACCCCACTGTGGCTGTAGGCTTAAAAATACACATTGAGTCAACTGATCTCAGCGTAGGTGGAGCTGTTGCGATGTGTCCATGAAGCAGCGCTCGGAACGGGCGTTGCAGCACTGCTCTTCAGAGGGACTTTCTCAGCACACGAAGGCGAGATGCAGGGTCTCACCTGGACACAGCACACGGGATGTCCCAGAGGAACCACCTCCACTTGCTGCTGTTGTCCATGCGCAACGTATGCAGAAACCTGGAGGTAAAATCCAAGCTGTGTTGGAGCTAATAGGACTTCTGTCATCAACAGCATCATCTTTCGTGAAGGACGCTTAGCTGTCGTAGTAACCACAAAACATGCCGAGGCTCCAGCAGCAGGATGAATCCCCATCAGCACGATGACTCCTGGAACACGGCACTGCTCACAGGAAGGGCAGCAGGCTGCAATCTTACACGGCTTTGCAGTCTGGTATCGGTGCTGATGGCTGTCTGACAAGAGTAATTGAAAGCACTTGGCCCCCTCCTAAATAAAATATTAAAGCTTACGGCTGAGAGGCAGAAGCACGTAAGTGATGTATGAAAATGCTGATTGCCAATTTCCATGTTCCAGGTGTGATTCATGGGGATGCTGCCTGCGAAGCATTAATATTCAACAGTAACAAACATAAACAGAATGACACAGTTTATTAAGCCAGAGGCAAATGTAAATGATGAAAGGCTGCTGTGTAAAGCCACATTAAACATGTCCCATTACATGATGTAAACCACATTTTGAAGCTGCATAAACATAATGCTCCTTTCATTCCTGTAATTCCCCACTGACTTAAATTTCTATATTTTATGAGATAGAAAAATAAGAAAATACGAATTGCAGTTGTGCATGCCAATACTCTGTTATCAGTATGAAACTAAATGAGGAAGTAATGTCACTGGGAAGGGAGGTAGATTTCCAAATATCTGTCCTCAGAAAAAGAGAATCAATCATTTTGCAGCCCAAGCTGGGTGAGGGGCATTCATCATGACTACCAGCTGGTAGATGGCCGTCCCACAGACCTCTGGGCTGATGCACGGATGTGGACGGGGAGGGTGAAACTCCATCAGCAAAGGGTTGGGACGTTGGAGGGTTGAAAACAAAACCCTTGCTAGTGCATCGTGGATCTTTGCATTTGGGTGGTACCATTGCTTAAAAGGAGGTTGTTGCCAATAACTGGTTCAGCCAGTAAGAACCATCACGCCGTTCTTTTCCAAAAGATGTGCATGAGAGGTGTCTCTGAACCTCTACAGAAGCTTTTTGTTTCAATAATGTGAAGCTCTAAGCATCTACTGTGGTCACAGCTGTTATTTTCCTGAGGAGTCTGGTCAGTCCAGTGCACCTCAGTGTTAGATCAGTGCTTACGTGCTTCTTTCTTAGTGCTCTTGCTGTAGAAATCCCGTGGAGCTGTTGTTTTGCCATGTGCCAGGTAACCGTCCCACGGCGCACACCTGCAATGCTGAATGCAGAGCATCGTCTTGTGCTGCTGTGTGGGCTGCTGCAGAGTCCTGGTGCCTGATGCCACAAACTCAGAAACACGAGAATGCTCAGTGCTGCTGCCATGCAGCTGCTGTGTGCCCACTCTGCATGATGTGCAACAGCTTTGTTTGTGCCAGAGAGCGAGGGGCTGCTTGACTTTCCCTTCTGCATCCCTCCCTTCCTGTAGGCAGTGGCTGTTTTGTCATGGGAAGGAACAGCACTGCACCATTACCTCCTTGTTTGGCACTGTGTGTGCACCTTGGAGTTGCACTTATCAGAAGGTGCAGAGATGAAAGAATTCTTACGGAGTGAAGGAGGTAGGTTTTCTTTCTTACTTGCCATTTAAAAATGGAGTTGGGAAACTGATTTCCCATCCTCAGAAGATATTTTCATTGTGGCAGAAATACAGCTGAGCTGTGCTTCAAGGGGGGCTTTGAACTTCACGCGATGCAAATCTCAAAGCTTCAGTGGCCACCTGCCTGCCTGCAGCAAGGCGACTGCCAGGGCGCTGGGTGCTGCTTCATGTTGATGTAGGGAGAAAAGGGCTGTAAGCGAGGGCTGCAGGCAGCACTGGCCAGCCGAGCAAACAACTCCCTCTCCTTGACTGCTCTGCAAAGTCCCCACAGGTCCTACATTTTTTGAGATGAAATGTCTTTAAAATTTGACACATGACTTTGCGGCGCAATCAGCATTTTCTGAGTATTCTTTTCTAGTTAGGCCAAAGACAGACACATTCTGTTGTCAAGCCAAGGAGGAGAGAGACTCATTTTGAAGGAAAATATATTAGTTGTGCAGTGAAAAGCATTGCCATTTGTTCTGCAGTATTTATTGTGCTCTCGTTTCCCAGTTCTTGTTAGTGTGCTTTCAGTGGGAGCTGTGAGCCCATTCCAGTGATAAACTGCTGATTCCCAAATGCAGGCAGTGCGCAGTGGTGTGAAACAAGCATAATTCATAAAACCAATTAAAAATATTTACCGTACTGTATTTCTTACATAAATTTTAAACGTGGCCTTTTCATCTTTCTAGTGTTCTGTTTCGCATGAATTTGATTATAATTTGCAGTTCCAAAATGTGGGGAAAAGCAGTGCTGTCTGTGATGTGACAGGAGGGGCCCAGAGGCATCAGAGCTCACTGCTCACCGGCCCAAACCTGACCTCACCCCCTAGTCAATTATTTTTCCAGCATCTGGACTCCTGTAAGCACGTGCAGTGGGCCGTGGTGATGATGTGCAGCAGCCAGCAGTGCTCTCTGAAAAGGAAAAATCATGCTCCACTCAGAAGTGATGGACCCATGTAACTGCCGATGTAGTTCTGGTTGTGGAAACTTTGGTAGGAAATGCCCAGAGTGTGCAAAAATATGAGCTGTATTTGCCACTGCTTGAGGAATTCGGCAGTGTTCCCCTGTAAATCTGCACAGAAGTGGTTTGCATATGATGGTAATTGGTTTTCATCTGATTGCAGCAAAACTATGAATCAACTGCAGCCCATTTTTAATAATGAGGAACTGAAATGTAGTCAGAAATACATTCACAGTGCTGCAGCTTTCAGTGATTGCATGCAGTAAATGGTGCCCATGGCCCCTCTGTGGGCTCAGCTTCTGTCCAACTTTTTTTTTTTTCCAGTTTAAGCATTAAAAAGAAATGCAGTATTTAGAGCTGCTGAGTTGGCACAAGACGGAGCAGAATGCAGGAGTTAATTCTGCTCCTCTCTGTGCCCCAGTGCAGCACTGCTTGTGATGCACTGCTGGAGGACAGCTTCCCTTCCCTGCTCCCACAGTGGGCAGCACGGGCAGGACGGGCAGAGTGAGCAGCCGGGCTCTGGGGCTTTGTTGAGCTGTAATGTCCCTCAGAACCACTCCTGGAATTGGTGTGCTAACCTTCAGTGCTGACTGTGGGAAGCTGTATTTTCTCTCCCCTGACTAAAGGAAGAGATTGTGTAGTATTAACAGATGGGTAAGTTACTATGGTGATGCAGGCTGTATAAATAGATAGAAAATATACATGTATAGTACCTTTCAGATGCGATCTGACAAGAAGATTGTGACCTGTTTCCATGGGACTTTATGGAGGAACGGAGTGTGTTCATATTAATACTTTGTGAAAGTTTGATGTGACACCGAAGACCTTGTTTTGTTTCAGACAAACGCTGCAGGAACTTTGTGTGCTAGATCCACGCCTACAGAATCCCAAATTCCTCCCATGTTTGCCGCAGTCCTCGCAGGTCTCCCCTCTGTGAGGGCTGAGCTGTAGCATTAGCAGTTTCCTCGTCCTTTTTTTGTCTTTTGCCCCTAGGTGCTGGGTTTGGCTCAGGTCAGATCAGCTTAATAGGGCTCTCCACTCCGCGGTCTTCTCCCTCAGTTCTTGCATACAAAGATCCAAAATAGATACTGTGATTTCTTTTGCTCTGACTCCGCCGTGCAGTGTTCCTCCACACGGGATGCAAAGCTGTCTGACTGCAAGCCAAGGGACAGGCAGGGCAGGGCAGGCAGTGGGTGTCCCTGAGGCAGAGGCTCCTGCAGAAGAGGTTGTGCCAAAGCCAGGTAGAGAGCTGCCCAGGGCTGCAGCTGGGTTAGTGACTGCAGCATCGCAGGCTCTCTGGGTCTCTGGGCACAGCGTAATTGAACAGGTTAAAAAACAACAAATGTGATGAGAATAGAAAGGGGAGAAAGAGAAAATGCAAAAAATTATACAATCTTGATTTTTTTTTGTCCAGAATTTTTTCCTTGTCTGGATCCTGAAGTTTCAAGGCAGACAGACATTCTGGAGGGGAGGAAAAAACATTTTGTTGTTTCTCCACTTCTCCTTCCCCCACAGTGCCAGGTAATGTTCAGCTAACCCTCAGTATTGTATGGCTTTTCTCCTCTCATATCTCTGCCTATGGGCTAAGGTAGCTCGGCCAGCTGGACTCTGAAACATCCCTTATCTTTATCTGTGGAACGCCAAAGTGAACTGTAGGAAGGATTTAGGCAGCACTGGTGGTGATGTGATGATTACTTAGATTAATTTTAAAGCCTTTTTGGCTTTCAAAATTTTGCTCATGACTCATGTCTTCACAAGATATGGTTAGAGAGGTTTATTGCAGCAGTGGCGTGTGTGCAGCCTTGAAGAGCCTCTTGTGTTGATTTAAAGGCAATCTCTCAAATGAGAAGGTGAAAAATGAAGCCCCAAATGAGACATCAGGACCTGGCTTTTCTACCAGCTGGTATTTGTTTGTCTGCATCTGCCACTGCTCTGAAAAAGCTGCTGCCAGTAGGAGCTGTGCTGCATCCCTGTGCTGCGTGCAGGGGAGTCTGCACCGAGAAGGTACAAAACTTGGTTTTTGTCTATAAAACAAAAAGTTATGACTCAAAGAGCAAAGCAGGAGCTGAGTAAGGCTGTTCTGATGCCAGTGCAAGATTGAATGTGGGCTGTGAAAGCAGTGAGTGACTGCCATGTGCTCACAGCACACAGACGTCGCAACACACTGCGCCTGCTCTCTTGGTTTCAAGCTCTCCCATGGGAAACACAACCATGGGTCGATTTACCAGAAATGACAGTGACTGACAGGGAGAATATGGGATCCCAAAGCAGCTGAGCTCCATCTCGATCAAAGTCCATCACATCACCTATGGGTGCATGTTTATCTTTGAGTATAGTTCACGTCTTATTTCCCCAATGAGATTTTTCTGTCTTCTCAGCGCTGTTCCTGCAGTGCTGTGCAACCAACTTTCTGTGTGCTTCAGCCTCAGCACTGCTGTGAGCCCTGCTGCTGTGCAGTGCAGCGATGGCACAAGGCTGCTTGCTGGGCCCTGAGCAGAGCCAGCTTTTCACATCTCGCTTCCTGATGGTGTCTGACTGTGGCAGACACACAATTTGCACCCAGTTTCATGCAAGAACCCTGGGTGCCAGATGGGCTCCTGGCAGCCTCACGCTGAACCTTGGCAGACTGTTCAGTGAACCCGAGACAGGATTTTAATTCAGGGCAGAAGATGGCAGCTGGCATTCAGCTCTCTTTTTCAGTGGTACTTTCTGAAAGGTGCTTACTGCTTCGTGTGGCTGCTGTGATCACACATGGATCACACATGGATCACAACATGGACTTGTCAGCAGTCAATATTCTGGCTGCCTTGTTGCTGCCTTGGCCTTGGCCAATGGACTGCTGTATTCCTGCACTGGCACTTGTTGGGCATATGAATCAGAAGCATATTTGCATATCCTAAATTTAGTGTACGCATCCATGTATCTAGTCTGTGTGCACAATTTGGGCATGTTTTCATTTGCATTTTATCTCATTTAACTGAAGCGGGTTTAGAAAAGCTGGTTTACATCAATCTGAGTTGAGCAGGACCTCTAGTGGGCAGCAGTCAGTACACCAGCACTTCTGTACCCTTCAGCCATCCTTGAGAGCTTGCTCAGAAGGGAAATATTTCAATATTTCCAGTTATCAAGTTACAGTAGTTGATAAAATTTTTCCCTATCACATGGAGGTTTATACATCGTGTGTAATGCTACAAGTCTGAATTTGCAAACCAGCTTAACCACTGTGCTCTACCCTGCATATAGCTTTTTTCAGCCCCTAATATCATGTTTCCGCAGCAGTTTGTTCCCATATATTCCATTAAATGTATTTACTCGATGTTAGACGAATGATATGCCATATATCCACCCTGGAGCTCATCTGTGCCCGGTGCATGCGGAGAGGCCCACAGCAGTGCGGTGCTGGAGCTGCACCGAGCACAAACCTGCTGCTGGGACTGCTGCACAGCTTTGGTGGTCCCACTGCTGCCCAGACCCCAGAGGCATAAACCCACAGTGCTACTGCACTCCCACGCTGTGGGGGAATCTCACCTCCTTCCTGTAAATGCAGGGGCACCCAGGAGAGAAGGAGGCTGGGAGCAGCCACATCCTGAAGCTCTTATTTCATACTTCCATTTTTACTGATTTTTTCTCACTTTTCTCCATTTGCACTCTTGAAAACAGAAAAAAATCTCATAGGGTCTGGATTTCTGCTTGAGGAGATCGATACACGAGTTCATACACATTTACATTCCTGGAGGTGATTTGAGCAAAGCCAGAATAACGTCAGTGTTGAAGTTCATCAAGAATTTACTACACTAAAATGAAAACTTGCCTTTGGGTTTTAATTCCAAATTGGAGAAAAGCAGTTTACGTTATCACCATCGGTTCTGATGCTCGTTTTGTTCCTCTGTTATCTTCCCCAATCAAAGGAACAAAGAAGCAGGCAGGGTGCTGGGCACAGGCTGGGAGTCTGGGAAGCATCATTCCATCTGAGTACAACAGACCTTAAAAAAAAATGCTAACGAAGCTTGAAATCACATTTGCATTGCAAATAATACAATTTGTTCTGCCTTTGTATGGAGTTAATTTGAATTGTTTGCTGTTCTGTTTCAGTTGTGCAGGTGAATAGTGCTGCCTGCTCAGGTGCCTCAGCCCTTCAGGATCTCATTGAGAACCAAAGCAGGTGAGTGGAAAACTTGCTGCATTGGGCAGATCTTCCATTCAGCGTGTCCTGGTGTTCCTTTGTCACCTGTCCTCACACAGCAGACAACGGGAGCCCCTGGAGCCCCTGTCGAGGCTGCCTGGTGGCTTCCCCAGTGCAGCAAGAGCTCTTGAAGAATGCAGTGTCAGCAGCAGGCAGCCAGGACTATGGCCAATTAGTGAGGGGGAGCACCCAAATCTGTCCCCACCACGGAGCTCTGTCTCATTGAGCACCTTGTTGCAAAGCAGGCGTGCATCAGAGAGCCGTGATGCTGCCCAGGTGTGTCAGGGACCAGGGGCTGGGATGGGGCTGGGATGGGTTTGGCTGGGAGGAGCAGAGGCAGTTTTATCCCAGATCTGTGCGCTGTGCGACTGCTGGGGAGCCTGGGCTGTGCATTGTGCTCACGGTGCCTTGGGCTCCCATCCAGGTTTAGAATGGTTCAGGAGAAGGAAGGGCTGCTGTGGTTGGAGTGTAATTTCTTTTAACGCGAGCCCGCAGGAAGGGAAGGTCTGGGGCAGCTTTTCTCTTGTGCAGCGCATAAATAAAGTGGCTCTGTTTGGTTCTTCTCAAAGATCATGTCTTTAGGAGAAATATTATTCTAGCCACGTAGAAAAAACAAGGATGATTTTTGTGTCATTTCAATATGCACTGCTGAATAGGCATCAAGTCTTGAACGTGTCTCTTCTGCATTATAAAGTCTGGTGTGAGTGTGGGTGAAAAGATAGGTTAGAAACCCAGGATCAAATCCGGACCTGGTTACTTTGCTTTCAGAACAAGTTTAAGATGCTGTTCTCTGGGCTTACAGTGTTTGTGCATCTGTTTGGACCCAGCATTTCTATGGCAGTGGTGAAATGTGCAGCTGAAGTCCTTTATGCAGCAGCCAGCTTTGCTGTATCTGCCCATACAGCTGTAGGGGTTGGGTCAGAAGAGAACAAACTCAAGACTTCTTGCATTAGCAGTGTTAGAAGAGCCTTTGAATCAAGGGGAGGTGATTGCATTACTCTACAGTGGAGCTCTTTTGATTCATTTTCAAAGAAAGATCATTGGGCCACTTTGCTAAATATGGTATTTTGACAAGGAATTGTTTGGCTTTTATTGCATATTTGGAACAACTGTCGTCCACCTCTTAAATGCTGTTTTATCCTCTCAATCTTGGAAATCTTCATCCAACAATAACACATCCTTAGGTGGTGACTTTCCTAACACGTGCATCTGTCTCAGTTGGCATTTCTCATACTTTCTGAGGACATCTTTGGATAAGTGTTCAGTAGTTCAGCTTCATCTGCGTACAGAAACAGAGCTTTTTTTGGCTTTCTGCAGACAGAGGCTTCAGAACAGTCACATCTACAAACTATTTAACTTTCAAATGCTCATTAAATCCTTGGCTCCTTCTGCAGGCTGTGCAAGTGCCACGTACAAAATTCTGGAAGCGAGCTGGGAGGAGGAATGGGATGAAAGCCGTGTACCCTCCTCAGCATCACACCCCACAAAGCACTGCTGTCTGGCCATGCACTGCCACTCATCTGAAGCATCCTATGCAACACCAGGGCGTGCTGCGGTGCGTAGCAGCACAGGCCATTAAGTCCATAACAAAGCTCAACCAGCGACAGGGTTGGCAACGCTTCGGAAGTTTGTTTGCGTCAGAGCAGACTGAAAGGAGGCTGATACTTGAATGCATTTCTGTGCTTCACATGGGAAAAGCAGTGAGAAATAGGTGGTGTCTGATTTAAACCACCATTTTCACCATCCAAATCTATTTTTTATTCCTGCCGCACAGTTTTAGCAAGAAAAGTGAGTGAAAAATTGCTGTCATAAAAGACTCATCTGCTTCCCATTACACTGACATTTAAGGATTGCACACACTGAAATGTTCCTATGCGCCAGAGAGAGTGGCAGAGAAAACAGAAGGTTGAAATTCACAACAAATGGGGGATTTTGTAATTTGGCTGCCCTGGAGGTGGGCGAGGAGCTGGGCACTGAGAGCCATGCCCCCTCCTGCGCCTCAGCCCTCCCACCTCCCTGCTGCTGTGTGCCAAGGGATTCCATTGTGGGCACACAGGAGAAGCCTTTCTCCCAGCCTTTGCCCTCTGCCTCCTCCAGATGCAAAAAAGGCAATGTTGGTGTTTTCAGAAGTCAGAGCTGTGCTCCACACAGGCAGAGCCCTGAAGTCGGGGATCCATGGCTCTGTTTGGTCTCTTTACTCCAATGCAATTGTTAATGTTCTTTGAATTGGGAAAGTTCCTTCTGTGCAGATTTCAGCCAACTGATGTCTTTTGGTTCCTCACAAGTTGAAGAGCAGCATTTCTGTGAGTGAGGTTTCTAAAAATCTCATCTGTCTCAGCATTGAGCAGCAGGCAGGCAGCTCCGTGCTCCTGGTGCAGCTGGATGGTGTGGAGTACAGGGGATTCTCACCTTGCTGTGCCTTCGGGTGGCCCCACAAAGCCGTGGGCAGGACTGAGGACAGCATAGTTCTGGCAGTACCTCACACCTGTGCTGGCCTTTGAGCCAAACAGTGCAGCTCCAGGCCTGAGGGTCCTGATTGCAACGGAATGGTTCCCATTCAGATCAACTTCTCAAAGGTTTCAGATGTTAAAATATCTGAAGTCTATTTCAAAAATTTAAAAAAAAAATTACTATAGTCAAAACACTGAATTGTGAAAGCACAAAGATGAGGCTCCTTATTCTCCAGCTACCTCTTCTGTACAGTCAATTTACAAGTCCATAGCAGTCGCCGCTTTTTCTCTCTCTGTAGGGCTCCCCTCCCAGTCCTCTCCTTGTGTTTGCAGCTGTTTGCTCAGTTCCACACAGCACTGCTGCCAGCGATGGACCTGGGCTGGGCTGTGCATGGCTTGGAGCTCCTGCTGCTGAGAGCAGAGACGTGCTTGCTCGCTTACTGTTACACCACTCCTCTCTCCAAACAGTAAAACTCAGTTTGAAAGTAAACTGTATGTTTTATCTTCAGAGGGAAACTGTAAAAAGAGACACCAGTGGGTTTTATTGGATTCAGCTTGTACTGTTTTTCACAATCCTTTGAAATCTGTAGCATTTTTTCTAGCTTTGTGTCCAAACCTGGACTTTGCATTTAGTGGTGACCCATCCTGCAGCTGCAAAAGGAATGCGTTTATTGCTCTGTAGCAAAGAGCAAAATAGCTAGATGCTCATATTTGAATAAAAGCATTCCGCTCCTCTTAGAAATAGAGCTGTGCTTTGGATTTCCAGCTCCTTCCAGATTTGGAAATACCAGTGTTGGAGCACACTGGAGTAAGGAAGGGAATTGCCTTCGGCTCTGCAGAATGAGCTCTCCAACTTGCCTAGCCAGGTGGTGAAAATCAAACAGGAAAAGGGTGTTAACAAAAAAAAATCCACTGTTTTTTAGTTAGGGGTGAGTACAGGTAACAAGTGGTGTGTAGGGAAGTGTTTAAACTGCGTGAGAGATCAAGGGTCCTAATTCTAAGTGTGGGAGCAATATTAGTAAAGCAATGCAGCGTATCCTGTTGAGGGATGAGAGGTGCAGATTTAGGTTATTTTGGACTGGGAGAGGCATTTGGTGAAGGAAGTGCTACGTTCACCACTTGCAGACCGTGTGCTCAGGAACCCCGCCAGTCTGCAGCTCGCTGTGAGGCTGGTCACATTTTTTCAAAGAAGGCTGAATTAATTCAGAAAGACAAAGAGAATGGAAGTGGCTACAAATGTGCTGCCTGTGCATTTAGCACTGCCTCCAGCATTTGGGTGTTTATTCTTCTTTCCTCCACCCCCTCTGGCAACTCAAGCTGTTGAAGTTTTATTAATAGTGAAAAAGCTTGGTTAATTCTTTCAGCCTAACAGCTTCACAAATTCTAATCTGCTTTTTTTTTTTCCCCTGGCACAATCATTTTTTAAGTGCAGTGTATGGGTTTATGCTCACTTCCCCACCAGTTTCACAGTTTCTGATCTCTAAATGCTGGGATTTTTATATTAAATGTTATTACCAGCCCTTGTTTTTACGGATTTTTAGAAAGCTTCCAAATGTTTGCTGCTCTGATGTTTGCTGCATTCAGATCCACAGCCTCCTAGCTGCCTGCCACAAACTGCATGCTTGCAAATGGTAATTAGATGCACTATTTTATGAGCGACATGAATTCAAATGAATGTGCTTACACCAGCCCCTGAGCCACAGAGCAGCCCAGGGATGCTGATAGCAGTGATCAATCACAGCTGGGCTACAAGCCAGCAGCAGCTCAAGGCCCAGGTTCCCTGCACAGCTCCTGGCTCTGCAGAGCCCCCGGGATTTTGATCTGGGGTTGGAATTCCTGTGCAGAATGTGAAGAAATTGCTCATATGGGGCCCTTTGGGTTCTTATGTTCCCAAGTAAAACACTGTCCAAATATGGAGGTTTTTAATACAGATTTAACCAGGGAAGAGATCTTCTGTTTTTCCTTTGTTTTTCCTTTATTTTCCCTAATCTGTCTCACAAACAAGAAGTTTGAGATCGCGGACCTTAGGAAGATGTGCTCAGTTCTGACATCTCAGCATGCTGTTCTTCCCCAGCTGGTTCTTTCATCAGACTTTACTTCTGAATGCTTTTCCCCTTTAATTCTAGTGAGATGTCTCATGCATGTACGTTTTAATCTTCAGCATTAATTAATTTGGGAAACTGTAAAGTAGCAGAAGCATAGAAGGCAATAGGAAGGAAAGTAATAAAAACTGATTGATGACTAAAGCCAAGGAAACAGAACTGCAGCCTCCCTGCAGACATGGCTATTAATGAGACTTCCTTCATTTCTGCCTGAGTGGGGGTCATTTCTCACACCCCACCGATCGCTGAGAGTTTCTGTGCCTGGTCCCAGTTAGTCACAGGCAGATACTGGTAAATATAGCACAATACTGTTAGAAGCAGGAATTTCTGACCGGACGTATGGATGTGACCCACCAGAGATCTTAATGGTGTGTTCCTGGGGTGACCAAAGAAGGGAGGCAGCTTTGCTTTTGGCTGTTCATGCAAACTGTAGCTCTGAGATTGTGTTGCATGGGTAGGAAAAACAAGGGAACGTTTTCCCAGTCCAGCATAGAGGGGAATGTTAAATACACAGAACTGTGTGAGGGGAAGGTAACGAAGCAGGGAGGTCCTCTCTGCTCAGAGCAATTGGACCAACAGTGTCTGTGAGGATCTGTTAGCACTGTGTGCAAACACCTGCTGGGTATTTTGGCCCCCCAGCTCACAGCTGGTTTGCTGCACCCTTCCCTCATGTGATCACAGCAGGAGACACAGAAATGAATCTGTCTTTAATGGTGACAGTGGGGCCTAAAATCCCAGTGTTGGTCTGCCCTATTTCTGGAGGAAAACAATGATGGACTGAAAATTAAAACAGCAACACCCCGTAGCACACGCACATCCTGATGCCTGTGAGTGCCTTCTGCACCGGGAGCAGAGAGGGCTGAGCTGCAGATTCTTCCTGCTAATGACTTGTGATCCTGCAGCAAATGCAATTTGTATCCACAATGAAACCTTATAACGTTAGTGGCAGTATTAATATCAGTGTAATTAAGAATACTATTTATACCACCTAGAGACATAATTACACAGGACTGATACCTCGCTAGGCAACAGCGTGAGCTTGTTTTCACTCATGTAACCTATTCAGGGATGTGCTGAGAAGTGCTGCTGGAGGTGGGTGGGAGAGCTGTGTGGGAAAGCACCCGAATCCATCACTGTGGCACAGCCTTGGGCCGGGCTGTCCGTAATTAAAGCTAAATACGGTTTCACTGCTAAATAAAACCCCATTGCCCTCTAAAAAGGCATCTGGCTTTCAGAAGTAACACAGTGCAAAATCACTGTCTGTTTGTTTCCTGCTGCAGTTTTCCTGGAGCTGGATCACTCCATTACCCCATGTGCACAGCAGTTCCTTCCCTCACAGGAAGCACTGGTGCTGCCGCACAGAACAAATGCTAGCTATGAAATGGGGAGCAAACCAAGTTCAGCCTTCCCAGCAGAAACGTTTCTCTCAGTGAGTCTGATTTCACAAGGGTGAAAAGTGTGTGAGCCATTCTGCACTTTCTGTCTCACTATTGTGGTGCTGTTTAAAGAAGCTCCAACGCTTTAACCTCTTACGTTCCTCCTCCCTCTCTCTGTTTCTCATCAGGCCCTTTCCACCCTGATGACTGGTAACTGGTAGGACGACGAAGTGAGGCATTCTGTGCAAAGAGAGCCCTGATCCATCATGACTAGAGCCTTTTCAAACTATCTGATGGATTTGGGGGCTTTGCTGGTGCTGCTTAAGCTCAGATTTCTGAGCCACTCTGAGGCATAAAGATGTCTTTGTCAAAATTCATCGCTTCTAACTTTTATTCAAAGGAGAGGTAAGTCTGACTCAGACGTTGCTGATGAGTTGTAAGGGAAGGTCAAGATTGATAGCAGTTGTAGAGAAGAATGAAACCACTTTTAAAGCTCATCCCTTCCTGGTGATAAAGAATATGATCTCAATTATTTTTCTCTTCTATGGACCTGTTTTAAGTGAAGTTTTTTCTTGCATGCGGTTTTACACTGGCAATAAAAACAGTTCTTCTTTTGGGTAAGCTTTGATCCACAGACTCTGACAGCCCAGCAGCTGAGGCTGTGTTTCTCCATCCACAGCCTTGTGATTTACACAGCACAAAGGGCTGTACATGTGCATCACACAGCAAGAATGACATCCCACACCCGTCTGCTGTATAAAAATGACACTGTGGTGAGAAGACAGCGGGGTTCCCAGGGAGGAGTTGGAACGCCATCAGAATGGCTGCTGAGCAGGCTTTTGCTCAGAGCTGGCTTTATTAAGACTGCTTAAACCGCTTCAGTAATTTGCACTCTCCGCATTTCTGCCAGTGAAAAGCACAGATCTCAGATGTTCCTCTCGCCCAGGCGGCCGTGGTGTGCCTTGGTTTTCTAGCAACCAACCATGTATATTAAAAGGGGTTTGGTCTTAGGCAGTCTGGTAGAGGCTGGGTCACCTGAAACTTCTATATAGCAGCTTGATTCAGAGTACTGTGGAGATGTCTTTTAGTGCTCTGTGGATAATGGTTCTGTACAAAGGCAGTGTGATGGATGAATGTCCCATCGTGCTCCTTCTGGTACTAAATGTTCTCTGATACTTTTACTGAGCTAACCAAATGTTATGGTAACATCACTGTCTTGGCAGCTCCAGGAGGGAGGGGACAGTGGGAGCAGAAAGGAAAGCTGCCCTTAAACACAAAGGTTGACTTGTGAGTAGAATGCAGGGAATGCAGTAGTATCCAGATAGTCCCACCAGGACACCAAGGAGAGATGGCATGTGGAGCCTTTGTGATGGTGTGGAGCCGTTCTCAGCAGGGCAGCACAGTCTGCCTCTGCTTAAGCAGCTCTGCTCAGGGGATATTTGGTTTGATCTGAAGGTTTTGCTCTCAGAGGAGAATAGACAGCTGATCAGTGAAGCAGAGACGTGGTGGTGTGAGCAGTACCAGAACATCACCAGGCTCATGCTGCTCTGTCTGGAGATTCAGAGGAATCCTCTGAATCATTCCTCTGAATGATTTCAGGGAACATGAATGTCCAGCTGAGGCATCTCCTATGCAGAAAGCAAAGACCTATTTGAGCTTCAGTCCACTTACTGAATTAGAGGAACAGCATAGCTCACACCTTCCTTCCCACTTTACTGTTGACTATTTCCTATGTGCACCAGAGTGCAACCTTCACCTCTGCACGCTGCCAGCTTGAAGTCCTGGGCTGCACCTTCAGCTGGGTGGCTGGCGCTGCCCAGGCAGTGCTTCTTCAGCTTCGCCTCGCTGAGGGGGTTTGCCCTTCAGCTGGAAAGTTAGGCAGGACTCTTTGCTAAGGCTTCCTGCAATGAGAGGAGATAAATTGTTCTTAAAAAGGAGAAATTGTGGAGAAAAGCAGTGCAACACTTGTGTCTCTGGTTCCCACAAGGCCATGTCTGACCTGGACTTTTGGTTTGAGCTGCATCGGTCTCCTGGCCTGTTCATGGGATCCAGGAGGTGTGCAGAATTAGCGCCTAAAATAAATTAATGACTCTTTCACTGTGAAGCCCTGTCAGGTGCAGGGTCTGTTAGTGCAGCACACGCAGCTGTGTGCAGAGCTGTACTGGTGGGCACGGCATCACAACCAACAGCTGGTGAGCTCCCGGTCTGTGGTCGATCGCTGAACATTCAGCTTCGAACCGAGTGATGAACTTTCAGCAGAAGCTCACAGATTCGCGTGAGCACAGCGCTCTGAATAACAGCATGGGGTTTGCTGACACTCTCACACGATGGAGAAAAAGAGATACGGGCTTCCACATACATTAATTTGTCATGTAGAAGCCCTGGAACAACGAGCCTTTCACACGCACACATAAATAATTAGCGCGGTTATTAATCGGCTGTTTTCTTTAATTTCCTGCACGCGTGTGCACGGAGCGAGGCGGTGCCGTCGGGGCGGGGCTGTGAGCGGAGCGCTCGTGGCGAGCTTGGGAAGGAGGAGGGCGCCCTCTGGCGGCTGTGTGGCGAACGGCTCCCATCGGCGCCGCGTGCCGCCCTTCTCCGGCCGCGCGGTAAATAAACGCATCCTGGGCTCGGCGTCCCCGCTCCGCCCGCGGCGCTTCGCCCCCTGCTTTGTCTGCGTGGGGCCGGGCCCGACGGATTGAGGTTATGGGAGTGATAAATAAAAGTCGCGATCCTGAACCGAAGGATTCCACCAGAAGCATTAGCTCCGAACAACTGAGTTAAGGCTGCTTTGCTTTTGTGCTTAAATGCTTTCGTAGTGTTAATTTTGAAATCCTGGATGCAGTTTGCTTGTTCTGTCTTCTCACCGAGGGAACGGGGGCAAATGTTTGGGTGTTCTGTAACCAGTAGCTTCTATCCGGGCAAAGAAAACCAGCCCAGCAGATACAGCTGACAGGATGGCTCGTTTCGCTTCCAATTGGTGTGAAACTGCTTTTGAATAAAAGCCAAAATTTAACTTGAAAACATCAAACGCAGCAGTTTAAAATGATTATTTAAAAGCTGCCTACCAATACTTGGGAGCCCTCAGAAGGAAACGTGCAGCCACACGTTTCAGTCAAACTGGATGCACTCGGGACAGAGGGAAGCCGTCAGAGCACAGAACCAATTGCTTCTCATCAGTGTGCAGCCAGTGTGTCTGAGCCAGCAGAGCTCAGCTCTCACATCCTTTGCTGTGCATAAGCTGAAGAGATCAAACTCCTTTGCTGCTTCATCCCCAGATGGGTTCTCGGTGTTGAATAACCTCACAGAATGCAGCAGTGCTGATGCTCACGTGCAGTGGGTTTTCAGTCCTGTGTGTCAGTATTGCTCCAAGTGGAGCTCATTTCCTTATTTAAATGTCCAGTCTGCTGGAGAATAACTGCTTGACTCCCTTTGCAATAGCAGAGGCAGAGATGTATAGGGAAAGTGCACGTGCATAAAAAATTTAAAGTAACTTATATTAAATTTTTATTTCAGTATAAGTTTTTCTCTCAGATTTACTTATAAACTGTGCTTATTTTTAAAAAGAAACATACAAATATGTTAAATAATCCAACTTTTATTTAAATCTGTTTTACCTACTGCAGGGAGGCTAAAATTACAGGAAATAATCTGATACAGGGATTCCAATGGAACCCAGAAGAAAACAGTAAAGGTTTGGAATTCAGGGCTGTGGTCCTGGCCAGCTGCCAAAGGGAAATGGAGGAAAATGCAGCTGGGGACAAAGGCACCCTGAAATCAGAACTGTTTTTAACACAAAGAGAAAGGATTTAGATTTTAGATTGAACCCTGGTGCTATTTTTATATTATGAAGAAAGTAAAACTGGAAGTCTGTCTTTCCTGTAATGAAAACCCAAACACAAACAATTCCTTTTTGATTTCTAAAGCAGGTTTCTCTGTTGAGGAGGACTTGTTTTTAAACTCGCAGTATCTCTCATTATAATATTAATAAATGATCTCCACAGTGCAGCACATTCAGCCTCACAGTTTATCAGTGTAGTAGAACCGTGCCCTTTGAATTCCTATTCTGTGGCACAGAGTCCTGCCATGTGCCCTGCGATGAGCAGAGCTGCGTTTCCCTCTCCCAAAAGACCTGGGAGTGGAATGCAGGTGGAACTGCTTTGCAATTCAGAGAAAGAACAGGAAAATTCCAGCATCAGCTCTTGTACCCGATGCGAATATCAGCTGGGGACACGCTCTGCCTGTGTGCTCCGGCACCAACCGGCGTCCCTGTGCTCAGCCAGCATCTGCAGGTCTCTATGGCATGCTGCCTTCAAGTTCCTTTGAGCTGTGCTTGATTGCCAGGAACTGCTTCTGTATATACAAAGAGAAAGCAAACACTTCTGCCTGGCAGCTCACCAGCTGGGCAGTGCAGAACCTGCACCCTGGGAACTGCGAGCATGTGTTTTATGAATGAAGATCAGAGCAGGCAACCTAGAACTCAGCATTTATAAATTTCAAATGCCTTGGGCTGAAAAGAAATAGAATTAAAGAGAGGGACCTGGGAGCTTTAAAGGAACATAAGCAGGTCTGAGGGATGCAGCAGTGGTCTGGGTCACGCAGAGAGGAGTAAGGTTATGTCTGGGGAGAGATTTGTGGATTGACAGCCGTGGAAATGATCCGTCTGTGACTTGAAAAGGAAAACCACCACCCATCCCTTTACCCTGCGGTTCACTCTCTCCATTGCAGGCAGGGCTGTGGTTCTGGATAAGTGTAAGAAAATGTTACATGTTATTGGCTTTATCCATGTTGGACCAATTCCTCTCACCAAAACAATCTCCTCACACTACAGCAGCCTGGCTTTGTTGTGCTGGAAGAGCTGCAGCAACATCCCCATGAGAACCCTGCCCCTCCAGTGAGACACAACTGTCTCTGCATGACAAAGATTGGTTTGTGCAGCTTCAAAATGGAGCAAGATGCCTCCTCCAAAAACGCTGAGCAAAGAAAAAGATCTATTGGGCAAATTGTGTTGGCACAAAGCCGTGAGCTGTGCAGGTGCCACTTGGCCGGTTGTGTCTGTGAAGGGTCCTGTCTGACCAGGTGAATGCTCTACCTGTAACTGGATCACACAAAGTGGGAGCACGAGGGAGGGGTGTCCCTCTCTATGAGTGGGGGAGTGGAAGGCGGTTCCTCACTGAGGTCACACAATGGCTGCATGGGTGCCAGATGTGCCAGAGACAGGAGATTCAGTAGTTCAAAGTTTCAGCTGCCATAAAATGATGCTTCAGAGAACCCCAAAGGCTTCCTATAGTGGGAAAGACCTCCCTTATAAATGCAGTGAGTGTGGTCTTCTGCAAGGCAGTAATAATTGAAGTGACTTTTCAGAAGTGGATGTTGAAGCATGTGTCTGAATTGGCTTCCAGTAGCACCCAAAAGTCTGTGTTAGAAAAATGATTCTGCTCTGAACTGTGATGATTTTCAGGTATCATCCCTTAAAATTTTCTTCATTACTTTTCCCCATTCTTTGTTGCGGTTTTTAATTTGATCCCTGGTGGATACAACTGACTTGATTTACTATCAAAACAAGCAACAAAGGAATTCACTTTAGCAAGGAAATCAGTGCCTTAAAAAAAAAGGAGTAAAAAATTCTGAAGACCACAATTTTTGGAGAATAAATGACAATGGAAGTTAACATAGGCCTTTGGGTTAAACCAAAAGCCAGCTCCATTGAACCAAGCAGAGCATTCCTAATCTGACATGTTGACAGGGACACCCCTGCCTATTCCAAAGGAGAGTTTCGGGTGAAGCCAGATTGATTGCATGTTCCCAACGGGGGCTGGGCTGACTCTAAAGGAAGCTATGCAGGCCAAAAATAAACAAGATACACATGAAGTAGTTTGTGCCATCAGGAAATCTTCCAGGGGATATGTGGAGAGGAGAAGGAAAGCCAGCAGAAAAGTGGCTTAAGCTGTCTTTCCCCTCTCCTCGCTATGCCCTATCTCTGTATCTTCAGAGAAGGTAAATTGAGGTTTCCTCCCCAAGAGATCTCTCGCCCTTATCCGCAATTTCTTTGGCCCTGCTTCCCCAGGAAGGTGACTCTGTGTGCTGCTCCTTCCCTACACAGCAACCCCCTCCGTGGCAGAGAAGTGCCTCCGGAGATGCTCAGTGCCGAAGTGCTGCTCCTGCAGCTGCTGGCGTTCACGCTTGGATATGGACTCCTGTGAGAGCAGGCTGGGGCTGGACAGCCATGCTTTTCCCAGGAGCATTTGTGAACGATTTGAATTATGTTTTTCTGAAAGCAAATGTAGCCTTTTCCAGCTGCGTTTACTGTAAGCAGACACACAGTCACAGTAATTTCAAATATCGGGACAAGAAACTTTTGCATTTACATTCTGGCAAACTGGAGCCAACATTTTAATCTGCTAAGAGACCCCAGGAGAGCTGTGCTGGTGGCACACGTTGTTCACTGCTCCGTGTCTGACCAAAGTCTGACTTGAACTTTGTAATTTGCTGGAGTGGAGTCACTAAATTACACACTGCTATGAGATATACAATCCCACATGAGACACAGAGCAGCTCCTTAATACGACAGCCTTCAAACAGGCATGAGCTCAAATACCACTGCAGAGAACAAAGCTTCCCAGTGTTAGATACAGCATTAGAGGTTCTGCCTCGTGAAACATTATGGACTATATTGTCAAAGGAAATCCAAGTTTGTGCCCGTAATAATAGCGTGCCTGGAACTCCCTGCCAAAGAAAAAGTCTGTGCAGCTACATATAGACAAGCAACAGCGCACACAAAAAGGAAAGCTGTAGAGTGTCTGCTTCACAAATGCAGCCCTGGGATTTCAGAAGTGCAACATATACATATGCAGAATGGAGACAGTTATAGGCTGCTTGGCAGCGCAGACTGGAGTATAAAATATGGGTCTCGGAAGGTTGCTTTATGGCCTGAACCGAAGATCTTGCAGCAGCCTTAGCATTCTGTTCGCCGTAGTTTGGAAATCAGAAATCTGCAGTTCCAGGGATGTGTGCTGCCTTCCAACTCGCATTAACATTTACATTTTCTGTGAATCTCTCATCATCAGAGTGACGGCCGTCCGGCTCACCCAGCGCTGTGTTACTGGTGGTGACAGTGGGATCACAGTGCCGTGCATTGCGGTGGCTGCGCATGACTGGTGTCACTTGCAGCAATGACAGCTTGTGCCAAAGCAAGACACAGAACACTTCTATCTTACAGAAAACTGTTGGCACATAAAATTGGCAAGAGATGATCAATAATTGTACGTGCACATTCACCACAGTCACACTGGCTTTAATAGCAGTTGCATGTACTCATCCAAGAAAGAGGTTTTCATTAGATACGTATAAACAGATATAAATAGACATATCTGTATCTATGTAGGAATAGACAGATATGTGCATGTGTGTATAAAATGTACAAAAATCACAGCTACTTGATCTTGTCCTTTTGCCATAATGTCTGACAGAGATTTGTCCCAATAGTAATTACAGTATTTGTGTACCAAATTATTTACTCATTTTTATTTTAGGCATCAGGAAGGAGCAAAGGCAAAAATCTGAGGCCAATCAGATCCAGATTTCATCCTGAGAAGTGCAAAATATACGGCCGGGTCACTCCAACAGCTCCAGTGCAATCACTGCTCTCATCTGTTTGTAAATGTCCTTTGACTCGCTCTTGATCTTGGCAAGAAGCCTCCTAGTTGAGGCTTTGGCTCTCCACCCAAGAAGGAATATTTAGGCCAATGCGGACACTCAAATCTCTCAGTCCTCAAAGAAACTGATAAATTTATGGACAAGTTCCATTAAACTATTCTGTTTTGTGCTTATTTACTTAGAACGAGGCTGTGCATGAAGCTCTTTATCTCCAAGGGGAGTGAGAAATGTGCAGCAGGGAGCAGAGGAGCAGAGCTGTACGTGGTGTCACCACCCACCTCTCCCCAAGCCCAGGGCTGACAGCGGTACTCGCTCCGGCCAGCAGCAATGAGGCCTCTCCAGGGAGGGAGCGTGACTCAGAGGGGTGTCTGAATCATCAGGGCTTCCCCTGGGCGAGGCTGAGCTTGTGCAGACTGCCTGTCCACGTGTCTGGGCATGGAGATGGGGAAGGAGACGTGCTTGAGGGGACGGCCTGGTTAGGGACCTTCAGCTGCAGAGCAGCCACGGATGGGAAGCAGCATGGAGGTGAGATGTGGCACCAGCAAACATTGCTCCTACGACAGTTTGGTGTTTGCATTCGGGGTCTGTTTTCACTTCACTGGTGCTACAACCCCGTGGCTGCTTCCCTGCTAAGTTAGCAATGATGTGAGGACAGAAATGAGGGACTGCTGCAGACGACATTGGTCTTCTGACATTTTCGGCTGTTTTCCACCCACCCTTGATAAATCATCTCAGGCCCCAAATGGATCTGTGATCTGTACCACATGCTTGGAATGAAGTGCTAATTAAATACTTCTACTTGATGTAGACAACATTTCTTTGAGAAGACAGTAATGTGGTACAGATGCCATGCATTCCCATAGGGATGGAGGAAGCAAGCAGTGCTGGTAGGTCGCTCTGCTCGAGAAGAGTGGGATGTAACACGGGCAGCTCCTGGCTGGTAAGGTTCATGCTGACACCGTGCTCATCTGGGCCTAAATCCCTCATGTGGTCCCTTACTGTGAACACAGATGTGTGTCACAGATACCCCACGTACCTGCATACTTTGACACCTGTGCAATAATGGTGGAGCCTGAGTGTTTGAGAGGCATTCAGTGCCCGAAGTCAAGCAGGTAACAGCTGGTGGATGGTACAGAAATGGAGATGGATCTTCCTGGGTTGAGGCCTGGCCAAGTCTGTTGGGATGACAAGGATGACAAGTAGTTCCTGGCTTGGGTTGTCCTCGTGCAGGACAGAGCTCCATAGCAAAGGAAATGAAAGGAATTGGGTTTAGCACAAGAACTGATGTCCATTCTGGCAAGAAGAGGAAGACTGACAATCAAGCTCCAGAGCAGCTGGAAGGCTCTGCTGAAATTATTGCCGTTGAAATCATGATTAATCTTTACATTTCAGGGTCAGCAGGCACCAAGCACAGAAGAGCCAGATCACCCAGCTTTTGGGTAGGCTCACGCAGTTAATGGGCCATATGTTTGAGTCCATTTCCAAGTAAAGACTTGCAGACAAGCAGCTTGCTGCAGGCTTGAGGCCAACTCTTGCTTTGTCTTGAGGGAATATTTTGAGCAAAATGGGTGTCTTTATGGAGACGCAGGCTCTTCTCAGCATAATCTGGGCACATTAGACAAAAGTGGCGCTGTGCATGTAGGAGTTCAGTTTCCCAGTGTGAATCCTGAGCTTGGATCAAACCACTCTCTGGGCACAAATTACCACCAGGCCAACAGCCAGCCAAGTGGACAGAGATTGTGTGTCATGGGGCTCATCTCCTGCACACAGCATTTTTCTCTAGAGAACTAGACATCCAGATTGTCCTTTTTGTGAAGGTAAACCCTTGGGTATCTGAGGGGCTATGAGAAGTGCCTGCCCCTTCTTGAGCTGTGGTGTCAGGGATGGGCAGGAGAGAGGCTGCCCTGCAGGACAGGGTGTGCTTGGGGCATGTCAGCTGCAATGGTCTGAATGCACCCCCGGCACAAACAGAGCAAGTAGGATGGAAAAAATAAACTAGAAAATGCAATTTTCATGGAATCGTGGTTACTTCCAGGGCTGGAAAAAATCTCTGATATGTCAGGGTCAGGATGGGAAGAAAAGAACTGGATTAGGCATAGATTCCAGATGGGAGTGGAAGGACCGTGGGCCAGGATTGCCAGCTTTAATTTGTTTGTGCTAATGAGCATTTTTAGTAGGCTGCCTTATGATCCATCAATTTGCTCTTTGAGATGGATCATCACCCCACTGATGGAGCTCAAGTGACAGTGATGTGTTGGTGCAGGTGACATAACATTCATGTAGGGTGTCCAGATCCCCAAGTGGCAATTCCTGTAATGCCAATGCTTTGGGGGCTTAGTGGTGATGCATTAGATCTTACATTTACAGTGAATGTATGTTTGTAAGTGTAAACTGGAGAAGCAGCTGTGCACTGCAGAGTTAATAGGTGGGAGGGAAAAGCCCTGTTCTTTCTGTTTTCATTATGACACATTTTGCTTTGAATTGCAGCCAGTGTGAGCCACTTCTGCCTGCTCACAGCAAACACAGCTTCTCACCATGCTCTCCCCTGGCCCCGCAGCTTTGCCCAGCAGAAATGGGCACTCAGAGATCCCGAGCTGCAAACTGAATCCTCTTTGTTTCTCTTCTGAGGGTTGCAGGCTTGTAAATATCTGAAGTGGCATAGTAAATGGTCTCTGCAGCAAGACTGTGCTATTGTGTAATGTCAGAGCAGTTTTTTTGTTAAAAGAGCAAAGCCAGCATGCCTCCTTGCTCATGTTCCTGATGTGGATCACTGTACGCTGAATTTCTGCCTGCAGTGCCCAAAGTCTGCAAGCAAAACTGAGTGGAAGGGTGTGGGGAGCGATGTCTGGTCCCACCGTGCTGCACCAGCACTCCTGCAGGCACAGTTAGCACTCAGCTGGCTCCATCTCCACTGCAGCCTTCACGTTCCTACAGCCCTGCAGGGAGAGCTGCGTCCCCACGCCCATGGCAGAGGCTGCTGGCAGAGGTGTCACCCCAGCACTGCAGCACCAGGGCAGGGCAGGCTCTGCAGCCCCACGAAGGCTGGGGGGGCACACGGGTCCTTCACTGCGGATCTGGGGATGAAATGAAGCTCTACCCAAGAGACACGGGAGGTGTGACAGTAATCAGTTATTTGGAGTAGTACAGTTCATTTATCATTCATCTGTTGTGGGCTGAGAAGGAAGTTTCAAGGTAGGATTGTTCTGTCACATGGAGGTGTTCCAGGAGTCACCAGAGTCAAAAGCAGAGTTACAGCCATTGAGTAGTGTTAACTTTGTCTGTCTTCAGCTGAGGCTGATAAAAGAGATGGCCGGATAAGATGGAGATATCTTCAAAGCTATCATCACCAGAAATATGCAGTATCTTATTGTGTGAAATGTATGAAAGCTGCTCTTGTAAACATCCAGAGACAACTTCCATGTTTCTTTCCAGGAAGTTCTGCAGTGCTGTCACTGCTTTTGGGGAATGGGTGCTCTTGGGAGAAAAATGGAGGTAGGAATCCAAGATGATGGAGAAAAAAGAAAAAGGAGAGAGGGGTGAGGGTGGGTGGCTCAGAGGGGAGACTTCTTCAGTGAAATGTTACACACTGACAGTGTGAACTGCACTGCCTGCTGCTGTTTACCATGACTACACACAACTCAAAGTACTTTGGCATTTAAACAGTCATAGGTTCAGGGATGAGTCATGAGCCAGAGCTGATATTTTATCCATGGCTGTTAGCAAGTGGTTTTCTAATGCAAGGATCTTTATTCCACTCTCCCTGCATTGATGGTATTTCTGTTCACAGATTATTTTGCTGTAGAAGACCAGTGCTTCTGGGGCTGCCCATTATTGCGTATGTATATGCATATATATATACATGTATTTTTTTCAAAGCCACACTGCCAGTCAGTATTGCAAGGTGTTCCAAGTTCCCACTCCCCAGGGAGAGCTAATTAAGGGAGAGAGACACCTTCTGGCTCTGCTTCTGTAGGAACCTGTGAGATGTCGTGCTGTTGGTGGTGAGCAGGTCTGAGTCAAACCTCGTTCGGTGCAGTGTTGGTCAGGAGACGACGCGTGGTTTGTGTGATAAGCACAGCAAGCACTGTGAGCATGGGATGGGTGTCTGGGAGCACAAACTGGGGAAAACAACAAACCTGGTGAAGTTGTGTGTGGAAGTGGATATGTTTTTCAGTGCTTCATGTTAAATTCTCCAGTATTTCTGGATATAGTGAGTCAGAATAGTCTGAGATGTGCACAATAAATAGAATCATTCACATACAATTTATTTTGATACAAAATGTTCTCCCCTGCCTTAAACACAGCCAGCCACCCCAGCAGCCTGTCTGCCCCTGAAGGAACTTGTAGTGGTGATACAGGAAAAAGAAGAGGTACTTTCTCCCCGGAGAGCAGTTAAGTTTGAGAGCAGACAGCCCCTTGTCCCAGGAACGTGTTGCTGATGTGAGCTATGGACTTCAGGCAGCGGCTGGTCTGGAAGGCGCAGCTGAGGATTGTTGCTGCTGGAGGGGGAACTGACTCATCACATCATCAATTCTCCTCTGCCAGCACCGCACAAAACATCTCGTATCATCACACTCTCTTTCTTCAGCATTTCTTTTTTAAAGGACCTTCAAACTCTGCAGTGCTTTTCGCTCCAGCTGCTGTCACATGTTGGGCACTGCAGATCCCTGGCCCCACGCAGGAGGACCTCCCTCTCCAAGCACCGCCAGGGACAAACCAGGCCATGAGTTCCTTGCCTCGTGCTTTTGCTCGTAGCACTGAGCTGCTCACCACCCTTCAGCTGCAAGAAAACCAAGCTTTCCCATCTGAGCCCTTTGGTCTTGTCTGAATCCCTCCTTTCCATGCTGCAGAAAAGTGCTGTTCATCCCAATGGAGATGGGATGGCCGCACAGCAGCCACAAGGCGCGGGGCAGTCCGGGCGGTCCGGGTTTGCACCAATACTCTACTGGATGTGCCAACAACGAGTGGCTGCTGGGAGAGCTGAAACTGCTGCTTTTTTCTGTTCACATCTGCATCTGATTTCCAATCAGGCCTCGGCTGGTGAGAAGCCAACTAATCTACAGCGCTTGGGCTTTTATTTTTGTTTTCGGGGGGCTGCTGTGAGCCAAGTTCAGTACCACAGAACTAGTTTCTAATAGAGCTTTTTTTTTCCCCTTGAATTACAAGAACTTTTGGACGCCGATTATTTTAAATGGATCTTGTGGGAAAATCGTTACCGGCCGTTATTTCTCTGCAGCATTGCCTCTGTCTGACTGCCACGAAGGACGCGGCCGTGCCGGCTGTGGGGCAGCAGAGCCGCGCAGTGGGGCTGAAGCCGGGCCAGGTGCAGCGCTGGGTGCCCCGTGTGTGCGCTGCAGTGTGATCGCAGCGGGGAGCGCTGGGAGGGCAGGAGGAGCATTTCCTGCAGGCTGTGTGCGAAGCTGCCTGCGCAGGTATCCTGTCCTTGCATTTGCTGCCGTTGTGGCAGATGAAGGATTGGTGTTGTGTTGAAGATATGGGAAAAATTGTTTAATCGGAGACTGTAACGGAACTCAAAAAGGATCCATCTGTGATTCAGCCATCTCAATCTCAGGGGGCAAATAGCGTGCTAAGGAGATGAAAAATTCCCAGAGTTCTCAGGCAATCTTTTCTGTGAATGACAGCTGGACTTGTGATGGCTGTGTCTGCCGAGGGCCTTCTGCTGCTGCTCACCATCCTTGGTGTGAAGGCTCACTGTGTGTGTGACACCTGTGCTAGAGCTGCCAGCTGACCGGGCAGCTCCTGCTGTTGAAAGGTGCTGAACTGACAGCCTCTGCAACTGCAGCTTCCCCTCAACACGTGCAAATGGCTGGGGCGCAGCTGGGTGAGGAAGAGAGCAAATTGCACTTATTCACTAAGAACACAAAGGGTACAGGCAACCGACATAAGGCCATGAGAGCCCTGTGAGCCTTTGCTGCACTCCTGAGTGCTGCACAGCCACGTGTCCCTGCATGGCAGTGCTGGCAGGGAACTCACCCAGCCGGAGCAGCCCCATGTCTGCACACACTGCCATCCCTCTGCCTTCCCCAGTTCATGCTGCTGTTTGCTGTGCAACTCACCTGGTACGAATGGGAGATGAGCAACTGTAGCTTTTGCCTTGAAATTTTTTTCCCTCCTTCATGCTTGGCCTTCTGAAGTGGGCTGCTTTTTTTTTTAATATTCTGGAAGGAAGGGAAAGTGCTGAACTTCTGTTTACCTCATTTTGTTTGAACAGAGCCCTGTGTGTTAACCCTCCTCCACACAATGAAACTCTGTACAAGTGAAAATTGGCTGAGTGGGTCCTTATTCAGCATCGTTCATCGCCACGGCATGGCCCCATGCAAATGTGGCAGATTTACATCGGTAAAACTGAGGAACAAAAACAAAAGGCCCACGATATGAAGTAGGGGCCGATATTATTTATGAAGTGCCAGGAATGTGCTGAGGATGAGATGAAGATCCAGCAGCCCGGCCCTTGGCGTGGTGGCAGGGTGACACACAGCTCAGGGCCCCCAGTGGGCATCAGCATCGTGGTGCTCCACCTCTGGGGAATGCCTGTGGGGCCTCCAGTGAGCACAGACTGTGCAACTGCTGCAAGAAATTGTGTTAAAGGAAATAGTTCTATTTTGTGATGTTGGCCCGTGATGTCAGAGGCGGATATTGGTGGTGTGGCAGTAGGGCTGAACCTTCCCACCAATGTCCCGTTACATCTTGTTGCCATGTGACAGCTGGCAGCAGAGGGGCAGTCTGACAGAGTGGTGTCTGACATGGAAGTGCTTATGGAGCAAAGGGAGGAAACTGAATTCCCCTACGTGGAAAAAAAAGGCACCCATTGACATCCATCGACAACTGCTGGATGTTTATGGAGACCAACCAGTGGGTGCTGGCACAGTGAGGCTGTGGTGCTGCGTTTCAGCAGTGGTGACACTGACAGTGGTCACCTGCACTGGTGCAGCATGAAGGCTCCTGTTCATCGCTGGTGAAAATGCACAGCTAATGGTGATGACTACATTGAAAAATAGTGTTTTGTAGCTGAGAATTTGCTCTGTCAATTAGTGGTACTGTGCTCCTTGTATCTGTTGTAGTTTGCATGGAAATAAATAGGAGGCATTACTTGTGGAGTGACCTACAAACGTTTAAAGCCCCAGGAAACCCCCACGTCAGTTCCATGTCTCTGTGTCTTACTCCCTTTTGGCTGCAGTGGTGTCAGCAATGTGTCCCACTGGGGGAGCTCAGAACCAGACCTCCCTCGGTTCTGCTGAGCATCCCAGGGCTGCAGCAGCCCTGCCCAGCCCTGCCAGCCCTGCCCGGGCCGTGCACTGGGTGTGTGCAGCACTGCATTGCACTGCACTCATTCACAAATTCTCAACTTCTTCATAGCAATGGCAGTTTTTGCTCAACAGCCCACTGCCTGGCCGTGAGCGTGCCTCAGCCCTTTCCCCGCATCCTGGTGGTTTTTGTTAGAGGAAGAATTGCATCTCTTGGCACTGTCTGAGAGGAGAGTTCTTCTGGTTTCTGAGGCATTGCTTTTCAGTGAGTGTCTCCAGCTGCAGCACACCCCTGCAGTCAGGGCACTGACTCATCCTTTTCGCCATCACTATAAATCTGTTTTCATAAACAAAATTAAGTGCACTGTGTTTATTCGTTAGGGAGATTTAAAGTCAGATGTCTCTCAGCAACCAAGGAAAATGCTTCACGGGATGAATCTCCCCTCCTTCCCCCCCTCCTTTTTTCTTTCTACGGCAGAACAAAACCACTGTGGGATGCTGCCCCAATGCTGTCAGCGGCTCTGTGCGCGCTGCGGTGCTGCTGAGAGCAGTGCTGAGTGCTCCGGTGGGGCCATCAGAGCCACAGCTCCAGACATGGGCACTCGGAGATACACAGAGATGGGCAGGAAGAAATGGCTTTAAGCTGCTCCGTGTAGGCATAGTGCAGCTGAGGGCTCCCAGCTCGCCAGGCAGAGCAGAGCCACCCTCAGCCTACATGTGACAGATGTAAGGTTGTCTGGGGCTGCAGCTGTAGAGGGACAAAACCTCTGGGCTCTCATAGAGGCTACGTACAAAGGAAAGCAGGAACCAAGAGTGGTGTGAGGTGGCAGAATTCAATTAAACTAATTAATAAATATGCCCCTGTAATTCATGCAAGTTTTAACTCCAGTGCCTCAGTTCTGCATCTTGGACAGCTGTAGTGTTGCAGAGGGAGAAACACAAAATGCTGAGGTCTGGAGAATGCTGGTCTTTAAGAATTTAACATAAATTCTAACTGAAGCTTGTATGCGAACTGTTAAGTCCTAGCCTGAACCACTGATTGAGCACCTGGGGAAAAGCCCTGGTCAGCACTGGGAGCACAGGTGAAGGCAGTTCAGCTGAGTGGAAGGGGTGGAGCCTGGCTGCACCTCTCTTAGACCTCATTTAAGGGCTGACTGTGGTGGGGAAGGGTCTCTGGTTGAAGATCCTTCCCTTGTGGAACACTTTCTGCAAGCTGAGATCTTTGGAGACTGGTGAGCACCTTTACTTTTCTTGTGAAATACCATCCTCTCTGTGCTGGTCTCTTGCTGTTGTGTTCCTGTCCTGCCCTTCCACCCTGTTCATCTTTCGAATTGTAACAAAGCTGAAGGAAATGAACTGGATCAGAATGAGCAGGTCTGTACAGGGTTGTGTTCTGTTCATATCAACCTGTTCACACAGGTTGACTCCCTCATGTATGTTGCCTGTTACTGTGCTTTTCAGAGTCCCCCTTTGACAGAGTACCACTGCTCCCTTGGAAATTTGGTTTATGCTATAGAATCCAAATCAGGGATTGCAAAGCATCCCCTATCCTGAGCTCGTGCTTCCATTCAGATTGCTTTAATCCTGCAGAGCAGAATTTGTCAGAAGAAGAAACCCTTGAAGCAGCAGCGAGCAGCAGCAGGTATAATCTCTGCATTTGGGAGAGGAAGGAACCTCATCCCTTAAAGAGTGAGATCTGGGGCTGAGTGCTCGTTGACAAGACCACATTATCACAGAGTGGAAAACAGACCTTGAATATCTGCTCCTGACAACTCCCCAGTGCTGTCTTTTTAGCATGCAGATTTTGTGCCCGTTGAAGAGGAAATAAATGTGGAATTTGCTGCCTTTGCAGCAAATGTAAGAGGAGGTATTTTGGCCAGTCCTGAAATCCTACTTTCTACCACATACCACAAGTGAATACCTTTTACTTTTGAGGGAGCCATAAATCAGGAACAAAGGACAGCAGAATAACAGGGTCATGTTTCTCCTTCTCTGCACCAGGTGCCTGGTGCCAACAGCAACAATGTTAATGTGAGCAGGGTTTCTGTGCCAGGCCATTGCAGGGGCCGGCAGTGCGGCAGCTGCTCACCTTTTGGTGCCTGGAACCAGCCCAAGTTTGCCAGTCTTCCTCTGAGACTGTTCCTCAGTACATGATGGTTGCAGCCTACCAGAACTTTGTGAATCTGTGTGTTTGCAGCCCAGAATACCGACGGCACCGGGCTGCATTGAGGGCTGGCAGTGGGCAGGGAGGGATCGTCCCCTTTAGCTCTGCCCTCCTGAGGCCCCATCTGGAGCACTGTGTCAAGGCCTGGGCCCCCAGCACAGAGAGATGTGGGGCTGTTGGAGGAGGGAGGGCACGGGGATGCTCAAAGGACTGGAACTCTTCTGCCATGGAGACAGGTTGAGGGAATTGGGGGTGTTCAATATGCAGAAGGGAAGCTTCCAGCAAGACCTCACTGCGGGCCTTCCACTGCTTAAAAGCAGGGAGGCTGACTTTTTACAAGAGCTGATAGTGGCAGGGCAGCAGAGCGGCCATTGTCTGCACCCATCCTTCCCATGCCCGCATTCAGCAGCCACAGTGGTGCCCAGCACTGCCCACCAGCCCAGCTGAGGCTGCCAGCTGCTCCCGGTATGGTTTTCCCATCTGTGAAGTGGGGCTGTTGGCTGATGGGGGTGTGCAGTGCTGGGGAAGCTGGGATGTCACCCACTGCCACAGCAGCTGTGCAAACACCGGTTTAATAGAGCTGCTGCAGCTCTTAATTAATATTTTATAATAGGAGAGGCATCACCCACTCTGATCGCTGGCTGCACGAAGTGCAGCAGCAGCAGAGCTGAGCCCGGGGAAGCCCTCAGTTTTCTTAGCAGGGAACCGAGCGGTGCGGGGCGGCCCGAGCTGCGTGGAGGACAGAAAAACTCGGCTTTCCAAACAACACAGCGGGCGCAGCCATGACGCCCTTCTGCTCTTGGCAGGGCGAGAGCTGGGGAAGGAGGGCTGGGAGCCGCGGCGAGGCCACGGGAGCGGAGCGGGGCGGTGCGGGAGCTGCCCTGCAGGTGGCAGCGAGGCTCCGCTCCGCACGCAGCCGCTCCGCCCCGAGCTCGCTTGTCGCTCGGAAGAAGCACCTGAGGAGCCGGTTTGGTACCGACAGCGCTTCGGCCCCAGCCCGCCGCAGAGAGAGCAGCGCCGTTTGAGGCACAGCGTTGCGATCCCCTTCCCGTAAGGAAGAGTAGAAAATGTAAGAGGTGTGGGTATGACTCAGTTGCTTATATTCCTCCCGTTTATTTCTTATGTTATGTGGCCTTTTTTTAAAGGTAAGTGAAGCCAAAATGCTTTCGTGCAATGCTGTGTGTATGCAGACAGTGAGGATCCTGATTTACAGCATTGTTTTAGAATTGGAAAACTGAAAAACAATAGGAAAGGTACTTTGCTGCTAATGCCGGTCTGAGCTGCACGGCGGCCACTGCAACTCAAAGAAAAGGGCTCTGTCTGTGTCCTTCCCCTTCAGCAAATCCTAACATGAAAGCCAAGAAATTAAACAGCTGCCGGCCTCGGATTTCAGCGCTCCTCTGTGCCGTCCCCATCAGCCTCCCAGGGAGGTCTTCATGGCTCTCACAGCTTCCAGCGGCGTTACAAAAAGCAACCATGACAAATTTACTTGTCTGGCCCCTCCATGTCAGCAGCTTCCATCCCCAGCACGTACCTGGGGGAGGGTCACAGCGGGGACCTTGGTATCACCAAGTGCCAAAGGAACCCCTACTTCTGCCCTGCTTTTAGCTGGGCTTCTCTAGAAACTGACACGCTCTGAGTCTCAGCCCTGCTCGGTAAACTTGGGCCTCTGAGTCTGCTTCATTCAAAAGCCATAGTAAGCTCTGGGTGTTGTGGCCATCAGGCTGCAGTGAGCAAACACATCAGTGTCCGTGCATCTGCAGAGCACAGGCACTGCCTCTGCTCCGTGCACTGCTGTGTGCTGCCTGGCTGAGCAGGGCCAAAGGCAGGGCAGGTGCATGGCTGCACACTGCTTCCAAGCAGCCACCTGAAGGAGACAGTGGGGATGCTTTTAGAAAAGAATCTGGCATGAAGCTGAAGGGCAGCTTCTAAAATTGAGTAAATTGCATCTGTATTAAAAAAAGAAAAAAAAGGAACTTGTAAGACGTGTATTTACACAATTGAGCATGCGAACAAGCGAGTCCTCGTACGAAACCCAGATGTTCATTAGAAATGTGACTTGGTCTCCTTTGCTGCTACCACAAGAAGTAAAATGGGAAAAAAATCAGCTGTGCTGAAGGGGCATAAAGGAGTGAGTAAAGTCTACAAAATCCAGGAAATTTCCTGTTGAGGCTAAAAATCTGGGGTACCGTTGCAGTCTTTTCATTTGGACCAAAGTTATAAATTAAAGCCAGGCGTCAGCTCAGGTGCTCAAGTTCTCAGCCCTTAGCTGTGGAATTTCCAGGTTAAGTTACTTAAATTTTCCTGTTGCTGAATAAAGCTAAAATCCTGCGTGCTGTATATTTGCTCATCGTAAAATGTTCTCCCCCAGCCAGTAACAGCTTCTTTGCTGGCGAAGCCTTCCTGGTTTATGAGCTTCCCAGCCTTTGTATGGGGCACTGCGAGTTAAGAGCTTCCACATGGCTCTTTCTCTGAGGCTTCTGTGAATAAGCAAAGCAAAGTACTTGCTCCATGTCCAACAAATGCATCAAATATGGTTTGAAATCTCTGTTTTTTAAACGCGAAGGATAATGTTGATTTTGTTAAGGTAAATGTCTTTAATCCTATGCTCTGTAAACTCGACTCTTACTGAGACATAATGAGCTCTGGGCATCCTTCCAGAGGTACGAAAATGCATCTTTAAGTGTCTCCAGTAGAGAAATGCAGAACAAAGATTTAGATGAAGAAAAACTAAAGAGAGCACACCCCTGTCTCCAAAAACCATGTACTGCTGGGGAAGGGCATTTACTCATTATTATGGATGAGTGCAGTAATGAGAGGGAAGCCCTGCAGAGTGCCTGTTGGTGGGGACTGTCTGCTGCTTTTTACTGGGGTGGCAGTGAGGGGTAGGGGATGAAATGAGGAAAAGCAGACAATAACAGCTAATGAAGAAGTTCACTGAGGTATCGCTGTCCGAATCAAACTCATCTACAGAAGTGGAATGGGATCTCAATTCAAGGGGATGCCAGGCATCTCATTTCCAAGGAAGCAGTGCGTGCTCTGGGAGCCTTACGTGTCATTGTATTCTGGGGGGAGATGGGGACACGTGTGGGGGATCAGCCCCTGGGGATGTGATTGTCAAGGGAGAGAAAGGGGTTTAAGAATACACCAAACACTCGTGCAGCAGATGATATTCTCTCATTTATTGCTAATCTACCACAGTACAGGCAATATATAAAAATATTTTACAGACAATAGCAAAAAAATTACATTGGAGGTTAACCATGTTGTTGTAGGAATGTAAATGATATGAACTCTTTTTTAGTTCTTAAAGTTAGGCTTTTGAACAAACAGTTTGATTAAAAAGACATCTGCTAGATTGATCTGAGAGATGATTGCTTTCTTGCATGTGTATCTGCTAACGGGGCTTTGCACAGAGAGTGTCTGCAAGGAGACCTGGGTGTCCTGAGCCAGGGGAACACATCATCATCTCACACACACACACAGGTCCCAGCCAGGACACAGCAGTGCCCCTGTCTGGTACCTGGCTGTGCATCCCAGCTCTCACCACACTGCTGTGTACAGGGACTGGCAGCGCTGCTAAACAGCTCTTCAGTCCTTGCAGCTCTGGAGGAATGACCGCTCATCCCACCAGCTGGTGACACGGAATTCATTTGGTGACTCAGCCATTCTAGAACTTTCTGCCCCATTTGGCTGTTTTGAGTGATTGGAAAGAAACGCGAGCTTTTTCCCCAGGTGACTCGTTTGATCTGTTAGAATGTCAGCATCTTCGCTTCAATTTGCACTGCGATGTTGGTTTGGTCCCAATTTATTTATTTCTGTATACCAGGAACAAGGAAAATGGCAAAACGAATGGCTCTTAGACCAGATGGGTTCCATACTGAGTGCTGGTTAAAGACATCCCTACCGACTGTCACTGCTGCACTGATAAAAGTAGCAGACGTGAAGGACAGATGCCAGCTTCCAACAGGTGGATTACTGTTTCTGAACTGAGATGAATAAAGGATTGTCACTCCCCGTGTGTCACAGTGGGCACTGTGAGGTGCCTCACACACACAAATGGAATCAGTGTGATGTAAACAGTGAGGAAAACAGTCAATTTCTGGGGAATCTGCAGTTCACCCAAATGCCATGTGAATAACCAAGAGAACTGCAGGTAAATGGGAACACCAGGTGATTTCATGTGGTGTAAGCTTTATGAAGATGCGAATCAATTCTAAATCTGAAAATAAGATGAGAGTCATTTCCTTGAATCCCATCTGGCAGGTAATTGTTCTCTATTAGAAAGCAGTTTGGAAAGAAATACGGGGACAAAAAGATTGAAATATTTAGAAACGTGCTTCGAAAGCGTTTAAAGTTGTCTTTGAAGTCTTTGGAAATGGATCAAATATGACTTTGGGGGGCAATAACAATTCCACAACAATTGCATAGAAAATTAATGCGCATCAACAAATGAAGATCCACCCTTCATAAATACTATCCTTAATTCAAAAGCCGTTGCATATTTGGCCAGACCAAAAGCATAGACACTTTTTTTGGTAAAGATACGGATTACAAAATACATTGTAAAAACATGCTAGCTAATTTGAGAACCGTTTTAGATATGTTATAAAGCAGCAGCATTTTATACAATAGAGAATAACATAGTGCTGTTTCTGGAAATATTCTACATTCAGAAAATGCTGTATCCCTACAAGAAGAATGGAAGTGATACATATTTACATGGATACAAACAAAGCAAGTGCAAAACCCATGGCTCTTCTACATTCTTTCTCCCAGGAACAACACGTACATTAGACACCTTCATCCCATCGCAGCTCAGATCTTCCACTTTGCTTATTCTCATGGAGAAAAACGAAAACGGGACTTCGTATTTCATTGCCTTCACGAGCAATTCCTCTCCTGGCAAACTGTGCTTCCGACACTCATAACTGACACAAAAACATCTCCCTGGTATCTGTCCACTCCCATTCCACTCTTAGACTGTTTACACGTCGTGAACGACGGTTTTATTTTACGCATTCATATATTTGATGCAGACGTTTATAGAAGCTCATCCTGTACTTGCAGCCAAAGCTCGGATGGAAAAAACGAAGTATAAAAATGCACACGCACAGAAAAAAGAAAGAGATGAACTTTGAGTTCCAATGAGCCCCACGTACTTCACATGGTATAACTCTGATGGAAAATGCATTAGAGCTGTACACCCTGCACACAAGGAGGCCTTTGGTACAATGGCAGGAAGGCACTGTGGTGAAACATTCAGATAACTGAGGAAAGACAGAATTTCCTCATGTGCAAATATGGCTATCATCCAGATAAAGTGAGAACAAATTGCTCACAGAATGGCATTAACTCTTCTGAGGTTAATCTAATGCTTCTACAGAAAGAGAGCGAGGCGTGTTATGCCACAAGTATTAATACTGCAGAACACTGCTCAGCGAGAACAGGAAATAATTTAGTACTGCGTATTCTGAAGTTCTTCAGCCTAGCTATATATCTGTAACACATCAGTTTTCTTTTTAAAAAGAGACAACAACGTATGTCGCTATGTCTGAGGATACTCCTCTCCAGAAATAAATATAAAGTGGTTAAAGCTGTTCTATGTAACTAACGGTGGATGTAAAAGCAGGTAAGAGTAGCACAGCCTGACCTGACGTAGCTGTAGATAAAACCACTAAAATGTAGTCTATATTATATACATCATACGAACCCTCGCTCCAGCAGCTGGCTTTGTGTGGCAGCAGGTCTGCGCGGCTGCAGCCAGCTGTAGGACTGTTGTGTGTGGTCAGAGAGAAGCACAGATGGATGTGTACACATATATATATAACCATCTACTCTTACGTGGTTATAGTATATAGACAGACATGTATATGCCTCTACCCTAACACATGTCCAGATTAGTATCTATGCTTTTAAAAAGGAGGAGGAAATACAGCTAGTGCAAGCATGAGTAAAGCACTTGTAGCATATATTAAATATATATATATAAACCCCTCTCCTGCTCTCCAAAGCAAACTGCCCAAAAGAACAGCCCAGAGCAGCATGCATCTGACCTTCCAGTTCATGCTCAGGTGAGGGCACATCCTGCTCAGGAGCCCTGCAGGGCTCGGGGTCAGCCTGCGTGGCTCCTGCTGAGGGCTCACTGCCTTCTGCAAGGCTCCATGCCTTCTTGTCTGCTTTATACGGCTATGCCTCAGAGCAACAAGGGGAGAAAGATGTTTAAATGGTCACTGGGGGACAAAAATTGACAAAATCAGTCAACAGCACAAACACACGTAGTGCAACTGCATGCTGCAGGGAGGGCTGCTGGGGATTCGGTGTGTGGGATCTGACGGAGGGCACTGCCACGGCCAGCTGTGTTCTGACAGCCACCAGAAAGCAGCAAGAGCTCCCGACTTGGAAAGAAGCTCACATTCTTTGGTATTTCATTTGAGATCCAGCAAAAGAAATGTTTCTGTCAGTTACCTGGGGACTTTGGTTTGCTCTGAATGGATTTTTGTTTTTTTTCATTTCTCCTGTCTTACCCTTAGAGGTTGGATCAGGGAAAACTAGATGGCCATTTCTGGTCCTTCCAAGCCAAGAGATCCATCTGGGCTCTTTTGCTCAGCTGCGGTAAAGAATTTCTGACAGGCAACTGTTGGCATTAGCAAGTTTTCAAAATGAAAAATCCATTAAAATGCATTAAAAATACATGATGGGTGGTAGATTTCAACAATATGGCAGGTTAAAAACAATTGAAAAAGTGGCTCATCTGAGGCGTGTGAACCAGCTGAAGTGCTGTGCAGTATAAATGCTGTTTAACAATAACTAAACTATGCAGAAGGCACCGCAGCCTCAGTTTTATTCCTGCAGAAGGCTGTGGGATTGGTGCAAGCATCTTTCTTGCAGTACTGGGGAACAAACCAGGCAGCTGCTCTGCTGGTCTTCATTATTCACATGACCCAGTGGCTGCTGTGAGCATGTGGGCACACTGCTGAAGTCTGCTGTGAAGCAGCTGAGAACAGGGCAGGTTTGCTGTGTTTTCTACAAGTTCAGGCTCAGTGCCCATAACAACGCAGCTTTCCTCATTCACAAACCACTGCTGCCCACAGAGCAGCAGCCTCCTACTGCAGAGATCAGTCACTCCAGGTGTGCTTTCATCCCACTGGGGTACCAGAGATGCACTGAAATCTTACAAACTTGCTAGCTGTACGGCTGCAGGCTGCAGGTAGCTCTTACTGTGATTGGCATTTGTCAGTACATTACATTCAAACACACAAAGCAAAACCTTACATGCTACCTCGCATGGAATTTTAACCTTTCCAGAAGCTGCTGGTAGCTTTGCAGTGCTGAAAATAGAGTATTATAAGTGTATACTTTTTCTTGAACATACAGCTTCTGTGAAATGCAATTATTTTCCTCTGCAGCTTGTGTGGTTAAACATTACAGCTGCTACATAAGACAAGGTACGAGCCAACAGCGGGCTCTACATGAGAAGAAACAGCAGCAATTTATTGGGGAGAAAATACGTAAGATGTGTTCGTATGGTGCCTAAATGAGGACAGGTCATAAAATATTTGGGTTTACTGTGACTCCTGTACATTCATCTCTGTTTACGTGGGTTTCATTTACCTTGAGATAGGTGTAGCAGCTGCTGAACTGCTCTTTTTACTGGCTCTCCAGAGCATCCTTCTCCACCAAATCCCTGTTCAATCTGACAAGAAAAAATGGAGAAAATTGCCGGATTCTGTTGACGTCTACTGCTTGAAATACTGATCACGGTGCTCAGAGTGAGAAAATACAACCTCTGCTCCCAGACTGGATAAAGGCAGAGTGAGCTTGAGCTGCCTCAGTTTCCTACAACAGAATTTTTCAGAAGGGCTTTGCGACCTGGAAGGCAAGTCATTGTTAGTGAGCTGCACAGCGCTGCTCTTTTACGGAATATATTACTCTTTCTTCCCTTGTTTCCCACCCCACCCAAATAAAGACTAATATATAACCTCCCTTGCTTTGTGTGGCCTTCAGGAGTGCCATCTTACTTCTCCCTTATTCTGAGATAGATGCATCGATACATAGCTAGATTTTTGCAGCAGGCTTGAAGTGTTTCCTCAGACAGATGCTCTGTTACATGAGAACAATGCGATCTTTGGACGAAAGGAAGGGTGCCCTTTTCCATGTTTACAGAGAGAGGTGGCGAGTTGCTTAGTCAAGGCTGTCAGCTTGATGCCAGTACATTGTTCCTTGCATTGAACTGGTGCCTTGAGATGAACAGCTAAGGAAGCAGGAGGTTGCAGGGGCACTGGAAGGATCTAAGAGGTCAGTTATGGAAGGATTTGGTAGAAGCTGTCTCACAAATCTTCTTCTATGTCTGATTTCTGGCAGGGAGTCCAGAAAATTCCTTCCTGATAATTTCGTTAACTGCGAAATAAAAGAAAGAGGAAGAAATGTTAAGAGCACTTCAAAGTCACAGGAAGTAAAAGCAGTCCTTGGGCAGTCTGCCGTTAATTCAGAACATCCTCTCTCTATTCTTACTGTAACTTCGTGATTAAAACTAAAAAAAAACGTCGGCCGAATAATCCATGCCACACACTTTTGTTAAGCAAGAGGGAAGGAGAGGAGAGAGGGGGCTGAGGTGGTGTTTGGCATGCTTCAAGTGCCACGAAAACACAGCTGGCAACCTGTTCCATGTCCCCGGCACACACTGCATCCCCTGCGTAGCACAGCCCTGTGTCACAAACAGCTCCTTCATCCGGGCAAACTGAAACCAAGGTGTAAGCATCTGAACACTCTAACATTTCTGTCTAGGATGAAATGAGAATATTCTGAATAGAGAAGGGCCTGACTTGGAGGAAATAAAGTGGGTAGTGCTGAACAGACAGAGGCTGCAATTCAGCTGTTGGCTTCCTTGTGTTTCTTTTCTTTTGAAACACCACCGGTGCCTCTATTTGGTCCACACTTTTGTTCTAGTTTGTTTGCAGACTGCAGCAGAAACAAATTTCAGTGCACTGCTCTAACAGTCTCAGAGGCTGGGACAGGTTTGCCAGTAAGGCTCAACAGAAGGCACCGAATCACTTCATTCTCTGTTTAAAACAACCTGAACAACAGTGCCAGGTCCCTCGTAGCACAACCTTTCTATCTAGGCAGCGACTTTGTTAGGAGAGACCTAGAAGATGAGTGCTTTGGTGCCAAACTCCGGAACTGCCTGCTTTGAGACTCTGTTTCCATGCAGCTCCTCAGTGCTGCATTCACTGGGGGGATCCTCCATTTGGAAACTGCTTATTTTCTCTAATAAATTTGTCAAAAAAAAAAAAAAAAAAAAATTTCTAAGGCTTCAGACTCCAAATCTAAATTATTTTTCCCATTGTTATTTCGATGCTAAGCCACAGACTAATTCAAAACAAAGCAACTCCTCACCCAAGCTGACTGACAGGTATGCAGCTGTAAGACTCCACAATTCTACATATAAACAAGAAACGTTTATGAGAAGTGGCAGTTTATCGCTGTTATAATACTGTGCCCAATCTCTGACTATCTCTGGGAGAGCACATGCAATAGTTTTTAAGAGGTATGACTATTAGTTTGAAATCTCTCTATAAGCAGTGGAACTTATCCCATAAAATATCTGCTTAATGCGAAGCTCCACGCTGTCGCTGTACAGCGCCGCTGCAGCTGCCTGCACTCCTCACGGGCTAAGAGCTGCCCTGGTCCCTGTGCGTGCTGTGACACAAGGACGGCCCTTTCCACCCTCCGATCTCAAAAATCCCTGTGCAAACAGCCTGGATTTCAGCTCTTCTTTCCCATTCCAGCCAGGAGACGCCTGATTCCAACCAGTCGGTGCCTGCTGCAGAGCACACGTGCCAACAACAGCCTGCCCTCTCCTGCTGCCCAGCTTTCTGCTCCGCCCCAGCCGGCGGGGTGCAGCCGCGCGCACGAAGCACATCACAGCCGCGCTCGGTGTGCTGCAGTGCCAGCAAGCAACCAGAGGGAGGTGAGGTTGGTCTACTTTCAGGCCGAGCCCTCCTGCGGCTCAGTCAGAAGAGCTTCCTGTTTGCTCTACCCAGGAAATGAGAGGAGCAGGTCTTCAATGGAAATTTTTCAGCGTCTCAGCTAAAAATAGCAGTGAGGTAAAAGAAGTGGGCACCCACTCTCACAGGGTCATTTCCTTTCTAAAAACGAGTGGGCTGAGACTGCAGGGCAATTTATTTATTGACGTGCCAGCGTTCCAAAAATGCTGTGCAAGTTTCCTTTCTTCTAATGCAGCCACAACTAATGGAAACATCGGAGCCAACAGTCACCTTGGTCTAAGAAGGGTTAATGTCAGGTGAAGGAGCAGGTAATTAAATTGGCTTGCTACACCTTCTGTGGGGTCCCTTCTTGGTTCTGCTTCCCAGGCTGAGCGTGGTGTGAAGTGAAAGCAGCAGCAGCAGACCACGAGCCTGCTGAGGGCGGTCCAGCTCTCAGCCCCAGGCAGCTGGGACGGTGCAGCGATGGGCTCACCCAGCCTGCAGGCTTCACTTTCCCTGCTGCGTGCTGCACTGGAGGTCAGCAGCAGGTTTTGTGGGCTGAGGTTATAGAGGGACAGCAATCTGAAAAGAGCTCCAGTTGCAGCAGGACGGTGTGGAATGCAAACTCTGTGGAAGTGCTGCAGGACCATGCTCAAGTGCACAGCTGGGTTCCCTCTGTGTGAGCTGCTGCAAGTTGCAAATTGGATTTTTGTTGTTTCTGAATGATTATCATTCAGTCCCTGTTATCAGTTGGCCTCAATGCCCTGTAGGCACCCTGAATTCCTGCTAAATCCATGTGGCACAGGGAAGGAGGGGCGGTTAAGGCTGGGCTGTGCTAGCGCTCCAAGGGAAGGCTGTGTAAATCCAGCAAGGAAAGTCCCGATTTACAACCAGAGCCCCATAATCTAATGAATATATGCATGTTTGGAGAAATGGATTCCAAGACTGCTTGGAGTCACTACCACATAGTATGGTGGCATCACTCATCTCCAGATTTTGGGAGCACGTGGATCCAGACTGAGGTGTAATCTCAGTGACTTGGGTTTCAATAGCAGGGTAAACAAAATGAGCAAACTGAGATGTATCTACACTTCAGAGGAAGCTGAGATCATGCACTGAACTTGCTATTCTGAGATCCCACAGATCTCCTTTCAGTAACATGGTTAAAATGTCTCTCAAGTGTTAGAATCACGGAATTGCTTGGGTTGGAAGGGACTTTAAAGCCCATCCATCCAGTTCCAACCTCTTGCCACAGGCTGGCAGCCACTGACCGGATCAGGCTGCCTAGGGCCCCATCCAGCCTGGCCTTGAATGCCTCCAGGGATGGGGCATCCACAGCTTCTCTGGGCAGCTGTGCCAGGGCCTCACTGCCCTCTGAGTAAATAATTTCCTCTTTACACATAACCTAAACCTCCTCTCTTTTACTTAAAAACTGTTCCCCCTTGTCCTAAGCACTCAGCTTTGATGGGTTAGAGTCAGTCTCTCAGGCTCCAGTCCGCAGAGATGTTTAAGACTCTAATTTGCATCTTCTCAGATAGAAATCTGGAGAGTATTCACTTGTGGGATGATAGTGGGTTGTATTAAAGCCGAGCTTCGACTAGTAGTCCAGAGACAGAGAACAGTCTCCAATTTTAGTTGGCAACGAGTCAGGCTCCTTGTAATTGATTATACACGCACACACACTCATATGCATGCGTGCACACACACACATCCACAAACACATTGCAATAACAACTTTACTGTGTCATTCCACATATGTGTCTGGAATAACACCAGTGGAGGCAACGCTGTCACTGCACTGTATCTGTGGCAGCTGCTGGGGTCTTAGGATCCTGCAGCAGTGAGGGTCCCATCAGGGGCAAAGCTGACCTCCATGGGTTCCACCCTGCACCACATTGCTGGGCAGTGATCCCAGCTATTCCACATTTGCTCTGCTAATACAGCCAGGAAGCGTTTCACACGCGTGCGGCACGAGACACGTGCAGAAGGCCTGATGGCGTTTCAGGGACCGGAAAGTTGAACCCTGAGCTTTTAGCGTGCCATGGAGATGTGAGCAGGCAAACCACGTCCTAGCTGCCGACTGGGAGCAGCAGGATGCTTCAGCCCCGCATGTGCAGCCCCATCTCTCCTTCCCTGCCCACCAAGGCCCAGCTAATTCAGGACAGCTCCGTGGTACGCATGTGGGGAAGAAAAAGAATGAGAAAAAAATTAAACCAAGTGAGATTTTAAACTCTCTAAGCCAAATAAAAAGGGGCATGACTTTTTAATTGAAAAAATAAATAAATAAATAAAGGTTAAGAGAAACACACAGCTGGAGAAAAGGCAGAAAAATACCAATTACCTTTCTTTTTGATTGCTTGGATCAAAGATCAGTCATTCTTTTTCATATAATGTTTTGTATCCAGCTAAGGTGTGTATCTATCAGCTCTGAAAAAGATTTGCAAAACCATTTTTGAGAAAAAAAAAAGTAACCTTTGACCTATGTTGCAAGGCCAAATGCTAGCGTTCAGCTACTCTTTCATTCAGTGTTTTAATTTATCAAAAGGACATTTCAGCATTTACAATACATAAGGCAGAACTTAACCGCTGACCTTTCTGTTTGCTCAGATCCAGCACAAGGTTTTACCTTTTTTCCCCTCTTTTCTCAACTGATATTATCTAAAAATAAGTATGCAAAAAAAATACAGACCTGCACTGATCACAATACAGAAGAGCAATGCTGGCAGTTTGGCCCGAGGCCTCAGGAGTGCAGGAGGTCGGAGCGTCTCCTAAGCCAAGTCAGAGAGCAGTCACTGCCTTTGGCAAAACTCACTGATGGGATCGTCCTCGTGGCCCAAATAAAACGTGACACATTTATGCCAGACCAGAAGTCAGTCCCTTCTTTCAAATAAGAGATCTAAGCACAGTGGCTGTGTAAATTAGACCTTGCTTTGACTGCAAGGAGCAGGACAGATATGCCTAAAGAAGTTAGGAGAGTTACGGTCTTTCCTTCAAACACAAATGAAAGTGATTTTTTTCTCATCAAATGGCGATATTGAAAATTGCTTTTTTCTGTCTTGTCTTTTTAGATTTAAATTTATCATGAAAGCATTTGGCACTTCATCCAAAACCACCTGGAAATTTAAAAAATATTCCAATAGTAAGGAGGAAAAAGTACATCTTAAGAACTAAGCTAGTCTTGAGTGCAGGTCTCAGATATGTCTTTGCTGCTGGATTTCAGGTGACTATATATAGAACAGAAATATTTTAGTTGGCTCTCTCAGACTGTGCAGCCACGTATCAAACACTGGAACCCACCACGCAGTACACAGCCTATTTTATACTCTGCATCCTGGAAAATCAGCCTCTGCACATGTAAGAAGAGCAACTAATTAACTGGTAAATACAAACTTAGGTGTATCGGGCAAAGGAGCCCAAATCCTACAAACTGGGGAAAAAAGGAGGGTGGGGAGGTGTCTTCATAAATCAATAGCAATGAAAGGCTTTTTCTGGAAAACTGGGACGTATAATGGCCAAGGGGTGCTCAGCTGTGAGGTTTAACTTTCATTATGTGTCTGCCACTCCAAAGGTTTTCATTCCTTATTAAAATAATGTCAGTAGAAGCATCCTGGAACTTTTTTGTCCTGTTTGCAATCTGATATCTCTGTAAACTATCAACTGCTTTAGCACAATCTGTCTCAACAGCAATCGTGCCATCTCTGTTACTTATGAAGATGGAAGAAGTTGGAAGAAGTTAGTGATACCAAACTAAGACGGCTCCAAATTGATTTGAGTCTTACGATGGATGCATGCTGCGAGAGTTTCAATAGACTCAAAACTCATCGGCATCTTTCCATGAATTTAACATTATGATATAGATATCTAAAAACAGAAATCTAAATAACAGAAAACAGAATCTAAATAAAATACATACTTTTGGCTGAAGCCTGTCTGAACTGAAATCAACAGCTAAACTCTCCGTGATTTGCAGGATCTAGATCGCACTCTAACATTCGAAAATCCTTCCCTTATATTTCAGTGTGGTTCCAGAGTGAGATGCTGTAGCAGAAATGCTGAGTCTCGGCCTGAAGCAGTGATGGAGCACCTGGTGGGAAGGCAGGGCCTGACCAGGGGAGCTCAGCTGCATGACATTCACTGAGTGACGGAAGGGCTGGAGCCAGGATCCACCCCTCAGCAGCCCTCATTTAAGGGTTGGCAGTGGAGGTAAAAGGATCTCACAAGAGATCCCTGCATGCTGGAGGCTTTCCAAAGGTAAGCAGTTTTTCTTCCTTTGTTTCTGTGTCTACAGCTGCTGTATTTGGGCTTGTTCTCATTTGCTGAAGCCCAGGGTTGTGCCACTTTGCTATTATTGCTTTGCTTTTCACATTATAGTGTTACAGATGCAAAAAGATCAGTATCTATGATACCCTAAATCTTTAACAGGAAGTTGGGTGCATCTGCAGCAAAAGAGCATTTAGCATTTCTGCTAAAAATAACCCCCCAGTGTCCTAAATGCACTGCACACCAGAAGTATCAAGAAGGAAATAGTGCACAGGTCTGTCTGTGGCACCACCCCAGAGATCTTATGGACTTTGACTGCTTTCACGGTATGGTTTCTTTTCCAGAAAAGATCAAAAGCCAATTGCTGTGCTATGTCTGTGTTAAAACTGAGCAAAAAGCATGACCTAGTGGTTAGTACATGGTGGGACAGCAGGACTTTACTGCTGGGAGTGTTGCAGTGCCCCCACCTTGCTGTAGGGCCCTGGTCATTCCCAGCATACCCCCAGAGGATCAGATCTAGTCCAGGTCTACTTGAGGCTGAAGAATGCAAGAAGACTGTAAAGGTCACACTTAGAACTTAAATACCTCATGCCTAGCTAACAGAAAAAAGGGCTTGAAGTGATGATGACCTGCACAGAATGAGCCTACATTGAGTGTGTGGACATAGCAGAGAGTGTTAAAGGATGTTCTAAAGCCCTTAGGTAGCTTGAATCCCAATCTACAAAAGGCATGAGGTGCTGAGCTCCCTGAACATCCTAGTAGGCACCAATGTAAGACACCAACATAACATCTTCAAACCCATAATCGTCAGTCAAGGCTGGAGCGCTCAGTATCTCTAAAAAACTTAATTTTGAGTATTTCAAAGAATGATAGAACCATAGAACGTTTGGCTTGCAAGGGACCTTTATGATCATGTAGTTCCACCTCCCTGCCATAGGCAGGGACACCTCCCTCTAGACCAGGCTGCTCACAGCCCTGTCCAGGCTGAATTTCTATTAGGATGATCAAAGTTGAGCCAACCAAGAGCACTTCAAAAATCATTATGTATTCTGACTTCATTTTATGGCACCCAAAGCCAGCAGAGTGAGGAGCAGCCCTCACCCTGGGGGTGTCTTGGGGATGCTGAGTACTGCTGGGAGAAGCAGGCAGCTACAGCAGGACCACAGGCAGCCCGAGAGTCCTTTCAGACAGGCATCCCTCTGTGTTTGCTTATTCACACATAACCCGGGGCAGAAATTGTTACTCTGCAAACTGCTCCCTCCAGGAAATTTTTCCTCAGCAACACAAAGCAAAGTGGGGTGCATGGGTGGAGCTAATGGGAAATCCGTGCTGCTCTCCCTGCACCACATGCCATGCATTGAGCTGTAGGGTGCCCCTCTTGTTCTGCCATGCTTCACTTCAGCTTGTTACACAAATGGTTACAATCTTGCAAATCAGTAATAAATTGCACCTGAACCTGTAAGTGATTAGTTAAAAAGAAAAAAAAAAAAAAAAAAATCACTACACTTCCCTGGCCAAAGGACTTTCACACAATTAATCAGTAAGAAGAGAACTGGGTGTTAACAGGTTGTTGAATTCCTTGCTAGACCAGTTTATGGAGACCCCTATAATAAAGGGGCTGAAACCAGAAGTGCAAAAAGTGCACAAATGATGCACTGTCCTGGAGGAACAGGTGCCAAACGTTGTGTTACGGTGAGCTGAAGGGACTGTAAGGTTCATCAGGTGCCATGTTGGTTTCTGCTGTTAATTCAATGGAATCCCCGTCCCAATCTATTAGAAACCATGGAGCTGAGCTTTCTGGGCAGCATCTCCAGGGAGTGGGGTTGTGTGATATTGTAGGACATATGCACACAACGCCCCGGCTCTCTCGTTCCAGTGTTGTGGACTGGAGCAGCAAGAGAAAGAACTAATCGTGCTCCTGAGTGTGATTTCCTGTTTGCTTGATGGATTTCAGTACCCAAATATCTTTGTTTTTAATCTGAAGATAGTAAGATAGGTGCAAACCCTGTCTGCATTATGGAGGAAGAATCTGTACCAGCTGGCTATGAGAAAAGTACACCTCCAGGTATTAAATTTGCCAGAAGGATGATAGATATTCTGTTTAGTTACTAGGTCAACCCTTTGTCTGCTCAGTCACTAAGTAAAGCACCACGGGGCTGGAGCAGGGCTGACAGCTTTGTGCAGCTCTTCTGTGTCAGCAGCCACTTTGGGAAGCGTACCTTGAAAGTGGAAAACTAGATCAGCCTGGGTGTGATGAGGAACTCCAGGCCACCGTGGGTTTGGTTTGTAGTAGCTTTCCATAACAAAGTCTTTTTTTAACTGACTTTCTTTCTGCTCACATATATTTAGATATGACTTTCATTCTGCAGTACTCCAATGCCAGAGAGTTTTGGCTGAAATCATAAGGGAAGGACACGTGTTTGAGTCATGCAGTTGGCTCTCTAGTTGATAGTAAGTTACTGAGAAAAGATGAAGTTTTATTTAGTTTTAGTTAACGTGCAGTGAAACCGAGCAAAATATTCCAAGCAGAAGGCTCACATCATAAATAAATAAACAAAAACTGATACCAGAAGGAGATGAAGTTCATTTTCTTAAACAACGCTAGTTGGCAAAAGAAATACAGAAATACTACACTGATGGACTGAGCCTTAAGAAATAGCAGGCAGCAGTCTCTGCTTGCTCACTCTGTGGCTGCTGCGGAGCTCCAGGCTGAGCTGTGCTCACATCTACTTCTGTCTGTGCACGCTGGACCTGAATTTGCTACACAACTGCTGAGGAAAGCAATGCCACTCGGTACTAACAGGCATTTCTTCTAGATTAAAAGCAGCAAAACCAAAGGAGCTTGGTGATGAGTTCTTCCTACAGCAGCTTGCGCCTCATGGTCTGAACACCAATGAAATCTTCAGATACCACAGTGCCTCTAAATAGCAACTGCTGGCAGGAAAGGCACGCAAGCAATAGCGCTGCTTATTCACATGTCACTTTGCAGTTTCATCATTCTCCTAGATTTAACCTATTTACTGAGAGGTGATGTGAGTCATTCAGTGAAACATTTAAAAAAAAAAAATGGATGGGAGAAAGCTGGTTTTTTTTTTTTTAACAGGAAATAAATGGGGGCGTTGGAACTGAAGAGCAGTTTCAGCGTGGTCAGGATTAGCTGAAAGTAACAGGAATAGGCAGTGCTGCTGCTTTTCATATTTCTGTCATAAAGGAACTACCAGAACAAATATTTAATTGAAGGGAAACAAGCCATTTAACAAATATTTAATTGAGGGGAAACAAACTGCGCTACCCTTCCCTTCAGGCAGTTTTGTAGAGAACAAACAGTCAATAATGTAATTATTTTCCTCCCTTGAGCACGAGTGCTTATGTCTGTTAATCCAGAGAACTACTCACTGGCTCTGATTCTCTGGCACCTTATCTTTGGTGTGTCTTAACTTTGCAGAGTTTGTGGATTCTTGCAGACTCTGCTTCTGTCCAGCAAACCAGGTTTCCCTGTGCGCGTGTCTGAATGTTGAAGCTGGTTCTAAGAAGAAAATAGCAGAAAACCACTGTCCCAAGGTAGTAGGAGAGATGCACACGTGGCCTATGAACAATTTTGAGAGGCACTAAGCTTTCCTATGCAACAAGCATGCAAATATCCTTCTGTTTGCAATTACTTTGCTTTCACCTTTCACAAACCACTTAGGAACACTAAGTGTGAAGAAGGCTTATGTTTATGTACCTTATTTTAAAGAGGATTTTTGGGCAGTAGGAACCCTTAGTGAAAAACACTGAGAATGGGAGCATGAAATTACTTTTATGTACTACTACATATTACATATTTTTCTATCACAACTCCACATCCTTCAGCAAGTGCCTGCTTGGAGGCAGGACCTTCTCCCTTTGCATCAAGGGGTGAGTTCTGTTCAGAACTCACTTCAGAACTGCTTTGCAAGAGTTAGAATGGTGTGGGCATGGCCAGAGGTTGGGGGGTCTTTGTGACAGCACTCCAGGACAACAGAACAAATAACTTTTTAAAGCTACAAGTCCCCAGTTCACTGGGAAGACCATTCAATATATTTAAATGGTTACTGACAGTGTTACAATTCACATAACAGTGTTAAGTAGGTGCCACACACCAGATGCTGCCTGTCTGCACACATCCATCTGTTAGCTTTTATTTTGGGCTTTGCAAGCCCTGAGAGGCAGAATTTTTTCTCCTTTGGATCAAGGCAGCGTATGTCACAAGGGAGATCTCAGCCATGAGGGGGTTTTTACCATACCAAAATCTAATAGTAAAAATAATAGATAATACTGTGGAGTGTATGCGCAGTTCAGACTGTGATGAATTGAGAGGGAGAACTAATTTTAAGAAACACCTATAACTAAAAGGAGTGCAAAAGATTATGTGGAGCAGACGCTGTAACTGACTTTGCATCTCACCTCAAGAAGGCCAGGAGCCTCTGACGGGAAATAGCCTGAGAGCATCAGAAAAATGTGTCTGCATCATCCATAGACTTACAACTTTCAATCTGAGTCAACAGTGTGAATGATAAAATTTTTGTTTTCAGTATGAAAAGAAAAGAAGGAGAAGAGGAGAACAGAGGGGTTATAAGTTACCAGAGAAACTCAGAGAACTGAGTTTTTCTATATCCAAATGTTGTTGAAGTGATTATCGTCGGTTGAAGTGCAGCCAGGGCTATTCCTATTCTCATCACAATAACCTACACTTGTTCAAAAATGAGCCCTCAGTTATCTGCAGACCTCCATCCTGATTCTAGATCAAGCTGTAGGTACAACCACCCAAAGAAACTGCCCTAGGGAATCCTTCCCGGGATCTAATGAGCCATCCCAAATTTTCCAATTGTGAGGTCTCTGAGCTGTGTGCATTCCCACACAGCCCAGGCAGGATGCAAAATGCTTTGCTCAATGCAACATCTCAGGAGCATGCTGCAAGTACCTAGCAAGACTGCCCTAATCCCTTCCAAGTTCTCATCAGCCGTATGACAACATTCTCCTCTATACACGAGTTTGCACAGCCAGCTCACGAGCTCTGCATCTGTAGCTCATATTGAACCTGTTAGTTTGCATTTAACCACCCATTGCTACACTTCCTGGGTGAATTCCAAGCCAACGACGAAGGCTTTGGAACCACACTATGATAAAACACCCTCTTGCCTAAAATAAAGATAAAACTTTCTTATGTGTGATGTGATCTCATCAGACTACAGAACACATTCAAAAGCAATTGGCAGGCCATTCCTTCAGCTAGGAACACAGACTGAATGGGAACACTGTCTTGCAGTTGGCGAACTAGCCACAGACAGCTGGAAGACACAGCAGTAGCAAATCTAAAGGCCAAGATCACTGCATGTCTTTCTGAGTGGTCTCAGAAGGACGGTGACTGCCAACATGAATGAAATGCCCCAGCTAATACACACACAGCGTAATGAAACCATATGAAGCCACTGTTGTCTTCTGAAAGGCCAGGATCTGAAAAGGTATTTTGGTAGCTTACTCTCAACTAAATCCCTGTGGATGAGACATCTGCCCAATTAAAAAAAATACACAAAGACACAAAGAGACGTCACCTCTCAGAATCTGGCCTGGGCTGTACTGGCATTTCCCTGGCACAGAAGGTAGAAAAAAGTTTGGCAACCAACAACAAAGGGAGTCTTACAAAAGGAATCAGGGTTTGTCTTTTGGGATACCCAGAGGTGGGAAGGTGCAAGGGCTGATTTGTTGGTGGGGTGGTCGTGCTGCCTCCTGCATCACCATGAGGAAGGCTCACAGTGCATCTGTGCAGCATCATGATGTGACCTTCCTGCTGTCATCACTCAGTGACACTGCATCATGCTGCCAGCCTGAGCCCAGCATCAGGAAAACACACAGGTACTCAGTAAAGGAGAGAGAAGATGTTATGTGCTACAAAAGCACCCCCTCAAGAGACCTAAAAATGAAAATGTTTTACTCAACAGGTTGCGTCCTCCCCCTTCACAGCCAAGAAGATAAATCTTGTTCAAGTTTAAGCAGGAAAAGCCAAGACCACTTCAGAGCAGGCTCAGGCTGCAGTGAGTTCTGGAAGAAGGCAAAAGGAGCCTTGCAGAGCTGACAACTGCCCCAAACCTGCTGACAGCCCTGGGAGCAGTTCCAGCCCATGGCCCAGCCAGGTGCCAGCATCCCTGAGGAGCTGTGGGTATGGAGGCTGCTCCCCTGCCTTGCCGGTGACACTGTGGGCTGTCTTCCCCAGGTACGGCTTCAAACAGCACTGAGAAGAAAAGCACAGCTCATACTTGGGCTGTAAATGACCACTGTGTTAGCAACAGCCAGCTGAGGCTGCAGGGAGGGTTTGGTCACTGCTGACCCTGCCTGAGATTGGAAGGGGCTGACGATACAAAGGCCTGCAGCCTTGTGTCTGCAGACAGAAGCAGTTTTCATGGTTTCAAGGGCTGGCCATCTCTAGTGAGGGGATTTCCCCTCCCCCAAAAGGGGCACCCCAGAAACACCCCCTGGCTGCCTTTCTTGTTCACTGCATGTGCAAGGCACTTGATCTGGCCCCACTGCTGCACAGGGGCAGCATCAGAACAGGGAGAGAATAACACGAGAGGGCTTTGTTTGGTTGTGCTTTTTTCTTTTTTTTTAATTCTGTAATGTCATCTGCATCCAGCTGTTAGCATTTTGGAAATCGGATGGGTTTTGTTTTCCTTGCGTGGTTCAGCATGGCTGATGCTCCAGCTGCAAAACCTCAGTGAGCCTGCTTAAAGTGGGACAGCCCATGTCCTGGCCAGAACCTTCCCCCCTTGGAGTCCTGGGGGCAGCTTCCTCATCACCCTTCTGGGAACTCCATCATAACCTCACCAGAGGAGAACGTGGTGGTCAAGACCTGCACAAACAGGCATCTACAGTAAATAATGTGGCAGAGAAAGCATCTTAGTTGCAGCCAACTGCTTCATCTTGACTCCAACATGCTCCAACTGCTTGTTCTGAAAGTATGGCAATGCCTACAGCAGTGCCTTAAAGGGTAGGAGAGAGCACTGAGGCTTACCTCCAAGGAAATAACTTTTAACAGGGTTTGGATTTTACAATGATTAAGTGTGGTTAACAGATAGGGCTCTACTTCTTAAACCACTCCTCCATTTGACAGCTGAATCCCAAGTCTCCAGTTCTTGTCCTCACAACTCTAATTCCACACCCAGTAAATTGGACAAAATCACCCAGGACTGAACAGTCAGGCAGAACCACTGCTCAGTGCAGTAACTGGCACTGCCGAGGGAACCAATGATAGGTGATAACAACCCCAGTGAGCTATAAAAGAAAGCATGAGCTCTACAGAAGTGCATTTGTTGCAGAAGGGATGTTTAGAAAAATGCCAGGGAAGGGCTTGATGGAGGGTTTACAGCAGGGAGGGAGAAAAGGGAAGGATGGAGGGGCAGGGAGCTGGGATTCTGGACACAGCTCCTTGGCCACTCACACCCACAGGGGCTACAAAAATCAGCACAATCCTACACAAGAGTGTGAAATACTGGGAAAAGAGCAAAGAAAAAGACCAAAGTCTGTGGGGAAAAGGAGCGGACAAAACCCTCTTTAGAGAATCCCAGATTCCTGCAGATGATAAGTGTATAATAGCTGAAGATACACAAAGCTGCAAAGTAAATGCACAAACATACAGTGTGGGCTGCTTGGAAGGTCGCTAAACCAGAGGAGAAGGGATTAATTTCCCCTTTTACCTGGAAACAAAAATAAACCAAGAAAACAAAATAATCACACTATCTCTTTAAAGGGTTGGAAAAAAACTGTCTGAGAAGGGGGGAGACTGGGAACGCCTTGCTGAAGGCCTGTTCTTCTCCACCCCCAGCAGCAGCACCTCGTGTGTCTGTTACCAGGCTGCTGGATGCATGCACAGTGTGGGAGAGGCGGGCTGAGGAGCAAGAGGATGTGAAGTTTGCTGTGCTGTCCAGAAGACGAAAACACTAGTGCTGTTTATAGAGGGAAACCCAATTCGTCAGCCCAAATGAATTCCTGTGCTAATCCATGCAAGCTTCATGTTTTCCACCAGCCCCAGCCACTGTAAAGACTATCTTTAGGAGGCACAGTGTGTTTGGAAAGGAGCAGCTGGAAAGAGGGGATGCTTATGCCATCTTGGAAGGCTTTCTGGTATGGAAAAAGAGGAATGCTCTCTTGGGTCTCCCCACAAAATTAAAGCATCTTCATCCAGAGCAAAACGGTGCCAAGCACAACAAACAAAAGCGGCTTTCCCCAATTCTCCTGGGCAGCCTCACTGCAGGGTTCACAATGGTTTCCATAGAACTTGTTTTGCTATCAAAACAAATTCCATCCATCCAGGCATGATGGCGCACACTGCTTTCTGAAGACAAGAAAGTTAATTTTCTCATTTCTTTGTCTGCCAAAGCATTTTTGCTTGTGTGCCACAGCCAGGGAGTCCCCGGACCACTGTGCATCTGCCAGCTGTGCATGAGCATTGAGTCCTGAACAGAGACATCCTCGGGAGGTTTTGGTGAGGACACACAACGAGCAGAGCGACCTCTGCAGTGAGGCTGAGGCAGACACAGCCCTTGGCTGACTGCTCCCATTCCTCAGCCCAGAGCCACCTGGGTGCAGTGTGGCCGTGTGTGGGAGCAGGAGGTTCCTGCAAGAGCCCAGCCATCGGCTGCACACATCTCTCATTGCATGCATGGGAGGAAATGAATGTCTTATACTGACCACAACTTGACAAAAGACTTGTAAGTATTACAGTCTAATTGGGATTAATGGCTACCTGGTTTGCACTGCTGGGGGACGCTGCCTACTGAGAGTGCTGCACACAGAAGAGGTTTCTTCCAGCCTTGTGCACAGCCACTCGCCCTCGATGGTGGTTTCTGAAGAGCAGAGATGCTGTTCTGCATGACAGAATTGGTCAGAGGAGCACTAAATCTGCTACTCCTCCAAGCCAGCCCTCCTCACTAACAGCCCTCTTGACTTGTCTGCTGGCTGATAGGACCTTGGTACTCATTCCAAGAAGGAAGACAGCACTCCACTCAAAGCCAACGCAGATGTGTAAAGAAGAAACCAGATAAGGAAAAACTAATGTAATTTTAAAGAAAAAAGACACACAAGACATAGTGTAGTTAAAAACTATACATCTCAGAAGTCTTCTCTGACTTGCCCTGCTCCTCGTCTGATTCGAGCCACGCCAGTCTGCTCTGTGCACCTGCCCAGTGCCCACATTTTCAGACAATTGGCAGCCTTTAGCGAATATCAATTTGTACAAACACAGTTACTGCATATCCAAGGCCTTGAACTGAGGGACACACCTCAGCCAACAGGACAGCCAGACAGTGACCGTTAGCTACAGAAATGCCGAGCCTTACTTTGGGCTGGGGGGGGCTGGCCTGTGACTCGTGTGACTGAAGCTCTGCACACAACATCTGAGGGCAGGAACCGCTCAGCACCAGCACCTCCATGGACACCTTCAGAGCCCACTCCCCCCACACAGGAATGGGAAACCCCAGGGGGCTGTGAGCATCCCCCAGGCAGCAGGAGGTGTCTGGCCGGACAGGAGAGCAGTGCCCGGTGCATCACTCTGCCTCCTCTGGCCCTGGGGCTACTGAGCCTCCTGGAGCTGCGCTCTGACAACATCTCCAATGCTGCATTGCTCATAATGACAGCTACTGAACCCAGGGGGGTTTAACTGTCACAATACTTTCACCATTGACTCCCCTTCTTTTGAAGTGGTTCCCCCCTCATTTAGTCATTCTCACTCTTTCCTAAGAAACTTAGAAACCACCTAAATAAATCAGCACCGATTGAGACACTGCAAATGTCATAAGAGTCATTCATGTGTCTCACTATTTGTCCTACGTTTGACTTGATTCATTCATGAATGATGAAGTCATTCATCATTAAGAAACTGCACCAAACCACACCACCATTTGGGAATCTTTGACTTGGCTCCCCTGGCACAGATAATCAGAGGGAATGATTGCAAGCTCATACTCCTCTAATTTAGTGCTTTTGCCCTGCTCCAAATTATCCTCTGCATGTTAAAAACAAAGGCTCAGCATCCTTGCACGAAGGAAGAGCACGTCAACACAGAAGCACTGGAAAAGGATGAAGCCACACAGTGTCACCTGGTTGTCCCTGCACAGCTGCGAGATCTCCCTGCCATGTGCTGCACCCTGGTGCACACCAGGTCTGCTGAGTACCTCCCTGCCACGAGCCAAAGCGTGCCCAGAGTGCAGGATGGGACGCCGTGCCCTGTTCTCCCCTGTCACACCTGCCAGTTATCCACGTGGGAAATTCTCCCTCAGATGCAAACCTATCACTCCAGTGTCCATGGGCAGAAGCCAATAATAGTCTTCTCACTAAATCTAGTTTGATGACACTTTCACTCTAAATACATGGTGTTTGTTCAGCTGAGGGCAGGATTTAGTCCGTTTTGGAGTGCAAAAAGTTTCCAAATTAAAAAACCACAAAAAGACGTGTCTTGATTAAAATGAGAACTGTGTGGATTAAGAGAACCTGCAGGGAGATGGAGAGTATTAGACCAGTTTCTCACTTAGTGAATTAGTGCTGCTCTGCTGAGTCACATGGGCAGCACCCCCAAAGTCCTTTGATCCTCACTGCTTTTGCTCTAGCTTATAGTAGCTGAAGATTTAACTCCTTTATATCTAATGTAATCCACTGCTTAAATCTATCCCAGGTCCAAGTTTTCAAAGTCAACGTTATCGAACCATGAGTCATGTGAATATAAAGAGATCAGAGTTTTAATTGCCAAGCAGACTGTGGTATTTGTAGCAGACATGCACCTATACTGAAGAATGGGACAGTTTCCAAAGCTGGGAATACTTGGATTTAGGTTTTTGCACAGACCCCTTTAAAGAGAGGATCCATCTGTGAAATTCACAGCTGGATATACGCCCAGACTTCTGTGCTTGCAAAATTGAAGCACGGGGACTTGGAGAGATGATTCAGACACAACTGCATTGTTTACACATTTTAGGCTGGCTTTTACCTTTCTCTGGCTTCTTCTCGGCAAACACAGAAAAAGTTATGTTACAAAATGAGGGACTGTGACAGTTAGCAGCTGGCTGAACACTCACATTAGAAGCTAGTTGCCGGGAAGGGAACATTACAGTCTTCGAGCATTTGCTTTCTTTCTCCTATCTCTGACGTCCCTGCTGGCATGACTACAGTTGTGGTGCTTGTTTTTCAGATCGCAGAAGCAGGAATGACCTATTAGGTCATTTAGTGCCTCCCATAGCCAATGCAGGGTTGTCTTGTGCATTTGTCCAGTCTGCTTTTACAATTCCTCGAACAGCGCACTGCATCCAAGCTAGAGCATACAAGTCTCTTGGAAACTGGTGAGTAACTAGCATTACAAAGTGACTGGGTACTGTAAGGCCATACCAGCTTCTGCCGGGCTGAAAAGCTGCTCCTGCTGCTCCGAGTTTGTATAAGAACATTGCCTTTGATGGGAAATTCAGATGGTTTGTCCTTTTTATTTTAAATTGCTAGGGATCTATAAATAATGGTATTTTTTAAGAAATGAAGTATGAAAAGCTAGTGGCAGAAAAATGAATTTTAAATTATTCACCAACAGGGTGATAATTCTTATGAGAGACAGAATAATTCTTGTGAGAGACAGAAAGCTACGTGGGCCACAGGTGCCCCAGCCACTGCTGTGCTGCCTGCCAGCAGCTGCCCTCAGCCACAGCAGTGCTGCTGGTGTGAAACATGCGGCTCTTCTGTAGCAGAAGGCTTTGCAACTGCCTTTCACTTTGCACCACAACCAGGCCTTGTATCTTCAAGATGGTTACTTTCTCCAGGCATCTCATTTCACAACAGCTAGAGTAAATGTGCAGTTGTTGTCCCAACCTTCCAATGCAATGGGGCTCTTTACACCTGCCTGCAATATTTTGGAAGCGCAGTTTGAAAACTGCCTGAGCTGCCTGCACCCTGACCCACACAGCAGGATGGGAATCCTCCATTATACAGGCATTTCAGGGGAGAAAACATCTCTACTCTTTTCTCACTTTCGAGCATTCTTAACACTAACAGCATTCGTAACAAATGAAACTGTGAAAAGCATCAACACCAAACACAGGTGCTGAAGGCTAGTGAGTCATGCACCTAATAACCATGAGATTGGTTTAAAAATCGGGCAGTCAATCCCTGCTGCTTCCTTTTTGCCCGCCCGGAAGACCAAGACACGGTCATAGTTTTAATTTTTTTGTTGTTGCTTTTCTTGGATCAAACTTGAAAAGATCACTAAGAGAAAAAAATCTCGTAGTTTGCTGCAGCTGCCCGCATAGGGACTTTAAATCACTATCAATATTCCAAGACTCACAATGAAATTACAAAGAATTAGCAAAACCTTTGAGCCGCCATGTGGACGCAATGCAGATGACTGGTTACACTTACACCAATTACAAAGAATTGATCTTAAAGGGGAGACAACAGAATACACCATGAGGACAACGCACACCTCGCTGCTGGTGTAGCTCCCAGGGGGAACAGTTCCCCCCAGCAACACATCTTCATAATAAATGAATCCAGCACATTGCGTCATCTTTGCAGGAGCAATGGCATCAGGATTCATTCTGAGGTGGTAAGCATGCAAAGCTGAGCTCGTGCAACCGTAACCCATGTGGGAATCCATTCTATGACATGGGCTGCAGCTACCTCTACAAGTCCAGCCAGCTGAGAGGCACTGGTGCTGCTGGTGAAACCCTTCCTGCACAGCCGTGGCCGTGCTGCTACAGAACCCTTCCGCAAAGCAGCTGGTGGTGCTTCCCACCTTGGCACCAGACGTGCTGATTGCAGCGGTTTTACACCAACAGAGCTGTGTCTATACAAGGGCTCTTACCATAATAGCTGTGTTAGCAAAAAAAAAATATCAGCCACCTCAACCAGCACAGTTATGTGGTAAGCTGCCTCAGACAAGCCTTGTGAAAGGTTTCCAGAAAGCGCTCCCCCAGTTCGATGCAAAATGGTAACTCTAGGAGTTAACCCCCTTTCTGGCTTTGCAGTTTTGTTATAAACCATTTCCTATCTTCACATTTCTCATTTCTAACAGCCTCCGTTTCAAAAAAATGTTGTCAAAACAGTTACGATGTTGACTGAACTGAAAGACTCTCTGTGCAGAACACTCAGTGTCACTCCTAGCTGACAGGAAGACCACTGACTCATTTTTCTTACACCCTGCTCTTGCTTTACGACAGCTTTGCTCTTTCTCTGCACTTTTTAGTGCTGTGCACTAGGAAATGAAGGTGTTTCTAACAACCACACCTGTTCTCAGAGACAGGCAATGTACCCCTGCCAGCAGTCAATCATTCAGTTCTATAAGTGGATAGTATGCTTAGATACAAACAGTAAAAAAAGAAAGTGAGTTTGCTGGAAAGGAAAAAAAGGAGAGAGCAGCTCTGCCATTCCTCCTGTTGGCACAAGTGAGCTGTGCCTTCACTGTCTCACTGCTACCCCTGTGCCTGCACACGGGGTCCTGGCAGCCTGGGATCCCTCAGGCCAGCTGCCGTTTTACCAGTGGCATTCTGCATCACCTTGGGCAAATCACTCAGCAGCTCCATGCTCCACTTCATCCGTCTGTAAGAGCAGGGGAGAAGCCTTGCCTGCTGCTTTCTGCAGTGGAATTATCTCAGTTTGTTAGTGTTCCTCTGCACTGAACCAATAATGTCACTGGACTGAAAAATGTGACTGTTGTTATCCCTTTAAACTGAAAGTGGGTATAGTCTATTTTGGCAGATGTCTTCCAGCAGATGGGTGTCTATGGTCTTTATAAGAGCTGTCTGCTGTCTGTGATTCAGACCGCCTAAGGAATGCCATGAGCGTGGAGCAAATGGACAGCAAGTCTGGGAAAGGACTTTATTGTGGTTTAGAAGCTCTCAACTCCTAAATGAATGAACAAGTTCTTTTTTTCAAGTGACTCTGCCAGCATTTCAAAACTATCACTGAGAATTGCTTGATGCCTTCTGAAAACTAGGGGCTTTCTGCTGATAACTGTCCTCTGGTAAAGTCTTCAAACAGCAGCAAATCGTGTGGACCAGGGCTTAGAGCCTTGGTGCATCAGTTGCTGGTGGGACTCTGCCCATCGAGGCACTGAGAGAGCGTCCACACACCCATCCTGCACTGTCAGTTCTTGGCAGCTGTGCCCGTGGTCTCCTAATGGAGCCTGCATGTTCTTTTGAACAGGAAACGCTTTGTAACACAACTTGCCTGTGGGCATTTACTGCACCAATTACAGATTACTGAGCTTGAGAACAAAGAGGTGCCAGTGGAACTATGGTTTTAATCACTCGATTCATTTTCTTCCTTCCTCCACTGCTGATTTTAGATGTATGGGTTTTTCTTTTTCTCACTTTGTTTTCTTTTGCATGTTCTAGGCAGCAGGACAGTCACTCAGAAAGTCTACTGGGAGATGAGTGGCCTTGAAAAGGGCTGAAATTTCAAACAGTGACACAGCACAGGAGACCTGCTTCTTGATATGGCAATCTTTCTCCTTCCACCTTTTTGTTCTTTTTTCATATCACACCCAGCAAAGCAGGACTCTGGCATGTGACTGCAAGACTTCAGTCCTAATGCGACACAAACACAACAGCAGCAATCCAAAAATGAAGCATGCAGTGTGCTCTGTGAGTGGTGTAAGGTCCCAGCAGTGAACAGAAAATTTGGAATAAAGTCAGAGCATCAGGAACGAGTCTGATGAATACGCAGCTTTGCTGGTGTGTTTGAGCAAAATGCTTCGGAGAATGAACATGCTTCACATTTGGTAAAACCCTGTCTGAGCAGAAATGACCACACCTTCTATGAAAAGTAGTTCTAATTAGAAACAGAGCATGGCTTTTTATGATGTAAATTGCAGCCCTCACTGAACCACAGCTCATTTGTAACATGCAAATTCACTCCTGTCTAAAACACGGGGAAACAAGGGCATTTCCCTCTCTGCCTTGGATCACTCTTTTTCTCTGCATTTGTCGAGTGCAGACGCACGATGAAGACAACTATAAATCCTCCAACCACCTTCTGCAAAGAGAGAGAAAAGCTCAGAAAAAGATCCTCCTGTCCATGGAGGAAAGGAAAGAATTGCATTCGATTTCAGACCCTGGATTTTCTGGTAGTTGAATGACAGAACACGAAAAGAAAAAGCAGAGATCTTACACACTCCCAAGTGAGGGCAATGGTTACTGTGGTGGGGACGAACACATTGCTCACAGCAAAGGGGAAAGTGCCGGTGAATTACAGGCGTGCCATTGCACACATTGCAGACCAGTCTTCTAAGAACTTTCTTCTGCATGTGAAATTTTCTCTGGAACGCATGAGTTGACTATGAAACACCTCTGCCAATCATCATCTGACTGCACTACACAAGCATCTGCCTCGCTTCTCCCCATTAAAGATTACTGGTGCACCAAAAATCACTTAAAGATGCTATATCAAGCAGACAGCTCTGAGTGTCAGATGTGGTTTGATAGTTACCATCTGAATAATGACAACCACTTTTCTTTGTAAAGCAAAAAGCACACAGTGTGACAGCTAAAGCTAAAAGAAGGACTAAATCCGGGGCAGGCAGCTTGATAAAACAACAGCTACACGTCCATTTATTTGTACATGGAAAGACCTAACACCACATTTACACTGAACCTCTGCAGGACACTTTCAGATCATGTGGCATCTGAATGCTTTGCCTGTGATACATTCACCCTCCTCCTGCTCTTCTCACACCATCCCAGTATCTCTGTGTGACAGATGGGAGCTGTGGCAGGCAGCTGAGCAGCTTCCCAGGGCTGTGCAGGAAACCTCTGGTTCTGCAGCAGGAGCACAGCCAGTGCCCCAGGCCACAGCCATGCCTGCTCTCCATTCTGCTCTTGTGCAAGTCAACACCAATACGTTTTGGATGGTGTTGCAAATAATCAGTTTTTTACAACTCGTAGTGGTTGGTTTTGGTGATGAGCTTTACAAAATTGAGGCCTTGGCTGAAGCTCAATCTTCCTACTTTCTTCACCTGCATTTGAAACAAATCGCGTCTTGCCAGCATCTCCTGATGTCCCCTGAAGGTTTTCCCGACCACTTATCTTCACTCCCAATGTATTTACAAGAGGAATGAATCTGCGAGGCAAAGATTTTGCTGCTTATTTTCCACGTACAGTCCCTTCCTCTGGGGATTCTTCTTTACACTAGTTCATCAGAAAGCTATGTGTGTGTCTGAATGTACATATGTATGTGTAAAATAATTGTGTTAAAGTACTTGTGTTATCTACGAGATGTTCTTCCCTGGCGACATCCAGGAAGGCTCAAACACTGGGATTCTGTACTCCCTTCTGAGAGGCGGCAGCTTCAGGAGTGAGAACTGATGGAGCAGGGGCTGTCCCAAGGCACACAAGCAGTTCATGGCAGAGCTCAGAATAGAAGCAAAGTCCAGAACATTAAGGGTGTGTTTTAAGCATGAAGACAGAAGACAAGAGGTGAGAAGAAGGGGTCAGAGATGCAGGAAGAGTCGAAAGCTGGACTGTCAGCAGAAATATGGAGAAAGAAGAACAAAGAGGAGGGAGGAGGAAGATGGGGGAAGGGAAGAGGAGAGAAGGGAAGCGAGAGGCACCAGGACAGTCGTTGCCTAACATGTGAACATCAGCGACAGGGCAGCGCGCTCGTGCCAAGCCAGGCTGAGGAACCATCACCTCAGTGTGTGTCTGTGAAAGATCCCAAGACCTAACGGCTCACTTTATCTCAGAAGAGTTTTTTGGATAAAAGGGTTTTGAGGGCAAAGCCTCCATAATCCTTTGGGTTTGGTTTCTTTTAATACTATAAAGCACAAAAATAAACTTTCTAGCTAGGAAAAATATGGCTTTTGTTAAGTTCTGAGTCACTTTTCCCCAGCAGCAAAACAAAGTGGCTTTTCAATTCAAGTCCTGAACATTTCAGAATCAAATGTTTTGCAAAGTCCTAAAGTAAATCACAGTTTTCCAAGTCACACTTCTCTAACTGATGTGAACTCACTGAAGTCAGTAAGGAGCTGGATGTGACCAACATCACCTTGCTTGATATGTGCTGATGAATTGATATATTAATCTCTAACTCTCAGACAGAAGCCTGGAATTTCATTTCTAACTTGCTGCTATTCTGCCCAATGGCTCCTTTTAGAACAGAGGTCAAGTGCATCCCTTGTGAGCCATGCTGCATTTACATGCTTCTGGCCTCATTCAAAATCCACTGCAATTAATGTGGTCTGTTTTGGGAGTTCATTTAAATGGACCTGGGCTCGACTAACGTTTGCTAGCTTTAACTTCATCTTTCCTTCTTTCTGTTTCTCTTACAAGGTTTATGCCAAGTATTTCTCATATAAGAGCCCCTCAGCAAGTCATATTAAAAGTGCCTTACAACACAGCATTCATTTTTATCATCAGAAAGATTATCTTGCTTTGCTATCACGCCCCACTCTCTGAACGGGAAGTGGATTTTCTTAGCTGTTTTCATGCAGATCTAGCAAATTTCCTAAATCACATTCACTGTTACAGCCCAACTTGACACTTCTTTTCAGACAAGGAGATTGGTAAAAACTCTACAGATTTTACTGTCACAGCACCAAAACTGTATCAATTATATTTATTTCAAACAGAGACCAATGGAGTAAACAATACACGTTCTACCTCGTGCGCTAAAGCAGCAAAACTGTGTATGACACAGCCACAGAGCACTCAGTACCTCAACCTGGGAAAAAAATTCTTTCATGTGCACAATTTTACAACTCTAGGGGGCTACTGAAGGAGAAATCTCAAATCATGCATGCAATTACCCAGACTGAAAGGATAAAAGCAGTGAATACATGCAAAAATCAAGTCTTTACTTTGCAAGAACACTCTATATTAGCAGCAATACATCAAGCAATCTCACTCTGCTCCAGTAAAATCAATGTAAGTTTCGCTAGTGGCCTTCATGATTGCAGCAGCCAGCAGCTAGTATTAACTTTGCATTGATTTCCTCTTGCAAGGAACAGTCCTACTATTTTAATAAAAGAACCAACCAACCAGTTTGCCAGTATCTGCCTACCTAAGAAAAAGCAGGATATGTTCAAAGAAGGCTTTACTCTAACTTATATTCATTCCTAAAGGCTAAATCTGCAAAGCTCATGACAAAGAAACAGCATTGTTTTACTTATCAATGTCCTACTGTTCATCTAGAACATCTGCAATAGTTTTGCCTGCAGCACAACCCTATTCATTACAGGCCTTGATAGACTGTTCAATGGGGTTTTTTTGGTACAAAATGTACAAAAGCATTTTACAGAGTGGACTTTGCCCTGATATGAATAATAAAAAATAATTTAAAAGTGCATTTTGTTTCAATTTCTCCATTTTCCAAAGTAATGCTTGGCAAACGGAAACAAAATGGCAACAGCTTGAAACCTGACAGCTCACTCCATGTCACAAAGCAAGACAGAGGGTTTCTGCTGAACGCTGCTTTCTGCACAGTAGCCACAGCACATTGCCATCTACCAAAAATGCAATTGATAAAAGACAAAAAGCATACTTATATGAGCAAACAGCAAATACACACACTCATCAGAAGGAGGCCTCGTCATCGCTGTGCCAAGGAACAGGTGGAATTTACAAGCCATGAACTTCACCCCTCCCTCCAACCATCGGACTGTACAAGAGAAGAGTGGTGCTTACCATCATCCAGGTACGCTTGGTCCAAATTCTGCTCCTGCTTAATAGTGACTCCAGCTGGTAACACTTCTTTCTGGTCGCTGACTGGTTGTCCATTTTTTGCTGCCCGCTGGCCTGAAGCTGTCTGCTGCTGGATCACGGTAGGATATGAACTCGGACTTAATCTCTGTGCTTGACTGACTTGGGGCTGGCTTGGTCTTGCAACACTGGACGTAAAATTTTCACAGCACATAATGTGCTGAAATTCCTGGTGACTTCCACACCTCAGCTGCTGGTTGGTTGGAGAGTAGTGAATCACTGGAGAAGATTGCTGGTTGCCTGGAGAGTGGTGGAGCACTGCTGAAGTTTGGCCTGGGGAACCAGCATGCACTAGCACTGACCTATGGGCATCTGAAATTGCAACCGGTGTAGCCATCAAACCGGACTGCTGGTAGCCCAGCTGGCTTGGGCTAAGGCTCTTGCTTCTTTGGTATACTACTGCAGCTGGATTCTGCTGATGGTATCGAGAATCAGGAGAAGAAAGGCCCGAGCACAACTGCTGGCAGGGAGCCATAGTGGCCACAAGACAGGAAGGGGATTCGGTGACCATTGTGTGCTGTGAATAGTACGGCTGTGTGACTGTTCCCAGACCACTGTGGACTGTATTGCAGATTAGGGCTGGATCATAGTCATCAATGGGCTCTGTTTTGATTGATGGTACTACAATAAAGCATGCAAAGGATGTTATTCGTAACAAGCTGATGAGAAACAGAGAAGTTTTCCTTGAAGTAAAAAGAGATTTAAACCATTTACGAGATCTACACATGCAAGCTCATATCACACAGGCATTAAGTTTAACAAAACATATATATGCAATGGTGGGAGGCTCTCACTTGAATGCATTTTGAACTAAGATGTTCCAGAAAGTCTTTGATCAATCATTTAACCACAGATTTCTGAAAATTGAAAAATACCGTATTTTAATTCACTTAAGAGCCATTCTGGAACATAAGCAAAGTAAGAAGCACCACAGATAGGTGTCCCACGTAATATTTGCATCTGAAAGGAAGAGTGAATGAACAGTCATTCTGTGACACATACGGCGCTTCATTTTTCTACCAGACATTTAGCCAGTGACCAAAGGCAGTGCTGAACTACTGAAGGGCCCTCTTTCAGGCCTTTTGCTACAAGTAATATCCTCAGTACAAAGAGCACCCCTTAGGAAAAGTTGCCTTAGTATGAGTAAATGATGGTCTTCTGGTCTTCTACAGACCTTAGAAATTCTGACATTTCTAAGGCTTTTTTTTTTTTTTTTTTTTTTTTAAATTTAAACCTTTCCCAAAGCTTAGTACAGAAATATCATACAATGGAAACCATATAATGGTCAAGCAACAGTGTTATTTCTTTGGGAAGTGTAAGCTTTCTACTCTGAAGCAGTCTGTCTCAGAGGTTGTGTTTAAATTGTACTTTTCAATATTATTCAACAGGTGGACAATTTAGCATTGCATTAAACCTTTGTGTCAGTGATGTCCTACACAATTCATACACCTAAGAAGAGAATCAACAACTGTTAAGTTGGAGCAGATTAAAATAAAAGCAGGATGAATGTTTGCTTGTTCTTAGAAACCAGTCAAATTAAGACATCATTTTGAAGCTTGAAAAAATCTGGTACTGTTATTTTATGCTTTCTGGTTTCCACAAGCACAATACTCTGATTTTCTCACAACGTTTTTCTCCCAGCCAAAGCTAAGAAATTATGGGAATCTCATTAGTAATCCTGTTGCGTTTATTGTGAGATTGCTCATCAATTCCCAAGAGTTAAAACATCACAAAAGCACTCACATTTTTCTCAACAACTCCATTCTGAAGAGTATATATTACTCTTCTTCCTCCTTACCAAGCCCTTTTTAATTTTCCCAGATCCGATGTTATCTTACTGTTGTACACGTCAACTGGGGAAGGCAATGCTCATTGTTTTCACAGGGTCAGATCATGTCACAAACTGAGTCTGCTCCCACTGAAGTTGTTGGCAAACTCCCATCAAGTGAATGAGGCAGAATCAGTCCATGGCCTACGTGGCTGCCCCCTAAAGTTTATGGGAAATTCTCAATCTGAAATCACACGCATCCTTTAAACCAAACAGTTGTTGAGCACTTATTTGCAATTAGCTGAATGAACTTAGTAAAATTTAGATCCTCGTATAATGGGGAAACAACATAGTGGAAAATAACATCTCGCTCATGAGAACTAGGCAACGACTCGCACTGCCCTTGAGAATTACCTGGGTGATAGGTAAAATGCTGGGGTTGGCTTCTTTTTCTTTTGCCATTGATGACATAGAAATTCACCTTCACAGGTGTGCGAATGTGCTTGTTCCGGTACTCCGGTATTTCTACAAAGAGCATGCTCTGAAACAGCGAAAGGGGACGGAGCAGCATTAGTAACTGAGGCCAGCAGCAGACTGTTGCGTGCAGCTCCCCCATTACATGCCCAGGGATCGAGGAAGGGAAACCTCCCAGTTCATCCCAATAAAGAACATTATGTGAGGAAGAAAGGAAAAAAGAACAGATGGTGAAAAACAGGAAGACTTTTGGTATTAGCAAATTGGTTTGTATGCACTGTATCCTCTCTGGTACTTGATGTTATCCTCAATTTGCAGGCAGAGATCTCAGCTACAAATAAAAGACACAGAATGGGTGCTTGATAAACAAATAAGTATTGTAGGTTTCCCTCTTTGTGTTAGGATAAACTTGGTTATTCTATAGGTTTCTTACTTACAGCCAGATCTTGATTCCATGGAAATTAACAGTGAGTGCCCCATTCTCTTCCACAAGGGCAGGCATGGCCCATGGCAATGCAAGTGCTAGCTCCTAAATGTGCTGACCTACTACAGTACAGTCCCAGTAGCAAAGTGAACAATGAGACTCATTCCCTTGAAAGACCAATGTTAATTTTAAATACTGTAGTGCAAATCCTGTCCTGCACAGTACAGTGCACCCAAGACTTCCACATAGGCAAAAGGAAGTCAGGACAGCCAGCATCCTGCAGAGGACTCTTTCAAAACTGGGCTGATACAATGGTGTCTTCTGCAAGAACACAAAATCTAGCAGTTATTCAATTTGCTGTGGGTTACTGCTAAATGAATAGTTTCTTTCTGCAGCACATCTACTACTGAAGCATTTGACATTTGTGCCTCACAGCAGTCAGATAGCAGCTCTTTCTGTTGAGACGCTCTTTGGAAACTAACCCCTGAATACAAGCTGCTGTCTGAGAAGCACAAGGAGAGGACATCCAATGTTTTGCATACTTACAGGCTGGCTCTTATCTTTATCCACTGTCGCCTCCATTTCCCAGATCTGCTGCCCATCTAGAAGAACATTACAGTATTAACCTAACTGTATCTTTTTTAAATCATAAAGCTTAGGAAAAAAAAGCAACAAATTAAGGGCAAAGCTCTCAAAATGGACTTCATTTCAGCCAAAAGGCACAGCATTTAATTTAAATACATCATTGAACGCTTCTCTCACCAGGAAAAGACTTACGTATTAAAATTAAATGTTTATGTAGAAATTAAGCAAACTGAGGAATGAAATATTCCACACAAGTGCAACATCTGCTTTTTAGCAGACTTGATTTCAGCCAGCTTGACTGAGGGAGGGCACCAGAAGGTCAGATACCTCCTTAATGGTCACACTGGGTCAGGGGCGCAGTAAACTTTAAGCTTAAACCACAAAGTTCCCCACCAGTGCAATAGGGACAGCGTGGGTGAGGAGGTGAAGGAAAGCCTAAGCAAAAATTCAGCTCTGGTGCACAGAGACTGTAGCATGCAAAACTGAGTGACTTCAGGCTGACTTCTAAAGATGCTGTACTGTGAAGCTGGCAGATGCTCTAGTCCATCAGGGACAGATTCTTGATGTAACTGGGAAGTCAGCTATCGAATCGCAGAATCTCAGAAGTTGGAAGGGACCTCTGAAGATTATTGAGTCCAACATCCCTGTTAAAGCAGGTTGCCCCTGGTAGATTGCACAGGAAGTTATCCAGATGGGTTTTGAGTATCTCTACAGGAGGCTCCAGAATCTCTTAGGACAGCTGTTCCAGAGCTCTGTCACCCTCACAGTAAACGAGTTTTTTCTTATGTTCAGATGGAACTTCCTATGTTTCAGTTTGTGCCCACCTACCCTTGTTCTGCTGCTGGGCACTGCTTGAAAGGAGACTGGTCCCATTCAATGGACTCCCACCCTGTAGATATTTATTAGCATTGGTAAGATCCCTTCTCAGTCTCTTCCAGGATGAACACTTCCAGTTCTCTCAATCTTTCCTTGTAACAGAGACACTCCAGGTTCCTAAACATCCTTGCAGCCCTCCACTGGAATCTCCCTAGAAGGTCCCCATCTTTCTCAAAGTGGAGAGTCCAGAACTGGACACAGAACTCCAGGTGTGCCCTCACCAGGGCAGAGTAGAGGTGGAGGATGATCTCCCTCACCCTGCTGGCCACACTCTGTGCAATGCACCCCATTGGTACCATTTGCCTTCCCAGCCACAAGATCACACTGCTGGCTTATGGTCAGCCTGGTGTGCAGGGCCTTCTCTGAAGAGCTCCTCTCCAGCAGGACAGCCCTAACCTGCATGAATGCAACTGTAGGATCCCTACACTTGCCCTTACTGAGCTCTGCCCAGCTCTACAGTTTGCCCAGGTTTCACTGAGTGGTAGCACAGCCTTCTGGTGTGTCAGCCACTTCTTCCAGCTTTGTATCATCTGCAAACTTGCAGAGGGTGCATTCTATCCCCTCATCCTGGTCACTGATGATGTTGAACAAGACCAGATGCTATGCAAGATACTTGACTTCTGTTATACATGCCTTCTCACTATATATACTTATTTCTTACATGTGCAAAATAAAGCTTCGGCACATGATAATAACAAATAAATCTCCTCTGACAAAGGAACAAGCTTAGTACCTTCAAAAAAAGAGCCTCTTATCCTTCTGAAAGTTTCATTTTAAAATGAGTAGCGGTGGCATATACAAAATATCACGCTCTGAAATACCGCAGCCATGGAGCTGGCGTCTGCATTAGAGAGGGAGGAATTGCAGGGTCCCCTCCTGCATGCCCAGGCCTGGTAGCACAGCATAAAGTCTCATAAAAACACTTCTTCTCAGAGGACTTGTTATTTTTCCTGATTCTTGGAAATGCTGCAAAAGCTGCTTTTGTCCTCTGTTATTTAAGTACTTCTGCTTCTGGCAAAAAGGGAAATGAAAGAGTATTTTTAAATGCGTTTTGCATTTCTTCTGTTGCTTTCTCTTTGTTCTCCCCTCCACAGACATTGAGCTAACAGATGTGTCCAGCTCTCAGGGTATCATCTCCTCGGGAAGGGCTCATGCTGCTGCTCTGCACCGTGGCTGCCCGTTGCTTCAGTCCCAGGGTGCCAGCACACCCTGCGAGCCCAGCAGGACCATGCCTCCCCTAGCACCCCCTATCCAGGAAACTCAGCTACATTCTGGCCCCTAAACACTCACAAGGAGGAGGGTTTCCCTGGGTGTCCACAATGTGCCCCTTCTTCTCTTTGACCTTGCTGGGTCCCCCTGTGTTTCCCTTGGCTTGCTGCGTTTCTTGCTCTCATGCATACACACACATCACCGCTGCAACGCAAAGTCCAAACACCTCCCTCCAGCACTTGCCACAGCACTTTGTTGCAAGGAGGAAACACAAAATGTTTCTGGCTTCTTCTCTTTTCAGCATTTCAAGTCCCTCCCCAGCAAGTCAGTTGTCTCCTCCACGCTAGCATGCGGATTAGTGACGGGTGGCGGGGAGGAGGTGGCCAGAGCAAGCGGAGTAATTGGAGCAGCAAGCTCTGGTCTGGCTGCCGTTAGCCCTGCCATCCCAGAGGACCGCTGTGCAAATGAATGGAAAGTATTCTGATAGTTAATAACAAGCATTTGCTTTGGCCACTGCTCTGGGCTGTTGCAGGTTAAATCTATGCCCCTATTAACATAGCTAATACTTTACTATGGCTGCAATGGTAAACGCATTTGGGGAAGCGGGAGGCTTCGGGTTTAATCCTGCAGATACCAAATGCATCATCTGATGACAAGGCAGTAAATACTTAATGGGGGGATTCCCCTTTGAGGTGAAAAGAAACCGTCGTAATAGGTGCTAAGGAACCTTACCACAGATGCCAAAACAACTCTAAAGGAGCAATTTTTGTAGCCCTCTGAGGAAAAGAGGCGGTAAAGGGAAACAGGAAGATACAAAACAAGAAGATGTGACATAAAAGTCCCAGTAGAGACTTGCATTAGGAATAGTCTCAGCAATGCAATACGAAGATGTCCTGACAAGGCTCGCCAAGTGGGAATACTTGACACTGTTCTCCCCCAGGCAGTGTTTTCATCTTTGTTTCTATGCTGTTAAATTTAAACAGTCTGTGCAGATGCAACATCACTGATTTTGCATAGAAGGTAGGTATCAAAAGGATTTGTCAGTCCAAAATGCAAAAAATAAAAGAGAAATAATTCTGAAAGTCATCTGCCATGCTCATGAGGCCTGTGGAGCACATGTAACCACAATCACAGTTGATTTGATTTAGTAACCCAGCCACTGAAATCGCACTAAAAGCTAATGAAGCCAGCCATAAAAATCAAGTGATGTTTAGGCTGAGTCCAAAGTCTGAGGAGAATAAGAGCAAAACAAAGCCCAATTAAACAAGAAATAATTGTATATGAGGTTATCTTTCTAACGATGATGGGTGCACCTGTTTGGATATATTAAAGCTTGCAGCAGCTAAACAGGATCCGTCAGCAGCATCAATCCCTGTTCTTTAGGCACCACAGCCCTGTTGAAGATAAGCACTCCACAGCTCACTTGCTGACCTTAATGCTTAAATTCCAATGATATGGCTCCATCTGTCTCACACATCACTTCCATGGTTGTGAGTGCATGAACTTTACTTCAAAGTAATCAGTATCTTGTTTCCTTGTGACCCCTGTGGACAGGCACACTACAACAAGCTTTTGGCATATGCTGTAGTGCAAAAACCGCAACAGTGCAAAAACCGCAACAGTGCGACGGCATCGTTTTTGCTGAAGCATTTTGAAGAGGCAAGGTGCAGAGCTGAGTCAGCAGCAACACACACCATGCAGAGCACTGCAGGACATCCCGGTACGAACACGGCCCTCGTGAGGGCTCAGTGTCAGCTCCACGTGTGTGGTGCATCTCAAATTCAACCTCCCCAGTGGGGAATTCAATGGGTGGCTCTGAACGGAGCGGTAGTTCCACTCAAGATGATAAAATACTTTTGGATGTAGACCCTGAGGTCTTACCAGCCATGGCTGCCTCGTGCAATATTTTTACTGTTGTGGTTCCCTGCTCATTTAATGGTTTGTCTTAGTTGGCAAGTCTTTAACACCACAGGTCAGGGAAATGTTCAGGAAATAGAGATTTTTGTGCTGCTTCAGGGTTATGAGACATAGCATTAAACCCCGATGAGAGATCCGATTGTGTCAGCACTCTTTGGAGGAATGAATGAGTTGTTGGAAGAAAGTAACTCTACCCTATCTAGCTCAAACTGTGATCATACCAAAAGTCTTGCTTCAAACTTTGGGAAAATCAAAACGTCAGTCTGCATTAGGAACATTTTGGGTGATTCTCTGCAGCCCCTTATAAGGCTTTTTATAACTAGCCAATTAAAGGTTTCTGAACCAGTTACAGCCTTTACACATTATTCACGATCCTTTACTCATGACTTTGGGGTCAGTAACTAGCAGAGAAACAAACTTACTGCTTTATTTGAACAAGCATGACTGATGGACTGAGAGGTTCAGGAAATTTTCTTTGCAGCTCTCTCCAACTGCAGACTAAGTGCACTATTGTGCCGATTCTGTACAGGATCCTGTGCCTGCATGTGATTTTATGCCTGAAAATGTACATTGCTTTTCAGTCAAGCATTACACAAATTACTTAATGAACAACCTGTTACCTTTTTCCCAGGCAGCAAACCATGCGAGTTCCCTGCAGAAATCGAGCCTGGTAGCTAGCGGGGCAGCTGCCCTCACCACGCATTTCTGCAGTGTTCCCTTTGGGCTTGCAATTGTCCCAGTTCAATGTGTTTCTGGGAAACTCTTCCAAAAACACCCAACAATTACCTCTGTCAAGTTTTATCAGTACACAACAGGCAACTCTGGAAACAGCCCACGCTTTTAAAGCCACCTCAAGAACAAAGCAAGTAACAAGGGTTTTCCAGCAAAACAGATATTTTTGGGATGTAGAAACCTTACAGACCGGGGAAAACACGCACAAATCTCCTGCTTTTTTTGAGGATGAATTCTGCTTTTAGGTGGGAAGTTATTCTGGTTCGTGTCAGAGCAGGTTTGCTCAGCACCCAGACCTAAGCAGTTTTGGCCTCCTTTTACTCCAGAACAGTTGTAAAACTTTAAAGCAAACACAGCATGAATGAAACCACAACTTGCAAAAGAAGAGCGACTGACTTCTTCACTGAGCTTGATTTCTTTTTCTTTCTGAAGCAGGACTGCCCACTGCAGTTAATGCAGCTCTGTTTATAGGGAGCTGCGGCCAGCGCCTTCATTTAACTGAGGACGTGAGTTTGAGTCACCAAGGCCAAAGATACAAGTCAAGGTCTGGGAGGTAAAAGGCCAACGCATTAGTCATCCGCCATCCAGCCCAGCCCCACATCTGACATTTTGCACAGTGAGAATGAGTCTAGAGGAGATTTCTCCCCAGCTATTGTTGAGGAATTCAATTCACACTAAAAAGAACCATACAGACAGTAGTTGAGCAGAGAAGCAGCAGAGGCAGCCTGTCATACCAGAGCTCTCCCAAACAACCCCTCATGCCAACTCATCAAAATAGATTAGTTGTTTTCTTAAGATTATATGTGTGTTTGTATGTGTGTCTGTGTGTGTGTGTGTGTATAAATTATTAAACAAAAGCTCCTCTCAAAATAAAACCACTGGGAACCTCCATGTAATAAAATGAGTCACACCAGGATGCGATGACTAAGTGGGAGAATAGGGAATTCCACTCCCCGTGCCAGCTTTTTATATGATCGATTTTCTGTCAACAGGTGATGGGAGCTCGTCTCTCTGCCATTTGTTTATTCCCAGAATTATTATTTTTTAATTTTCTCTTTAAACAATTAAGATTCAGAGCTGAATAATGAGGACCAGGCATGCTGCCACCAGGCGCCCCCATAGCAAACAGCGAGCCAGGGAATCCAGGCCAGTAGGGGCTGCCTGTGTTAATAAGGATTTACCAGCTGTAAAATTCCAAAATCTTGTGTCATACGGGGAAACCTTCCAAAACACTGGATTCCACCCTGTCTCGCTGAGCCTCTGACAGCTATGGCAACTCCATTTCTGCAGCCACACACTCTTTTGCATTTTTGTCTGTGTGATCCTTAGATTTTTTCCTGTTTTGCAGTGTTTTTCTGAGATCCCCAGCTTCATGTCTAACAGCCGTCCCGAGGGACTGCAAGCACACCTGGCTCCAGCAGAACATTTGGCCACGTGGTGAACCTGTGTGCAGAAAGATTTGCTGGGCTTTCAGCAGCTACGGTTGCAAGAAGCAGCAGCAGATGTCCTGTCTACCCTGAGACACCCCAATCTGCTAAACAAAAAAGGACAAACTCAAATCTGCCTGATTAACACTTGTTACTCTGCAGCGTTCATAACTGATGATACCTGCTGGATGTCTTTCTCTTTTGCTCAGAAAGAACAAACAGAACAGAAACTCAGAGAAAACAATCTCCCCCCAACCCTTCCTAGTTCTGACTTTCTTTTGCAGCAACAACTACCAAGCAGTCAATACAGTGCGCTGCAAGGCATAGTAAGAAGAGGAGATTAATCTGTAAGATGATCACTTTCAGCTAACATAAAAATCAGATGGGCCTCCTGACACAGAGCAGTAATGTTCACCCTGTGTCATCCCATTCATCGCTCTGCAGTTGGATATGTGAATGCAGCTTTTAATGCTAAAGTCCAGCCACAAATTGAGCAGAGCAGAAAAAGTGCTAGTAGTGCTTGCGTGCTTCCTACGCTATCAGGAAAAGAGCAAGAGAGCAAATTTGTTTCATATACTAGCTGCAGAACTTCACATATTGTGAACAAAAGGAATTATTTCAAACTACAGTACCACTCTTAGTTTTGCTAACTCCATAAATATCCCCAAAGTTTTGTACTTTCTTCCTTAGCCTTTTCCATAACAAAATAAACAGTAGTTTGTTGGTTTGTTTTCACCATTTTGCCTCAGATTAAGATTACAAACCTATACTGTGATGGACAGTCAGCAGTGTGTGTGACTGAGTTGTGACCAGGTGCTAAAGATAGGTTCTGCTCCTCTCAGTTCTCTACTGCTTAAACCTTCTATTTCAGTTCCCTGGTTTAGAAACCCAGTGAGAGAGCTGGAGCTTCCAATTTGCACGATAGCTTTAATGTTGTTTGCTGAACCGAGATACAAAACATCTCTGTTCAATGCACATGGGGAAAAAAATGAAAGTTCCAAAATGTTTTGGGTTTCTCTTTGATTTGCTGAGTAAGTCGCATCAATAATTTTGCATCACGAAGTTCAAAGAGAAAATTGTTGGAAGTCGTCAATGATCAAAAAGACATTTTGTGATCACTGACAAAATCGTCAGACAGATGACTGCCATCCAGTCCCTTGTCTGGGGCATGGGGAGGCGTTTCAGGCTTGTCACAACAGAAAAGGGGAACACTGCTCTAGATGATCTTGTAATTTCCTTTCACATCTCCCACAAAAGATGCCAATCTTCAGCCCCAGCTCCTCACTGTTATCAATACACAAGCCAACTTCTGTTCACACTTTGTGTCATAATGCCCTCCCATCACAGTTTTCTACAGCAAACTGTGCTGTCCAGAAGACTGTCTCACATTTCAAGTTGTGACTGGGAGCAGATAAACATCAACTTACACAACTACAACAAGCGTGGGCTGCAAAAGGCGCTTCCTGCTTGGGGGAGCACTTGCAATAGTGTCAGCCAGTACATGCCTTGGGATTCACACATGTGAGGCAACACTGACTCCAGACTCAGCCTCCAAAGGGGCTGCAGCTCAAACAACCCTTCTTCAGGCTGCCCTACTACTCCCTTTGGGGCCTGGCAGCACACAGCTGAGAGATCACTGCTCCAAAACCACTGCTTGAAGTCTCACCTTTAGCAAAGGATTTACCCCATCTCACTGGACATTTTGGCTGCTTTTCATAAGCAAGACCCCTGATCACTTGCTGCAGCTGAATACCAGAAGGGGGGAATGTAAGAAGCTATAAATTCTTAATTTCTTGTATTTGTATTCTTTTGTGCATTTTAACTAAATATATATGTAACAAATAATCACTCTTTCCATCAGTAAGTTGTAAATGTAAAACCTTTCTAGGGAGCTGTGATTTCCTTTTAACTTTTGCAGGGAGTGGTGCAGGAAGATTGATAGCATCATTGGGTCTAACTTATTGTGCTTTATAAACAAGAACTTTTCTAGCAAGTGGAAATCTCAGAATCTGCTCCCTCGCAATACAATAGCAATACTGAAAACTGAGTTTGAAAGCAAAATCCCTACAGATCCTGTTTGTTTGCTTTTAAAATTGAAAGTGGTCTGTTGCAAAGAAATGCAATGATTTGCTCAGAATTAAAATAAAGTACATGTCTACAGGAAGAGATGTACTGAAGAGCTGGAAATTGGAGAGAGAGCACAAGTCATACAGATGTCATTAGAACAGTTACTGTCATTGTTATTCTAGTGATAGGCAAGTCATTGCAAGGGATGCAAATGTAGGAGACTGAGATAAAACAGGAACACGGCTGCTTCCGAGTACACAACCCATTGCAGTTAGTATAGCTGGATGTGCAATGAGAGCCTATCTCCCACAGCCACCTCCCATGGACAGCAACACATAAATGTGCACGAGAAGCACAAAGTGCCAGCCTTAGGACAGGCACGCGCTGCAGGCCAGATGCTCACCTGGAGCTGCACATGAAGGCGTGTGCTACTGAGGTGTATGGGCATGGTGGTAACACAACAAACTGCAAACTGTGTTCTAAATGTTTTAGTAAAGCTGTCAGATATGACAGAGGGGGTAAAGGATGGAGCTAGAGGAGGTACAGGACAGAAGAGAGAGAGGAAAGAAGAAAGCTGATGGGACTTTCCACTCCTGCTGTTCCGAGTGCTAGCACAAGCTCCCTGGCTTGTACCTGGGCTGCAGAGCTCAGTGCCTCCATTCACACACAGCAGTACAGGCACTGCACAGAAGAGAGATTCAACTCACTGCTGTCACTGACTCCCAGGGCAGATTGGCATGCACACTGAACATAGCAGTCCTGATCCTGCCCTGCAGTCAGCTCTCCTGAAAGCAGCAGATGCTCAGGTACGCTCAGATTCATCCGCTCCAGATAACATCATCCTAAGAAACCCCCTTAGAAAAACTAAATTACTGAGACAGACACGTAGAAGAACTCAAGGGAAAACAAACCAACAACAACAAAATCCTAGAACTCTATTGCTTGAATCTGGAGGCTGGAAAGATTTATTTTTGTTAAATGGACTTTGAATGTCCATGCTTCAGAGACCTGACAGCTGCATCAGTTCAAAGGGCGCAGAGAGCACCACCTCCTCCCCCTGCACTGCGCCGCTGAACTGGAAGATTTGTGGTGGATCTCCTCCAAAGATGAACGCTTTCTGTTTGGGTTGTTCCTCCACCACCCACATTGTCCTAGCGATGATTCATGATGTCCATGTGGCCACCATAAGAGTTTGGCACGGGAAAGCCAGTCCATTTGCACTTTTCTCCTGGAGAAACACGGAACTTCTCTATCACTCACAGCAGAGCAGCAGTAACCAGTATACAAATGGGAGTAAACAACGCAACCAACAGCATCTGACTTGCAAATTATTACATGATAATTAAAACAAATACAAGGGGGGATTCCCAAACTGTTGTGTGGTTTTTTTAAACTGCATTGTAAGATGTGGGCCATAACCGAACTACAACACCCCCGAGCTTTAGCATATTCAAAGCCCTCGATAGCCACAGGATTGCTTTCCCAGCTCTCTCTTCCAGATCACAATTGAAAGAATACACAGGCTTCAAAAATTTCTATCTGGATAATCCCACCCAGTAACTTCCCCTGACCTATTTTTATTCAGATAGATAGGCTCGGTTAGATTTCTTTGAGTTCGGATCTTGAACCCAGCTCTGCTTTTGTGTGTGCTGACTGGCTCTTTCTAATGCATGAGCTTCCCTGCCCTACAGCAGCTAGAGATTACAAGCGCTCAGCAGGAAGACACAACCTTAAAAAGAGCCTAGAACTATAATGCTTGCATGTTGGTAAACCTTAGCATTAAGAAAATGAATTATATTTAGGCATCAGCAGTTCAAACACAAGCACTTCATCCCCTCTATCACACACAAAGCACTGAGCTCCAGCCTCTTCAGTTTGTTTCCTGCTGCCATTTCCTGTGGCAAGCCTAGAATGAATCCTTTACAGACTTCTTGGTGGTGAGTTAATTGCACTAGTTTGTAGTTAGCATACAAAAAGGCAGCTAATTTCATAATGAAATCGCAACGTAATTTTAGGAGTATTCTTTATTTTCCAGGTATGTCTAGGGGGAAAATGACATCTATTGTGCTCTGTAACAGAGATGTAAAAATTATTCATTATTGTTCTCAGAGCCATGTTTCTCTGTGTCACAGCAATGAGTGAACAATTGCCTACAAAATCCAGAGGAAATTGGAGAATGCTTTAAGTATCCATCTGAAGAGTAAAACCTAACTGACAGCTGTGAGCCCCTAGAGCAGGTTACTCCAGTCTGTATAACTTCAACAGTGGCACCTGGCTCCCTGCAGACACCTCCATAGCCCAGGTCCTGGGAAGACCCAGGTGGTGGAATGTCTGTGAAACCCTGAGCAGGAGAACACCTCCCTGCACAGATGTACTTGCACAAAAGTTTTTGGGGAAAAAAGGGATTTGCTACTCTAATCTTAAATCCAGACAAACAAGCCAAACCAAGAACATCAGCGGAGTACAGCATGCCAAAAGCCATTAGATACTTGTCCACACTGCTGTTCTCACCCTTGCTGTTACTGGTAGAGCTAAAACTAGTGGCAAAGGTGGGAAATCAAATAGCGCTTGCTGGCACAGAGAAGGCTTGTGGCTGTTAAATGAAACTCAGAGAAAACTGTGCTTCCCCCGAGAGCTGCTGCATGTTCCTGCCTTCACAAAAGCCCCTGTTCTTACAGAGGCTCCCCAGGGCAGCATCATGAGTTGGGAGAGGACGCGACAGGCAGGGTCACGCGAGCAGGCAAGCAATCCACCCACCTTCATGTTTATTGTGGTTTACTTTGCTGCTGAGCAGCTTATCAGAGCTCCCTGCACAGTGCTGTGCAGACAGATGCTGCAGCAAGCAAGCTCTCCGGGGTGAGTGCAGTATTCACCTCCTCCTTCCACCCAGCAACATTTCTAATTGAGAAACTCGGCTGCAGAACCGGCCTTTTTTACTGTGTTCATGCAGCCTAACACAATAACAACCAGGCACGGAACTGTAATAATAATTTGAATAGTCCACAGTTCATAAAGGGAGAAGCTGAAAGTCACAGGTGAGTAAGATCCTAACTTTCAGACTGGCTGGGACACTCGTTAATCTGTACAAGCTCCACAGAAAGGCTTTATTCTCCATCTACTGCATTCAGCTGAAGTTACATCAGCCCCTGAACGATTTGTATATCCAGCTCATTTTCTGAACCTTCTTCATCTTAACGGGTACCTATTAAAGAACAAAACCTTCACACTAGAAGCACTTCAGGGCATATCTGAGAGAGTTATTGCTGAATTATAAAGCAGTGCATGGACACAGAAAGAATTACTACCAAGCTTGCAGCAGAGCGCAGTCCCTCAGACACACTGCAGACCACGAAACTGTGTACACACTTCTGATCCAGACAAAAGGTTTAAATTTACACTTCCCAGACTCCAAACATCCCCTCTGCCAATCATTTCTCCAAAGTCTAGCAGCTCGAGGTTGGCTGCAGAGGTAGCGGGGGAGCAGTGCAGGATGTGGAACGCCAGCATGCAAATCTCTGCTCCAGACTGAGCGCTGCTGCTGGGCTAAGTCATGGCTCTCCACTACCAGGAGGTAAAAAAAAGAAAAAAAAAAAAAGTGCAGTTTCCCCAGTAGCGAAGAAAAGCTTTAGATTTAGTGTGGAAAATGTTGTTGTCCTTCTTACTTTCTAACATCTATTCCAGACAGAGTCTTCTCTACTCTCATACGGAAATAAGGGCTGGGCACTTCAGATGTTTCCTCGAAATGGCATTAAGAGCTACCTCCTTTTTAGAGTATCATCTCCTTTAGTTACTGCACAGCATTCTTGGGACAGGTACCATCGCGGGCTGCCAAGCATGTTCCCATGCACCTTCATGATTCGCTGACACGGACGGAACAGTGGCAGCATAGAGGGAAGGAATTAAAACATGGGCTCAAAAGGAAACCAAGAGTGCCAAGAAAACTGCACTGACTGCACAGGCTCTTCGGAGCCCTCACAGCTCAGAGCCCTATTGACCCTTACTGAGAAACAGCATGCCTTGCAGATGCTGTGAGAAGAAATCAGGCCCCTAGCATGCTTTTTGTCCCCCCACTTTCACCAGTGGATGCCCGTATACATTAATGCTTGGTTTGATTCTTATTTTTTGCCAAAAGCATTTCCCAATAAATCACATACATGCAATGAAATTTCTTAAATCCCTCCTTGCCAGTCACTCGATACAGTGCTTATGCCTTCTCTGCCATAGTTCACTGACAGGAAACATACAAACAGTGTTTTCTTAGCAGCACAGAGACCGCAAAGTTGACATAAAACAAACTACTGCTTTTTAGTACTGCTAATTCCTTTGTCTCACTGAAACCAACAAGAGTAAAGGATGGCAGACTCTGGCCCTTCATACTGCTGAGTGCTTTTCTGTTCCCTGGCCGTTGTTACAATCCTCCCAGAGCACATTATTCAGAATGCAAAAATCAAGCCTAAGTTAAACAAGTCCAGACCATCTACAAATGAACAAATGTCACTTTGTAAAACAGCCTTAGAAAATCCAATAAGATACAAATGTTGCTTAGTGAAGGGAGATGAAATGCCTGCCAATGCATGATAGAAAAGAAACAATTTCAGCTCCCAGAAAACATGTTACTACAGCAGAATGCTGGATTTCTGCTGCCCACCTGAACTGTCAGAGCTCACTAAGTATACGTTCTGGGGTAAGGTATTTGAGTCAGAAATCAAGTGATGTCTATTATGGCATGCCATTAGGAAAACACAGGAACACGAACTCAGCAAAAGCAGCAGAGGTGATGCTAGGCAATTAAATAACTCCATGTAACCACTCATTATTATTTATATTCATCCAACACCAACCAGGGCTTGGGATCATCTTGTACTGACTCTACGTAAGTCAAGCAAATAAATAAATAGCAAAGATGAAAGGAGAAGAGAGAGAATTTAAAATCTGCAGTCATTCTCCCTTCACAGCTGCCCAAGAGCTAGCAATATCACCTGAAAACTTTGGCAAAGACATGATTTAAAACACGCACCTCTGCTGGAAAAAAAAATAAATAGTATAGTGCTGTAACAGGTAACTTTTCTCTTTGAACTGATTTGTTTTGCTCCAGCCTGAGCAAAACAGGCTTTTGTGGGTTCCTGTCCTGAGGGTGCATTGGGCCCTGCTGCATGTCTGTGTGCAGAATGCAGTGCCAGCCCACCCAGCAGGGCAGGAGCACGGATGTGCACAGCTGAGATGGCTGTATAATTTAACCCCATGCCTCAGCTTACAACAGTAATGCTGGGGTGACTTAAACCTGCACAAGCGGAAGCAGTGCAAATTTCAACTATGTTTCAGGGGTATGTGGTAAAGTTAGAGATTCTTCAGAGAGCTCAGCAGCTGCCTGCCTGCAGATAACTGACACCTAAGAGAAAGGCCCTCACAGAAGCAATACTTGGTCAACACAATATATTTTTATGTTTTGTGGCATTTTGGATTATTTTCCATTTGATTTCAGCATATTTCAACAGTCTTGAACTTCGTTTGCCCATGGAGGCACTGTTTCCCTTCACGCTGGGGAAATATGTGTTTTTGCTTATGCTTAAAAGGGTTCTTTCTAAGGAGCAATGTGGAAGCAATCAATGTAAAAAGATATGAAAAAAATGTAAAAATATCTGAAAAAATACAGAAGATGAAGTGATGCACTCTTGTATCTCACTACACGTATAAAAGTATTTTGCTTTGATACCGAAATACACATCATGCATATTTTTCCCCCACAGACTTCTAAGGGCAGAAATCTCAACCTCTGACTGCAGTTCACTGCAATAAGAAATGCTCATCTCAATTATTACTTCTACAGTATTGTTCACTAAACACGAGATTGAATAAGCACAAGGAGCACGTAGCAGTCATCTCATTTCTTTGATAATGCATCCTTTTTCCACTGATTCCCAGTGTCTGTACTGTTGTGAGCCTTCCCCACGACGTGGCTTTGATTTACTTTCCAACAGCGCCTGCAAGGCCAACGATGCAGATGTTTGCTCCCAGGGCTAATTTCACTCACATGGTTAACTCAAGTCAAGAGATTTGGTTTTACTTAGCACAACCTGAAGGGGATTACTCACTGGAGTAGGGTTGAGCACAAACCATAGGACAACACCACGAGACACAACAGTACTGCAGATTTGCCTTGTTTCATTAAGGAAAGTGAGGAAAAAACTGCCTTACCTGAAGTTTTCTCTGTGAACACCACTTTGGACTCCGCTGTGAAATTCTGTCCTGTCAGGATCATCTGTTGCCCTCCATACACGAGGCAACTATCAATGTCTTGTCTTTCAACCATCGGAAGTTCATGAGCAGACCTTTGGGCTGCGGACAAAATACAGACATGAATGAAATCAACTCTGTTTTACCAGCACTTTCCAAATCTGCCCAGAACTATCCACAGATTGATCTTGTCATCGTTACCATCCGCTGACTGCCAAAGCAGCTTCTCCAGGGTGCTAAATTTAGGTTTGAGAGGGAAAAATAAACTTACTCAAGGCATTTTATTTGGAAACATTCAGGAGCTGGCTGCAGCATTCAGCTGTGCTGGCCTTACTCCTTGTCCTTGAAAAAGGACAGCTTGGATGAATGAGCTGGAACTTGCCCATGTCTGTTTCCAAATAAATGGCCAAATTTTCAAGTGCAGGCACACTTACAGCACTGGAGCCCAAAAATTCCACCTGCAGAGAGGATTCCACTGAATAATACCAAATTCCTTCAGAAAAAAAAAATAAAAATAAACCTTTTCTACAAACACCCACTGCCTCCCACAGACCATGCCCAATGTCAGCCCAGCTCCGCACGGCTGCCACAGCAGCACTGTCTCCATGGGCACTGAGAGCCCACACACAGCCGGGGGCAACCACAGAGCTGTGGGGGCACAGCAGCCCCAGCTTTTTGCGATTCTCTGTATCCCCACTCAGAAAACCCAGAAAGCACCACCTCTCCTCCTGCGTTCCGTTCCTCCCATTAAAACAGCCATGTGCGGGGTCAGGAAAGCGGCAGAGGGTCCTGCTCACCTTCCCTGTGAGCCCACCTTGACCCACTGCTCACACGCAGCAGGAGCCGAAGAAAGCAATGCGAGAATCATTCCCTGCGACACAGACAGCTGGAAAACATCAGGAGCTTCCCTGTGAGCAGACCAGGTGGGCAGCAGTTTGGGGCTGGTGAACTGTGAGTTCGTGACCTGCACTCAAACTCCTCCAGATTCATCCACCCCAACTAGAAAGGCCTCCAGAGGATGCCGATCATCTATTTAGCAGCTGCCTTGGCTGGATTTTAACTTTCTGTAACAAAAAGCAAGCTCCCAAGAGGTCCTGAGCACTTGTGTCTTGCCTTCACTGGACACCAATCAGTGCCGGGCCAAAAATAAGGAAATGTTATCCTACACACTCATGTTGGGCTTCCACTCTCACATGGGCAGAGCTGTGGTGCAGGCATCCTTTTCATCATTTACTGCTCTGCAACCTTACAAGAGCCGAAAATCTGAAGCTCTTGGCTGCAGAGAGAGCTGCCCAAATTCTCTCACTGCAGCAAAACAAAGTTGGTATATTTGGGGGGAAAACACAAGCATTAAACCATGTGGACAGACACGCAGGGGAGAGGAGGGCAAGTTTTCTAGTAAGGACAAGCTCAGCGGAAGCTCTTCTGCAGTCTGACAACTTTTGCTCTTGTTAGAAATACTAATAAGTCAATATCTGTAAGTTTCTTATGCCGTTCAAAAGGCATTTTTTTAAATCTATTTAAAACAACCTTATGACTCATTGTTCCCTTCAAATATATTACAACAGCTGGGCTAAGATGCTGCCAATTAAGACTATATATTCAGATTACTTTCACAGAAGCTGCTAATTTCTTTCACATGGCTGCATGATTAATTCCAAGCCCTAAATCCTCACACTTTTGATGAGTTCATAATTGGATTTATCACAAAGGTTTGGAACCTCAAAGACTTACGAGTTAATAGCAACAACCAAGATCGTGCCCATAACACTCAAGAGAAAATGTAGCTATGCTTCGCCCCAAACACTGTTTATTTCTATTCAATCCACAGAGTTCACTTCCTGAGTGTCCCAAATTTTCAAAATTACACATTAATCTACATCTCCTACTGACTTCAGTGCCTTAACAGAGCGCTTTGTAACCTGCCATCCCTTCGATCAGTGGCTTGCAAAGCTTTTTCAGGCTGAAGGAGAACAGATTTTAGCCTGGAAATAACCATCTGACTCATCTTAATTACATTTGGATCCAGGCAAGTTGGAAATGGCTGCTGAAGACCAAGTCTCTGTTCAACTTCCATCCAGCACAATGTTTGTGTACGTTGCGACGACCTACCAGGGAGCCGGGGAGGCAGCAGGTACACTGGGGAACCCTGATGCCATCCTCAGCCAGGCAGGGCAGCTGAGCAATACTGCCTGAAGTCTGCAGCGTGCAGAGGAGTCCTGGGGTTTCCTGACGCAGCCCCATACTGGCCAGCAGCAGGCTGGGGCAAAGCTACACTCAGGCACAGCTACAGGCTATGGGCATCTCCAGAAGAGCTTTTAACCAGACCCAGAATTAATAACTTATAGGTGTATGCTTTTAGGTGCACAAAACCCACACCTACTTTAAACGTGCAGCAGAACAATGTCATTTAGAAATTTTCCAGTTGAGTTTCACAGTGCAGATATGATGCCAAAGGGAAAGGTGGAGGAATTCAGGTACCTACTGAGCACCAGGCTTCCTCTAGCATGTTCTGCCTGCACTGTTCTCTGGGTGGTTTGCAAACCATTTTCTAAAAAAACAGTTTTAATTTTCCGAGATCTTATTTTTCACCCAGGCATGCAAGAACATCTCACCCCATTCCCCACTTTCACTAGAAGGGAGGCTCCAGGTTCGGCATGGAACTGCCTCAATAGGATTACTTTTTTTTCCTCTGCAAGAAATATTAATTGCCAATAAATCCCCTTCCTCTATGGCTTATGATGGGTGGACTGTATGCAATAATTTCACACTATTCCCTCTCTTCCCCCAGGGGTTGACACTTCATAAAGTGACCTACAGCTACTGGAGTTTATGAGCTTTGAATAAACAAAACACTGTTGATTTAACCAGTTGGGGTGTTTACTTTCAATAGCAACAGTTACTGACATAAGGCAGCAAAGCAAATGCTATAGAAATACTCACACTTGGCCTGAAGCAGTGTGTCAACCTATTAATAAGGGGCATTATTTTTCTATTTTATTTGACTGTCTGCAAATCAAGATGTCATGGATGCACAGTGCCAAGAAACACAATGCACACAGTGACACAAGAGAGAAAGGCAGCGGCTGTCCCAGCCACTGCACCACCTCTGGGCAGCCTCAGCTGGGAGGGATGCAGTCCCTGCGCCTCCTGCCCTGCACACAGGGCCCACACGCTGCTGCCATGTCACACAACCTGTCCCCTTAGCCTCCCTTCCTGTGCCAGCTGGTGGAAGAAGGGTAAAGGCTACCTAAACCTCTAGGCTGGTGGGCTGAATGCGGCACATGGAATGCACAAGCCTGTGGGCTGACCATAAGCAAAGTGCCGAGGCAAAAGGAGGTTTTTCTTCCTTCCTCACCTGCCCACAGTACCTACAATTGGTCCTTTTTTGGCAGAGAGGCTTTTGGTTTTTTAGGAAGAAAAGGGTATATTTTGAGACACTGACTACCTGGAAGCATCTATTGTGGCTCCAAATGCACCCCAGGAAAGTGTTACTCATACGAGCCCCTTAGGAAATCTCAGCTCTGCCTGTGAGCCCCTCCATCTCCCCATCAGCACGACTCCTCCATGTATCCCCTGGATGAGCAGCTCGAGCCCTGCCTGAGCATCGTGTTTCCTTCCACTGCCTTGGAGGCTTTCCAGATGCTGCCTTGTCTTGCCCAAATGCTGACTCGTTTTATGAGGAGTCTTAACTGAAGCTAAATGTATCTTAACAGCTTCCAGAGAGGAACTGTCTAGGCAATCTCTCTTCTCCATGAGCAATGAGCAAGGGCCGGATCTGGGAAGGTAGGCAGAGTGAAAACACTGCTGTGATCTGCCTCTGGGGAGGAAAAGGCTTGTGAGCTCTGCACAGAGCAGCGCAGGTCTGATACTTGCCTGCAGGGCAGACACTCCATAGCCTCTTTCTATCAGTGCAGGTTTTCAATGCCTTATTCTGCTGCGTGGCTGAAGGCTTCCATGCAAATTTCTGTGTAGCACAGGCCAAAGAATAGCTGCTCTGTGCTATCTTGCTGACACCTGCCGCAACTCTGGATCCGGAGCTTAAGTTGCCTCTCTGTCCTTATGTCTGATCCTATAGTTGAGCACAGTTCAGAAGCGATCTTATCCTGGCTGATGAAAAGCAGGACTGAGGACCACCCACAACTCAGAGGACAAAGCTGGCATCTAGTCTAGTTACCTCTGTCATCACAAGCCAAGTAAACTAAAATCGAGATACTGAAAGAGGACTCCAGACCTGCACCCCAGCACAGCAGTTGTCCCAGGCCAAATGTCCAGATCTCTCTTTGGGACCTCCTGCTCCCACCACATCCCCAGCAGCCCCAGCCTGCTGGAAGCCTTCACACCATGACTCACCAACCCCAACATGACTTTTCAAACCCCCAAAGGCTCCTGGCTGAAGCCACCGGTTCCTGTTGGGTTGGAGAAGGGCAAGGAGAGCAGCCTGTCTGATGCTAAAAAGAACCCTAAATCCTAGAAGCAACAGCAGTGCCTTAGCAGCAGCGTAATTTGTTGCGGGATTAATTCTTCCACCTCAGTGCAAACCTTAATGAGCCAAAGTAAATATCTCTTTCCTCCTGTCACTCTGTGTTTATTTACTGCAAACTGCTTGCCTGTGGGAGGATTGATAGGAGCAGCACTCCTGTGCCCTCTGCTTACCCAGTGCATTAATGTCCTGAGAGACTTTGATCCCATTCATCACACACTGAAGCACCCTGAGCTCTCTGGGTGGGCAGAGAGGAGAAGGCTGGGAGCTGCACGGTGGGACTGGAGAGGACCAAGGACAGCAGGGTGGGAGGATTTACCTCGTGCTAAGACCATCGGGTAGCAGAAGGCTCAAGTGAGAACCAAGTAAATAAAGCAGATTTCCAACCATTGCGATGTGAAGCCTTGAAATCTGATCTAAATGCTACCAAAAAAAGAACCCAGGATGGGATGACAACAGTTTCCAACTTGTTACCAGCACGACTTAATGGCAGTTCGTACAGAGCCATCCAAGAAAAAAAAAAAAACCCACCAAGAAGAGAGGACTTTTCCCCACCTCCTTCTCTGCACATAATTTATTTTACGATGCCTATGTGAAGAAGGAGTGACAAGCACTGATGGCAGCAGTGTCAGATAAGTATGATACTTTCTATGAACTGCAGCCAGCTCAACAAACCAGCATGTGATTAATGACAGGAAAACCATGGCCTCGGTTCACTTCCCTGTCGATCATCTCTGCGGGTATGCACAGCATTTCCCTTTAATCCCTTGTGGAGGAGATCTGCTGAGCTTAAATTATGCTCAGAAATCCATGGTCTGCATAATAGGCTGGGTCGCTTACTTTTACCAACAGCAGTACTGCAAAGGCATAAAGTAAACTGAAGGCTTGCAGCCTGCAGAAAGGGTGGGCATTCTCTTTCTGACTCAGATTTTCCAGATTAAAATCTTCTGGCTGCACACTGAAAGTGGCAAAAGATGTCAGAACTAACTGTTAAATTCTGTGCTTTAGGAGAGAGACAAATTTCACTTTGGGAAAAGCAGCAGTTTTTGCATGAGCTGCATTATGGAGAACTGCACGTCTTGAAACTGAAGCGAACAGGGGAGATTCCCTGAATTCAACTGGAAACCATGCTACTCTCATAATAATCACATTTCTGGTTAAAATTGCAGATGAGCATCTCTCAGGTGCAAAGAGATCATTTGCTTCTATGCCTTTGTCTCAGCAAAGCAGGGCTCCTTCTTGCCTGCCACTGTATTCCAGCCAGCACAACTCGCGGCCGAGGAAAAGCGCTCGCTGCTTTGCCAGGACAGCATTCTTTCAAATGACTAGCTCTTTCCTCTGGAGTTATTAATGTGTCAAATATCATAGGCTCAGATTGTCTAATATGGGAAAATCTACTAGAAGGAGAGAAAAATAAAGGAAACTTCCAGGGAAATTGATTGAAGGGAAATAAGATATTTGACCCGATTTAGTGGAACAAAATACTGTCAATAATAGAAACTATTTTAAATTCCTTAGCTGGACACACTGTTCTTCAGTAATAAGCTTTGTTTGTTTTGTTTTTACCACCGTGGAATATCTATTATAAGAACAAGGTTTTAGAATTTTTCTCTCTCTCGTGCCAAGTGTCATCATTTGTGTTTTAAGGGATTTGTGAGCACAGCTTAGTTTCAGCAAACACAGATTTTATGAAACAAGAACTGTGGGATGCTTTGGGAAGCTTTGACCACGATCCACTAGAATTAAATCCTGTGACAATGCGAGTGGGACTCCCACCCTTACATTCACATCTCACAGACGTTTGCACTGCCCATAGTCAGCAGCACAAAGAAAAGCAGGCAGTCTCTCCCAGGTGCTTTTGTGGCTGCTCTGAAATGCCTTCAATGCTGCTCCTTCCCCACCCCACAGATATCTCAGCCAAGGAGCAGAGATATGACTCCAGTGATCAGCCACTCACCAAGAAACAGGCTTCAGCTCGTAGGGAGCATCAAAAGAAACAAACAGAACCAATATTACAGATATTGTTGGAATGGATTGAAAATAACAACCAGGTCTGCGAACACCAAAACTCTCCAGGGGCAATTCACTGCGTGCCTTGTTGTTATGGCTGCACACGAAGGGCCAAGTTAACTGCAGGACTCTTCGTGGCTGAGATTTCACCCCCTTGCGTGACAGCAGCTGTTTGCAGCTCTGTGATGGCTGCTCTGATCTCAGACGTGCTGTGGTGATGATGACAATACTGTATTTTGGCAGCAAAGGACTGCAACTGAGAGGCACTTTGCTCTAATTGTATTCCCAGTACTTTCAGAGATTAAGACTCATGCTCAGGCTCAGATTTGAGGTCAGCAAGGAGCAACGGTCGGAAGAGATTTTTCTCACCCTTCCAGCACCACACCTCCAAGACAGCAGCTTCTTTCTCCCTACCTAAGTGATAGCCTGTTACAATCATCAGAGGGCTCTCAGATGCCTTTGCCTCCTCAGAGGCTTCAGAACAAATCAACAGGCAAAAGGATAAGACCTCTGCGAGCTGCTGAATGCGCAGCATGTCTGGATCGAGGTCCATTTTGAGGCATAACTGATCATTTAACAACGTAGCACCTCTGTGTTCCTCCCACACAGCTGCCTGGGGAGGAACTTGCTCCGGATGGCTCTTTGAACCTGTGAAATCCCCTCCTAAAACCTGTCAAGTGCTGAACGTGACACAGATGAGGCAGAACCAAATCGCCCCCTAGAAAAGCAGATACTTCACAGTTGTTGCCTCATTGCAGCTAATGATCTGCTGACACCGGTGGGAGTTTTTAGCCGGGATCAGCTTCTGCTGAGGAGAGCACTCAGATGTTCTGTTGGTAGCAACAGCGCTCTCCAGGGAACCCCACTGCTGGGGAAACAGCAGTTCTCTATCCTAAAGCTGCTACTTACTGAGGCTTTCCCGGTGAGACATCATTAACAGCTACCAGACAGAAGAGATCTTCCAGGGGAGGCCGTGGGGAGAAGGGCTCCCACGCGGCCATGTCAAAAAAACAAAACGCAAACAGTGGAGAAAAAGAGAATCCCAGCAGCACAGAAAGGGGGAAACTGGGATGCAAGGAGGAAACGCCTCGGAGCCCCAGCGTGCTCCTGCTATACCACGGTGTGTCAGGCTGCCTGAGCCAATCTGAGCACTGCGACATGAGCAGGCTGTGAGAAACTTCGACTGCCATCTCTGGTGTGATTCAGTCTGTGTCAGCAGTGCTGGCTGAGCCAACCCATGGTTTTAACCATCTTCCAGAACTGGGCTGCCATCAAGAAGCGCTACTTAAACGCAAAAGCCCCGTAAACATGTAACACACTCTCAATGGAAGAGGCTTACTTCTCCAGATCACTTCACACTCTATTTCCATGAGTTCAGAAAAATGCATCTCTCATACATGCTTTCTTATTTGCCTAACTATCATTGGTTACGATCAATTTAGTTATAATAAACTTATTATTTAATTATAAGAAAGCTATAAATAGGCCACTTGACTAGTATCTTCACCTTTGGCTTTTTTATGCCTCTAGGACTCATCTAAGTAAGCACATCTCAGCATGAATGCCTAGACATCTTAAACAAGCTGGTGCAAATAGTCATTGCACAGGCAAATTAGGTGTGCATGTATGCTTCAGAAAATGTGATCTTGTTCTGTAAACCATGACTGGATTTCTGCTTGAATGCTCATCAGTGATGGGCACAAATACAGTGTATTTGCGGAAGGGTCTTAGAACTGCTCAGCTCACTCTTTGTGAAAGTGGTGTTTGGTTTTCTGGTAGGAGGATTGGAATTACTGGGTGTCGTTGGTGAGTTCACGCACAACCCAGGGACCATCCATCTGGACCCGTGCTATTTGTCTGCACGGCTCGCCTACCTGTCACACCCACAGTTTCCCCACCTGAGTAGGTCCCTGTTACAAGAAAAACATTTTCACTTGGAAAAGAAACCAAGGAAGAAACCAGGTGATCCTTTCCTGCGATTCCTTTCCTACCACAGAATGTGCAGTTTACTGAATGTTTCCTCTAGCACATGGACCTTTGTTTCAGCAGGGACACACCTGGGGCCGCTACCATTTCAGTCATTTGGTCACATAGAGAATCCCGTCTCCCCTGGAGGCAGCTGGTAGTTACTCTCACTGCTCTTCACTCCCATCACAGTGCCCAAAAACTCTGCTTTGATGGTAAAACACTGATAGTTGGCATTCTCTCATAAAAATTGCCAGGAGAATGTACATACCCATCATTATCTCCTTAGCTTTCTTTTTAAAATTAATTTCTACTGTTTTTTTTGTTTGTTTGTTTTTTGTTTTTGTTTTTGTTTTTTTTCCAATGATTCGTTAGTAATAGCTGGACTTGATTTTCCATCCAAAGTTGTCTCCTCTCCTGTTATAAGTAGCTGTTATTTAAGCGAGCCTGCCCTCAATAAACAAACAAAATGCACATGGGAAACTCTTCAATGACTTTAACATGATTTAAGGCAAGACAGGTTCTGCTAAAGGGGTGAGTCATACAGCAAAGGAAGAGAAAAACTGTTCATTTTATATTTGTGAAATCCCCAAACCTCAGAAAAGACACCATTTACCAACAAAAAGCATCACAGGATGCATGTAAACCAGCAGAGTGGGTGGAGCCCTTCCAGAAATGACTGATCCTGGGGGCACCTTGCTGGAGGCCTCTCTTTCTCAGGATGTTTTAACAAGTGGGAGGTGCAGGTTTCTCAGCTTACACACTTATAGAAAATGCCCCTAGAAATCAAAACTGTGAGTTTTCTTCTGTCTCTCAGGGGAATACCAGAATAGCCTGGGCTTTCCCTGCTTCAACTGCAGCCTAACGAGCAGCACACACCCCAGCAGCATTATTGCCCAGAAAAGACAACCACCAGGATGGGCCCAAGCCTCTAAACCCAACCTGCACTCCATTTCATCTGTGCTCCCATCACAGAGCCGGGACCCAACCCAGGTCTGGATTCCAAGCCTCCACCACCAGCTTGCAGATAACAAGTTCTGGCTGCACCTTCACTCTACAGACCACTCCTGCACAAACAGCACGATGCAAACACGCCTGCTGCTTCCCAGCAGATCTCAGGGTACTTACAGCACTCGATGGGGTTTGATGCTGCCTGCAGAGAGATGATGCGGCCGCTGGACTCAGGGATGTGCACGCGGAAGACAAGCCGGACGCGGGTGTTCTTCCTGCCGATGTCCGTCTCACCCTTACGCAGCTCGATGTCCGCGTTCCTCAGCTTCAGAATCCCCGCACAGTCAATGCTGCCAAACACACAGGCCATTTAGAGCGGGCACCACACAGTAGAAAAGAAAACTCTTCTCCGCTCCCATTCGCCAAAGCACAAAGGGAGGCTGACAGGAGCAGGAGGGGGCAATGAGGGGATGAGGACAGCTGTACCCAGCGCTGCTGCTTAACACTGTGCGCTTATGTGCAGGCTGATTTCTATCGAGCCCTGTGTAGCACAGCAAACTTGTCTGCTTACAGCAGAGCCCAGGCAAGAGGAAGTGCCAATACAGAGTTGCAGGACCTGAGTTCTTCAGCTCAGAGGGTGCAGTGAGTGCAGGTATCAACAGGCACTGCCAACGTGTTTTTGTATCCATTTGAAAAATAGCACACATTCCATATGAATGAAAATCACATTTTGGGAGGATAAATCCAACTCAGTTTCCTACCCCCTCACCACTGCTTATATGCAGGGGTTTATTATTCCAGGGTTACTTGTTAGGAAGAGACAGTCATGTTCCATTTAGCACTTGGCTGCTTAAATTTGAAATGCAGGCTTTTATTTACTTCTTTGGATGCAGAGGGAAGGAGAGGCTTAGAGGAAAGGGAGAAATTAGGTATATACTCTATTAAAAAGAAGATATATAAAGAAAGAATGCGGATTTTGCAATGACGCAGGGGGGCTTAAAAACAAAGCCTCTCTGCCAAGTTTGTCAGTATCCTCTGAAGGATGGAGACACAGCCCTTCCCTCTGCAGAGCAATCACTCTCATGCAGTCTGGCACACATTCAAGCCCAAAGTTTCAGACTGGTGCCCACTTCATCCCTCTGCCTCCATAAAACTGCAAGGAATAATACAGAAAAGATGTGCCTGTACTTGCTTTTCTGGTAACCTATTACAACAGGAGAGTGCAATTTCATGGCCAGAGCACTTGGCTGAGCTCAGGAGAGATGTTTTCTATTCCATTAACTGTTGTAAAAATGAAATGCATGCTTTTCTTCCGCTGTCTACTGCTCCTTGTTCGCATCCCCATGGCATAAGGACTTGAGATCTGAGTCTCATTTTCCTCACGCCACACCGAACCATTCTGACTTTGGATACAACAGGCAATTACCAGGCTGCAGCAACTGGGGCAAATAGCAAAAACATCTGCATGCTTAGCTGATGAATGATAACCCCGTTACCAGCTTTCTCCCAGGTACCCGTACCTGTCTGCTCAAACTTTTGTAGAAAGGGCCTTACATTCATTATCATCCAAATGCTTTGGAAAGGGGAGTCTTTCCAGGACAGACATCTTTATCCATTCAAGTTCCTGCTTTCCACGGGAGGAAGAACTTAACATCCACAACTTTGCTAATAAAAAGAAATATGCTTACGTTGCTTTCATGTTGTTTTTGGGTTCCAGTGGGATCTCTAAAACTTTGGTGTTGCCAATAATTTTTTCATAGCTGGTGGTGGTGACAGTTTTTCCTGTAATGCGATGGACTTGATAGAAAGCATGAGGTTTGAGTATCCGTTCATCTGCTGTCCCGATGAAGATCTGAAGACCCAATGGTTTGTTCTCCATGTAACCGTGAAGCTGGCAAGACATTCAGAATCAGTTGTCAAACACAGAGCTTGGAATACCCTCATTTCAGCAGAGGTACTGAGATGCTCACAGATATGGAGATCAGGAAGTAAGCCTCTCCAAAAGTAATGCCCCCTATTTATTTCCATGGAAACTACCACAAATACAGATAGTGCAATAACACTGCTTGATAGAGCAAATTCTCAGCTACAAAACACTGTATTTTCCAACTTGGTCGTCATCATTAGCTGTGCATTTTTGCCAGTGATGAACAGGAGCCCGCAAGCTGCACTCATAAAAATCCGCATGGCCATCAGGAGTGCGGGTTGTCTTTCAACATCACTGCTGCTGAAATGCACCACCCACTGCCTCACTGTGCTCACATACACTGTTTGCTCACAGACAGACAAACACTGTATTTTCTGCCCACCATCTTCTTCCCCTAGGGAGGATGTTCTCTGTTAATATCTACTTTTCCACCCTACAAAGCTCTCGGTCTGCAAAATTCTTTAATAGCCTTAAAAATATGTATGTTCTTGTTCTTCCAAACACACTCACGTGGGGTTGATTCCCTGCTCACTGAAATTCATCCTTCCCCCAGTTGCTGGGGAAGGATGTTGCCTTCAGCCACTCTTTTTGCCTTCCACTAAATCCTATCTGTACAGACAGAGATGGTCTTTTTGTTTTGTGACACAGTGAGGACTTGGCTGAATTAGATGTAAGAGGGCAAGAACCCTCTACAGTTCAAAGACATAAAGAAACTCTTCTATAATAAATAACATGTTCCTAAACAGTATTTGCTTCAAGAGAAGTAAGAAAGCCAGAATTTCTTTGTAGGCCAGAAGACAAAGAAATATCTTCTTCTTCATTAACATTCAAAATTACAAATCAAATCATCCTAAATTTCTCACATAACCAAAAATGAAAAACAGACATTTATCTACCACATGGCTAGTGATCTAGCTGAAAGGGAACGTTATAGCCTGAGACACACCAAATTTGTTTTCAATTATTCCATCCACATACAAAAGCTTGATGAAGCTGTGCAAAGCAAACAGAACTAGTAGAACACACAAAAAAGGAAGATTAAGCTAATGGTAATTACGGCAAACCTTTCTTTTTTCTCCTTTTTTTTTTTCCTTTTTCTCTTCTCAGCAGTCAGCAGGAGGTATCTTTGCACAGAAGGACTAATCCCCCCCGGAAGGGGACCACATGCAGCATCAACATAATCCTGGCAACCTTCCTCCAGAATGGCAAATGTAAAGCGACACTCGCTCTGCTAAGCTATCATTACTCACATAGCACATATTTGCAAGGCACACAAAGATGATGTCCGTGCCCCAGAGACCTTACAACCTAAAGCTCCATTGAAGCCAACAGACTTAAGCACGGGTCATGCATGGAAGAACCTCAGAACCCAGCCCAGACGCAGCTCAGACATCTACAATAACTCACTCACACAAGCACTCTGCTACGTTGTTAAGAGGGAATTTAGGGTCTGAGGCTCTGCGCCAACGTGCCAATTGGCAGCCAGGCAGAGGAGGAGCAGAGCTGGGCTCCAAGCACAAGAGCTGTTGGTACTGGAGGAGCAACACTGTCTAGAATGTGCTAAATATGATGGCAGCCGTGAGGAGGTTCAGAAAGAGACAGAGTGAGGCAAAAAGAAGACAACAGAGGTCTGGACAACAGGTCTACTGGGAACAGAACTGAGTGTGCAAATCATCCCCTGCTTACCCATGGTGAGGCCCACTAAGCCCAGGTCCTCCGGGAGCAACACTGAAATGCAGCCTAAGCACAGTTCTTTCAAAATCCAGGATTTCCTGGCCTTCAGCAAAAAGCCATTGTATGACAAAAAGCCATCTTGTCTTTACAAGGGGAGAGGGAGAAAGAGAAGAGAGGAGGTTTTTTTAAGTGCTGTTCCTGACAGCACAATTTGTGGACCCAGCAAGGACGACGAGAGGTGCTTTGGGCTGGAGAGTGGCTGCAGTGACAGCAATGCAGCATTTGCTCCACCTATGAACTTGCCGAGCAAAACCCAGAGTTATCACTGGGAGACTGGAACAGAGGAAAACAGGTAACAAATTACAAAGGAAAATTTGCCCCAGGTGAGGGCCGGCAGTAGCAGCTATAGCAGAACTGCCCCATACACAGGTTTTAATACTGACCACCTTGAAAATTAATTGTAAAGGGTGGTTTTGCTCATGTACAGAGCACATTCCCAAGGTAAAACTATTCCTGGTCTTCTAATAGCATACACACATGTAGGTGTTCACCCATACAAATGCATACACGCTTAAAAAAAGAGGAGTCAATTGTCTGCTCATATGGCAAAGTTTGTGTCACCTGAGGGTCGAGAGCAGTAAAACACATCATAAAAGACCTCGTCCTTCACAGGACCAGATTTTAAATAAACAGTTTCATCAGTGGAAGAAAGTAAAGTAATTAGTTGGTAATTTACGGCACCACGGGAATGCTTTGGGATGACATCACTGTAAATCAAAATAGCATTATATAAATCAAATACAATGAAAAAAAGATATATAAAAGTGTTCTGCAACCTAATTTAAAAATGATGCTCTTATCTTGAGCAAACTGCTTATATTTTACATTTTAAAGGATTACACAGGGGATCATTTAGCACAAGCATTTCCATCTGCCACTCTTACACCAAGAATACACCAGGATGACTTAGGAACAAAACGGGATGGACAGCTCACAGAACTGCTGTAGGCACATGAAAGTCAGAGTTTTACACCAAGATTTGCCACTAACTTGCTGCATTGCTTTGGTTGTGCCATATAATCTCTCTCCATCCATAACAGGGCAATGCGGATGCTAAACCTTCTTCACAGGGACAGGAAGGAACTGGTATTTTGTGCTGCCCTTTTCATACACAGAAATGCATTGTGAACTAGAATGAAAGAAGACGTTGAAGTTTTGTTTCAGGTACAGTTCTCCTCAAAATTGAGCTGGATGAGACTGTCAGCCTGCACAGACACTCACCTCTGTGCTAGGCACCTACCTCACAATTTAGCAGAAAGCTGACATTTCTTTGAGGGCACAAAGGGGGCAAAAGAGGCTCTCAAAGAACCCTATGGAGAAGTGAAGTTTCTTAATAGTAACTCTGAAGTTCATTTTTCCTCCCTTAACAACAACCAAGCTCCTCTAACGCCTCAGGATTTTCTAGTCCCACTCCTCTGCTAATCCCTCAGAAGGGCAGAGCACAGCTGGCAGAGCTGCAGCTGCCCAAGGGCAGGGCGCAATGCTGTGCTGCTCAGCTGGAGTGGGAGCACAGCAGGGATGAGGGCAGAGGAGCAGCCCTGCACCAAGGTGCTGTCCTACTGCCTTTCTCACTTCTTGCAGTGATGGAAAAAAAGAAAAAAAAAAAAGAAAAAAAGATCTGGATTTCAGTTTCGAGAGAGTGAGAATTAAGAAAGATTTATGAATAGAGAACTCTGGAAGGAAATATGTTTGTGTATTATAAGGTGAGCTATTCACAATAAAACTCCCCCAAACTGTATACAGATCGAGCTGGAAAAAAACCAACTCCTTTGAGTCACATTTGCCACAAGGGGAAGGAGAAGCCAGACATGATGTGTACCTTTCCATACTCTATTTTGGGATTTTAAGATCCTATTTCTTTCAGTTGAAAGATTTTTCTTAAACTTTACTTTTGCATAACTCTTATAATATTAACATGGCCAGACACGGGCTGGTCTGTGACCTGAGGAAATGCAAAGCACTTCGGCGGATAAACAAATAACATCATCCAGAAAACAAGGAGACTTTTCTTGTTCGGTTTTCACTGTTACGATTGGATTTCTAAACAAAATGGAAATTTGTGGTATGATTAAAATCATCAGCTCACCTCTGCATAAACAAAATTCCTTCACTCTGCACTCCATCCATAGATCAATAGCAGTCAGACTTGGGAGAAGGGGCAGTAATTGCCATTTTCAGAATGGCACATGCAACTCCACATGCAAAACACAAGCAGATGTGCCATCAGCAGCTGTGGATGGGCAGCCCAGTCACCGACTCAAACACAATTCCTGAGGCAGTGCCAGCAGCTGCAGCCACTGAGACCACGCATTGGGCACATGAGAGAAGGCATTATTTTTCCTGAATTATTCTGAATTATTTTCTGGATGTATTTCTGAATTATTTCAGAACTCGGATCTTATAAACAGAAGAGGCAGACCTGAATACGTAACGCTCACAGAGCAAGTTTGAAATCTAAGTCTAAATCAGTCCCTAACTCAGTATGTTCAGATGAATCAAACCCTGCAGCTGCACAGTCTGCATAACCTCTGGCTGCAGTGATTTAAAAACACAGGTTCACTTCTGCAGCGCTGTGTAAATAGCAAATCTCTTTGCAAAGCAAAGCCTGCAGCACTGCCTGGTTACGCTATCTGGGAACGGAGTGACACATTGACAGCACCAGAAAGGTGAATTCCTTAAAGATTCTCTAGGTGGCCAGCCACAGGTACAACATATGCACACAAAGAGGGAATTCAGAGAAACCTTTCGAACTCAGATTTTTGAATATTGCATGTATTTACTTGAATTTAAATATTACTGCAGTTTATATAAAACTATTATCAGGAAGTAGGAAGAGCAGATAGGGAGATGACTGTTCTTAAACAGGGACTTCAAAGCAGCGAGGAGCAGTGACATGCCAGTCCCTACAGGCAGTAAGCACAGTGAGAACTCATCCCTGCCACGCTGTGCCACGCTGTGCCTCTCACCAGCTACAAGATCTTGGTTTCTGCTAGCAGTGAAAGTTTCTGCATTTGCTTTTTTCATTCTTCAGGACTTCAAGTTGCACGTCTACAAGCCAAATACCTGGTCTGCAAGCAAACAGCAATGGGCTTTGCCAGACAGCAGCAGGAGCACCTGCAAGTCTTAAAGGCACCTCTGGAGAGCCCTTTGAGGACCTGTGTGATGCAGGCTGCGTGTTACAGACACCGATGGCCTTTAAGAGTAGAAGGGAATAATTTGTTTCCCACTCATCCACACAGAGCTTTGCTTGTCAAGAATTGAGGCCTTTCTCCCCTGAGAGATATAAAGCTACACATCTTTAAAGATGATTTTGCACATCTTCCTGTCTAGACAACGCAAGCTACTGCCAGGAGGAGAGTATAAAACGGGGGAATAAGGACATCGAGCCTAGCAAATTAATTTGTTTGAAATAAATCAGCTCTTCTGCTTGTTTCAGCTCAGTCTATTAACGGCTGCGTTCTACTTGCTATCTCCTGGTGGAAGTCATTTCAGCTTCCCACTGAAAGGGGTGTGCATGTGTGTGGCCGTGGTGATTCAGAGGGGCCACCATCAGGCGTTGGTGGAAAATGGGAAAACAGAGCTCAACCGGCAGCGCTTAATTAGAAGCAAATAGAAAGCCGCGTGAGAAATCGCTTCCTCCTACTGCTTCCCTTTTCCTGCTGTACACGAGGAGATAAGAAAGCACTCACAGGATCGCCCCTTGGTGCACACAGGGCAGCATGCAGGCTCAGCACCAGCTGCCTGAGGAAGGAGCCCCACTCCCCCAGCTCCCACCTTCCTCCTGAAGCAGCCAGAGGTTGCAGAGCTGAGCCTGTGCCCTGAGGGCTCTGACACCAGAAATTATTTCCCGCTCACACTACATCTGCCTGGAGGCTGCTTTCCACGCCAGCACCTTAGGACAATATGCAGCAGAGCAGAGGAAGATGTGCTTGTCCGAACGGACCCTGCTTGCCACAGCTCTTCTGCAGTGCCTGCTCAGTTCGTTTCCTGGTTGAAGGAACTTTGTGTTTTGGATTTGATCATTAATTCCCATCATTAATACTCTCCGGCTGCAACACTTCCAAGGATTTTTTAGGGGAGCCTTTATTCAACAATATTCTGACCAGGATGGAAAAGTGTATTGTCTCAGGGAGAGCACCATACCAATAGCTGTCAGTAATTAACAGAAGACCTCCTCCAGACACCATACCACGTAGTGGCTTGCTCGTCTGCTTTCACTGGAGCTGACACTGAGCAATGAAGTTGAAACTTGTCACGTTTCTGTTCAATTTGATGTACTTGGGACACAGCAAAAGAACAGAAATCATAAGGAAATTTCCAAGGACTGAATCTCATTTGTGCTGCTCCTCACCATAAATGACAACCAGGCTCCCAGTATCTAACTGGGCTTATTAGTTCTTCCCAGGATTTAAAATAGAGGTCCACGGCAGAAAAGACAGGAGGAAGCAAATGAAGGCCAAAGCAGGCTTTAGTTCCTCGCTGCCTCGACACAGGTCATTCTGTAACACAGGCAGGTTGTTGCTTCTCTGCACCTCAGCTTTGCTACCCCTCACTCAGCACATCACCTCTTCATGAGGGACAGAATCCCTTTCACTGGGACAAACAGACTCAGCTTAATGTCTTTAAGCAACAGAGAATGTAGTTCATGTTCTGGTCAATTTTCGCAGTAGCTAATCATCCTCACTGTCATCGAGTAGCTCTTTTTGCGTTACTGTTTGCAAATGCACAAGTCAGCTTTTCGTCCAATTTTGGCTTATTAAGTACCGTATTTGATATTCCCTATTATTCATTCCAGTTCTGTATCTTAACAGAAGCCAATTTCAGGCTCATCCGCGTTTTCCTACCTCACCTCTGAATTATCTAGACCTTTCATTTCCTCAGTGGCTCCAGTGCATTCTCAGATAGATCCCAAGGCAGTCATGCTACCAGTATACACCAGAACAGTGTGAGGGTACCGACTCATCTGGCCTTGCATTTGATGAGATATTCATGTTGAAGAGAGTTTCCCAGACTTATCTAAAACCAAGGTCTGCATTCTCAGAACTGCACATCAATCCCCGCAATAGCACATGTAACCACAGTAAATGGATGCACAACCCGACAGCTCAGCGCTCGTACAATCACCACAGTTGTGCAAACAAGCTCAGTAATCCTGCAGGTAAATTAGGCATGAAACACACAGACGATTTGTCAAACACGGTGATTTGGGGCAGAATCCTCAAGGTCCAACAGCAGCCAGGAGCCTGTGCAAGGCTTGCCTTTGCTACAAGAAGGAAGTAAAGGGGACGAGAGCACACAGAAGCATGGCACAGCACAAGCCAGCCTTGCTGCACACGCCCAGCACAGCCTGCAGAGGCCAAATTCTACGGAAGTGCAAGCACCAGCACCCAGCTTCATCCCAGAGCTCCAACTTCCCCTTCCCTGAGCAGGGGGACAGGCAGAGAAGGCCAAACTCAGCTACCTCCATGTGCCCCCAGCACAGAATCCATCCAGCCCCGCTTGTGGGAGGATAAATTACGATAGCAAGCTGTGATTTGGCTTTGAGTTTCCATCAAAGGCTCTGGTTTCACTAATAAGCAAAACAATTAGTTGACTGTTGGAAGTCACACACATTTACAAGCCAGAGCCCCATGGGAAGCCTAAGCTAGAAAACAAAGTCTTCTTTGACTTGAAAACCACAAAAACACATAGGGCAAAATTCAAATATAAAAAGAAAGTGAACATACGTTTGTCATTGTAAAGCAGCTCCTGTGTGTTCCATTAACAACTCCACAATTACCGCTTCTTTTCAATAAATAAATAAAGAAAGAGGCAGTGAAAGTCACCACAGTTTTAAAAGTGACCACCCAGGGGAAGGCGGGCTGTGCTGCTGTGCCACTGCCGTGCTGGGCCAGCACTGCTGCACCTGGGCAGCACCACGGCACCAAGCTCAGTGCTCCAGAATGCCCTTCATTCTGCTGCTACCATCAAACCCACACTGAAGATGTCGTTGTGGCAATGGGATGGAAGCTCATACCAGGTTATCCCTCCCCTTGGCTTCTGAAACGAGGCTGACATGGACACCCCTTGCCTGTTTGCCCGGCTGGAGGCTCCTGGGTCTCAGTCAGAGAAACCGCCAACAGCTTTGGATGTTCTCTGTGCCGAGAACAGAGGAGGCTGAGGACCCGATCAGCTTTAAACAACTACAGCTCCCAGGTGATTTCAGGGCATTGGCAGCAGGCAGGGGCTCTGGTGTCAGACCGCCTGAGGTTCCTTCTGCTCCAAGGAGGAAATGGGGGAACGAGGTGGCCCAGGTGCTCCAGCCTGAAGCACAGACCCCGTGCAATTTTCTCTCTCTCAGCCATCCTGCTCAGTTTAACCGACTGCCTTCAACTCAACCCTAACCCCAGCACTTAGCAGCAGGGCAAGCAGTCGCAGGGAGCTTGCCTGCGTGCCCACAAGGGGTGAGGGCCCCAAGGAGGCAGAAGAAAGCCGCCTGGGGAACGTGTGCGATGTCGCTGGGGTCTGCAGCACAGCAGGGCCCAAGTGTGGGGCTGCCACTTCCTGGTGAGCACCAAAACCACTGCAATGCTGCTACAAGGCAAGGGCATGCTCCCATCCCATCCTCTGATGCTGCCCTCACAGATAAACCACCAGCTGCTCTCCGCAAAGGTTCCCGGTGCCCCTGAACACTGCATAGGTCCAGGCCATGCCGACCGTGGCCATGGCTGTCCGTACGGGTCAGGCTGTGCGCCATGAACCAGCTGCTGCCTTTATAAATCAGAGCCCCAGCAAAAGCACGATCGGATACTTCTGCAAACTGCAGTCTCAGATTGTGCTGAATCGACTGAACTATCTGACACAAGCAATGCAAAACGACAGCTTTGTAGATGAAAAACTTAATAACGTGGGGAGAGTATGAGAAACTAAATGAGAGATGCAAAGAAGTTGCTGACTGCTTCTGTGCTCGTTTTCATTCAGAAGGGTTTGAGCCTTTTGTAAAGATAAATTAGAGAAGCAGTCTATCAGGGGAAGGCTTTGCTAAGATGGCAATAAAAAACAATGTCAGAGTTAGGCACACTCCTTTGAGAAAATTACTACAAATTACTGTGCTGAAGAGCTTCCCCATGGACTGCTTACAGCAAGCTAAGTCCAAAACACATGGGCAACTGGGGAAAAAAAACTTAGAAACAAGTTTCTCAAACAGATTCTCAACAAAATAGTCTCTCTCAGCATCTCTATGACCATGGCAGATGCACAATGGAAACTGACGCCCTCTGTCACTACTCTCAATTGCTGTAGGTGAACGCGGCAGTAAAGCACACATTTATCTATCTGACCACCTACAAGGACCTCAGTGTTTCAGAACACAACTATTTCTAATGAAGCAAGCACAGACCCAACTATCCAGAGCGCGTGGATAATGACCTGCACGAATCAACTGCTCATCTTCCTTTAAAGCTTTTCCTTCCCCTTTCTCTTTCTCTTGCCTAGAAGGAAGGACAAGGGCTCTACTTGGAACTCCCCAAAATATCACACAATTACATATAACTTCAATTCAATTGTGAAAAAGTCTGCCTTCATGCAAAGCAATGGGACAAAAACAGAACTGCAGAGCTTTCTAAATTTTTATGGCTTTTAAGGGACCAGAGACTCTTCTTGACCACAGGGTAAAGCTCATTCATACCCAGCCTTTCCTATCAAATAGGTTATTTCTTTTCATCTCCATCTCTGCTGAAGAATTGAAAATCTGTCTCCCTGAAGCACAGAGGTTCTTACTGGCACATTTTCCCATGTGCAAAGGAAAAAAAAACACCTATTTGGTACTTTGGTGCATGCGTGCAAACTACGTGCTTTGTCCCTGCTACTCCGGATTTCCTTGCTGTTCTCAGTGATCTGACATCCAGGGGAACACTTAGACCAGCAAAATGTTGGCATTCAACTTACATCTCTAAAAGGCTCAAGTTTCACTTTAGTTGACAGCAAGCTGTAGTTTCCTTCATAGTGATTCAGAACTGAACTGGGAGCCTTCACTTCTCCATGTCTCTAGATGATCTCTGAAGTTAGATGTTGTGAACATTATATGGGATTAATGCCTTCTCTCTTCCTTCCCCAGGTAAACAAAGCAAATGGCCTCTTCTGCCTGGCCCATCTAAATTGTCATTTTGATTAATCGAACTCTTCTCCCGCCAAAGTTGGAGTGCACAACTGGTGCAGAGCACAAACTCTCAGGGCTAGATATGTGAAGAGGAGGAAGCAGCATCAGAAAGATAAACCACAAGATAAGGCCTGGAGGATGTGAGATCTGCTGCTTTGTATCTTCAGAGCGCCCAAAAGAAGAAACTTGCATGCAAAATTAGTTTTCAAAAAATAAATATTGCAGACCAAGACCAAATTGTGAAAACTAGCCTGCATTTCTTCCTCCAGAAGGCTCAGTGGCATAATGAGCCACACAAAAGGTTTATTTAACAGGAAATTAGAAAAAATATATATTTTAGAAAAATTAATCAAAATAGATGAGTAGCAGTTTATCAAAAGCGGTGTAAAATGCAGCAACACGAATGGGATGGATGGCCACTCTGCCTATGAATACCACCGTGGTGGGGCTCAGGGACCCAGGGTAAGTTTGGCTTCTCAGTGTTTAAGTCCAAAAGTTTAAGAGACAGTGCTGGGCTCAAGAAGGTTGGCACGGAGGGGCCTGAGTGCTCAAAAAAAAAACCCCAACCAACCTGAGAGTGGTTGGTGTGCTCAATAATGACACCTCAAAAGCGTGGCCAAGCCCCAACGCCAGGTCTAAAGGCCACAACAGTGCAGCCCTGTCATCCCCAGGCAAGCACTGCATTTCTGCAACGGGGCTGAAAGCAGACACAACTGGTTGAAAAGTCATGTAACCCAATTTCCTTGCAATCGGTTGCCTGAAACTCATATGCACTTTGCACAGTGCTAGAAATCTCTTCTGTTTCATTTCGTCTGTGGCTGTAATATCAGAATCTGACTGGAACACAAAGTTAAAATGCACTGAGGGGGAAGAAGGAAAAAAGCCTTGAAGCCAAATAACTTACAACATGAAAGCTTTGGATTTTACTAGCCTTCATGAGTTTCAGATGTCATAAACTGTACAGGTGCAACTATCTCAGTGCTCTGTACCCATATGAACTCTGTTACATTCAAGTGAACAGAGATCCAACAAATACTTCCAGGTTTATAATAAACCTTCATAAAGAAACTGTCCATATTTCCCCCATATGCAGGCACAGCTGTGCGGAGGCACATCTGCTTGGGAGACTTTAACAGGGATCTTTGATTTCACAGTTTAAGATCCTTAAGCTCGAAGACAAATTATGATAAAACTAGGAATATCAGTTCCTGTCTCCAACAGAAAATATAAATCCCTCTTTGATTAATATTGGTTACAGGAAGGAAACAAAACACTTGTATTTACCCATGTGACAAGAAAGTCATTCACTGCAATAAACATCCAGAGGTTAGGAACATCTTGGAAAGGTACATGATACTGCTTGTAAGCAACTGAGAAATGACCGAGCTCTGACTGCATGTACAGTTCACACATCCACGGAGCTGCCAGCACACCACGGTGGGTTATGAGCTTGTCAGATTTATAAATTAAAAAGAATCTTGTCTGTTAAGTTATGGCAAACTTGATGGTGATGTGGTGATTGCTATTTATTATCACGCTGTACCCTTAAGTATCCAGTTTACATACACAAGCCCAGCTCAACCAAAGTAAACACATTCATTGATTTAACAATTTATGGCTTGATTTTAAAAGGGGCTGAGCCTGCAGGGTAATATTTAACATATCTTTGAAGTCAAGCACAAATCAACCCTGTGAAATTACTAGTATTAATCACATGCTTAGAACTGAGCAGAAACATCAGCATTTTCCTGGCCTGGGCTTCCTGTAGCAAGTCATGAGTGCAATGGGAACAGCTGTAGAATGCACCCCAACTTTGCTTATTGAAAACTGTAGCTGTGGCTGAGCCAGACAGGTGCCATGCAGTTACCAGCAGTATCACACCAATACGTTGCAACCCTGACCAAAAGCCTTGCTTTCCTTCAGGATACTACCTGAAATGAGCAGGAAATGAGTGAAAAGCCTGATGTGGCCCCAAACAGCTACAGTCCAGCTACTCAGCCATTTCTTTACCACAGACTTTGTGCAGTGAAGAAGCCCTTCCATGGATCAGCTGCAGGCCAAATTTGGTTACCCTCATCCCTATCAGCCTGGATTTGGTTTGCTGATTTCAGCAGCATGAATTCCCTTCTCACAAGCACAGGTAGGACCAGAACCAGAGTTTTTAATAGCACTACAAGCAAAATCTCAGAGATAGAAAATTTTGTGCCTGGACAGAAATCAGCCCAATTCAGCAGGGAGCTCCTGCTTAAACTCATTCATCCTTTCTCTGTAGAGTTACAAAGCTGATCAACACATCCTTTCTACAGCCACAGCCTTCAAGAGGGCAAACATTTTCTTCAGCTCATCCCCACTGCTATGTAATTCTGATGCCCTCCTATCTCCTTATCACACCACAATTACATCTAGTACCATTTCCTATTGGTGTCACATATCCAGGACAAAAAGGAGGTAGCAAGTTACCTATAGTTTTGCTCATCATCTATGGTAAGTTATGTATAAAGCAGGCGCTAGACTGAAAATAACATAATGAGTGCTTGAATCACACACAGGTGAGGTCCTCTGACCTGCATTTCATGGGAACTCGTTCTGCAGGAACCCAGGGCATCAAGGCTCTGAAACGTTCATCCACAGTGCTGCAAATCTAACACAGTCTGCTATTGATTTCAAATCTCAGCTTGGTTGGTCTCTGAGCCTGAAAGCCAGGCATGATATCTTTACATCTTGAGCATCTCAAAACACCCTAACCAACAGAGAGACTGTTTTCAAGGTGAAATGAGCTCAGTTGGAATTTAGGTCATCTAGACATCTTATGACAGAGCTGGATCACAGGAATTCAACATTTAGCCCAGAAAAAAGTACCAAATATTTTTGTTCAGTTTCTGAGTTTTCATAAGCCAGTTCAAACCAACTTCTCAAACTTCCTCACCACCTTCCAACTTCAGACATCTCATACACATCCACAACCACACACAGAGCCACAAGCTCCCTGTTTCCGGGTCAGCCCCCGGCACAACTTTCCACCGTAAGCCAGCCCATTTTTCCCCATGCATTTCCTCTCCAGTCCTTACCTGGACCACAGGATGGCCTCCAGTCGGGGCCTTCACAGCCCCTCGGCTCCCCTCCGTCTCGTAGTGCGCGCGGTGGTGGGGCTTGGGCTGCACCTCGATGCGCAGCTCGTAGGAGCCAGACTGGCTGGAGAGCGGCCACTCGAGGGGCGGCAGAGACTGGACGGGCAAGCTGGGCACAAGAGACAGGCAAGCTGAAGCTTCCAGCACTTTACTTCTCAAAGCCCTGATACATTTGCCCACTAAAGACCCCACCAGGGCTGCAGTTATGCAAACTAATGTGAATTTTTTGCATGGCGCAGAACCAGTGAATCACTTCAACAACGTTTCTTCCAAACCCATATCTTTCATCCCTTGCAGTCATAGGAATTGGACTCCCATTAACCTTTGCTGTCCCTAAGCACATAGCTCTGCTTTACAGCAGGATCTGCCCTAAGGATCACAGTGCATGGGGATAGGGCATTATACCATCGGAGAACCCACAACCACGAGAAGCGTTACATACCTGCAGATAGGTATTGCTGGCATCAGCTGCTTTGTCCAGGACGGAGGAACCAACAGAATCGATTCTGGCGCTGAGTTTCTCCTGTCCTCCTGCTCGCAGGGCCCGTGGAAGTCAACAGTCTGAAAGACGTGGCACGGAATGCTGTTTTTGTGGGAAGGCATTGATGAAGGGTCAGGGCTGGTTTTCCAAATTTTGGTGGGAACACCACAGGAAGGATCTGTAGGAAGGCTGTTCATAGCATCCATGGAAAGAGGAGCGCTGGACAACTGCGTGTAAGTAAGCGTAGAGCTGTCTTCCCTCAGGGGGATGCGCGGAGAGGACTGTGGAGAGGGGGTCCTTGACTGTCGTGGAGAGGTGGAAGGCTGCTGAGTGCAAGAGTACCTCCGTTTTGCACCTGGTGATGAAGACCTTGAGTTGGGACGTGGTGATGGTGAATGTTGTCCCAAGCAGGTTTCCTCCGTGATGCTTGTTCGTGGTGACATTATTGGAGAGGTTCTAGGAGAATAATGAGTATGGATGTTTTGAAACTGCGGACAAAGGTCATCACTAGGACCATTATTTGGTGAAACACATGGTGATGTGCAAGGAGATAAATTTGTCTCTGAAATGAAACTTGCAGAAGAGCCGCTACTAGCTGGGCTCAGACACAGTGGTTCTCTGTAGCCCTCAAAGCCAGGGACGGGCAGGGTAACCCTTGGGCTAGTGGTAGCTGAGTTTGACTGATGTTCTACCAAAAGAACATCGGTGTCTCTGCTGCGGAAGGGACCCCCTGAATTAATCAGTTCAGGATATGAAGTAATTTCAATCCTAGGACTCGGAGCAGAGGACCCTGCGGCGCTCGCAGGGTGTGTAGGTGCTGTCCCTATGCTATCTGGCTGTCCATATCTGCCCATGGGATCTGCAGAAAGGCTAGGAAAAGGCAGGGGGCATGGCTTGAGGCCACAGTCCAGGACATCATGAGCGTATGCAACTCCAGAGGGTGGGCTGTTGGTTTTATGTGGAGTCGGTTCTTCTGGAAAAAGAAGGGTCTCTTTAAGACTATAAATATTATTACAGAAGCTGAGCAATCGCGGATTAAAAATATGCATATTTATATACTGCTTGTGATCAGATATTAGGTAAATATTTGTTTAATTATTTTTAACTGCAATTAATACTTGTGAAAAGTACTGGATTATCAGCCAGGGAAGCTCAAGAGCAGATGAGGCACAGACAGAAGCACTACCTCCACCTGCCCTGTGGGCTCCCACGACCCGAGCCCTGAGCTAGAGGGGTCACCTGGAGGGGTACACAGCACATCAGCTCTCTGCTGGCCTTCCTATTCATTTGGACAACTATGGCCATCAGCACCAATGGGGGCATGGTGATTCTGGTCAACCTTTATCAGCTATGAGCTGGAGCGAGACCGTCTCATCATGAAACCTCTTCCAAGTAAGCCTACATAAAACCAAAATGTTGAGGAACAGCTTTCAATGGAGAGAAAAATATTTCTTACACATCAAATCCCAGTAAAAAAAAAAAAAAAAAAAGGCTTCATGAAACCAATGCTGAGTTCAAGTTCTTAATTAAAAAGCCACTTGTTTGGGTCCATATCACCCCAATGAGTTTTAGTGACAAGTTTAGCACAGGAAAGCACCGGGTGATCAGAAATCAGGACGTGTGCCACACAAGGAGTGCCTCACTAAAGTATTAGAAAAACAGCTCCAACATCTCCACCTCTCACCCTACACAAGGGAGCTTTTCCCATGAGCAGTACATTATGTGCAGAGCCAGGCCGGACACAACTGCACTTTGTGCAAAAGCAGAGAAGCTGAGAAGCCCATAGTGGTGCTTCCACACACAGCAACTGTGATTTAATTTCAGGGGTTTTCTGTTAGTTTTCACTACTGAATTCCTCTGAACACAAAAGCAAAAACCTCCACAGATGGGTTTGTAGTGAATGTAAGGAAAAGTTCAAAGCCACCTTTACTTTTTGATGATTAACCCCATTTTCTCCTCCAAAGTGACAGCATTTCCCAAGTATGGGACTCATCAGCTCTGGGAGGAACTTTTGGTAAAATTAACTCAGCCTGAAGAGCGTGCAAATGAAGACAGAGTCTCAGCACGGACTGCTGCTGCTTTTTGTGCTGAATGTTTTGCACAACCTGGAGAAAACTCTGTTTAAAGAGCAATTTCACAGGAACTGCTGAGCATAGTGTTTGTTGAAAAACACCAACCAGCCAACCAACCCCAGCCACACAAAGAATCTATGTGGGACGGAACCAGAGATGACTGGAAAGCCCAGTTTGCAGAGCTTTTAAGGTTCCCTCTGGCATTTAATCCTGGCCCATTGATCTTGGGGGGTAGGGAAAAAGCAACAAGTAGCTGAACTTGGAGCAGCACACTTCTTTGCACATTATCTCATTTGTGGGAATTCCCATGTCACTCACATCACCCAGATTCTGTTGCATCATACCCAGATATTGGTGTGGCTCACCCCCCCCGTAGGGCTCAGTAGAGCAGCGCACCTCTTGGCTGTCACAAAAACATCACTCCCACTGCTTGCAGAAGAATAATTCAGATTTAAATTGCTGCAATAAAGCAAAATTAGCACCAAACAGAGCGAGGCTTGAAATGAGATTCACACCACCACCAGTACTCGCAGCTTCAGCCAAAGATCAGGGCCGCCCTGCTCCCCACAGCTCCAGCAGCAGCTGCCCCACACATCCGCTCCTTATCTGTGCCACAGCTGCTGGGCAACACGCAGCAGGGACAGCACTGCAGCTCCTCACAGCTTGTGCCAAGCTCTGAAGCTGGTGTGTTGAGATTGGCACTGGAGGGTATGAGGAAAGCAGCAAGATACTTGGATGTGCACGTGTAATTTTAAGGTCTTGCAAACAACTCCCCCTCTTTCTGTTCATTAAAAATCAGCCTTCAGATGACTTTAGTTTTGCCTTTCACAGAAATACTGTGTCTAAATGAGCACTTTCACCATTCATATTCACCCTCCCAAGGAAGATCCATGCTCCAGATGTCAATAACCCCACTTAAGAACAGCAACAAGCTGCAACACGACCGTGCCTCCACACGGCATTCCTCACAGCACTGCAGTGCTTCGTGGCCACACAAAGCCAGATTGCTCACACTGCTAGCAGGGAGAGAGCACGGCAGGCACCCTGTGCCAAGCAGACAACACCCACAGCCTTCCCCAGAGCAAAAACATTTCTCTACCCCCCACCCCTGTCCCACCATCCAGTTATCGATACAGCAGGCAGCAGCACCGGGATGGGACTGAGCTGCAGACAGTAGCAGGGCTGCATGGGGCTGAGGCTCAGCGCCGGGGCTCCAGTCCCCGCAGGATGAAGGTTTTTTGGGAGAGTCCCAGGCCCTGCATGCCTCCATTGCTGTGGCGAAGTCACTGTCCCAGGCACTGCTGCCCACGCCTGTGATGCTACAGCGCAACACTCTGACTTCACCGGGAGGGAAAAGGGGCGGCTGGGCAAAGCAGCAAGCGCTGCATTCCAGAAATAGAATTCTGCCACTGAAATCAGTAGTTTTTGTTTGTGTCGCAGCGGGAGCAGGGCTGGCTGCTCTCAGCTCACTGCCAAGGCACAGAGCAGCCTGAGCTGTGGGACCCGTGTGAAAACAGCACAGGGTTTGTTCTTCCAAACAGTGTCAGGGAGAGAGAAAACGGGGTGTAGGGAAAGGTTCCCCCTCTGCCTCACCAGTAAGAACGTGCAGCAGCCTGGGGAGGCAGCAGTGCCCGTGCATCTCCACGAGGTGGGGAGGAAAAGCTGCCCCCAGGAGCAGAGGGCAGCAAACCCCTGCCGAGAGGTGGCAGGCAGCAGGAGGTGAGGGGCCACTGCATCCGCTCCAAGAGGGCTGCTGGGACCAAGAGATCTAACGGTGGTGTTTTTCAAGAACCAAAGTAGCTTTAAAACCATTATATGGAAACTCTAAAGGTGCAGCTTTGCACCCCGGGTTCTGCCATCTCCAAGGATTCGTCCGTTCCTGCATCCCAGCATACACACCAGGCTCCTCCTGCAGACAGCTTTTTGACCGCAGTTGGACAGACGTCACAGGGAGCGACCCAGCTCCTGTGGCACCTCCACGCCACAAGCGTTATTACAGTGCTTCCCCACCTCCCCTCCCCTGGGCACTTCTCAGCCTTTGCTCTTACTGCTGAATCACCCATTGATTCACCAACAAAACGTTCTCATTTGAAAGGGAGTTTAAAGAAAGCTTCACATCCAAGCAACACCGCACCTCTTCACACCCCGTCAGCTTCAGCAAACTCCGTCACACTCCCTCTGGACTCCCAAGGCTCAGTAAGCCCCAGCCCTGCTCGGGATGCTCCAAGCCCCGCAGCGCTGCGCCCGCGCTGACACTCCAGAGCTGCGGCTCTGCCCCGCAGTCTTTACGCACAGTTCAAAAGACGATCTTTCCTCCTCTCACAATAGCAAAAGGAAGCAGGGCTCTGCACGTCCTATGCAATGCCTGAACAGCACACCAGACGCTGCAGACACACGACTGCTACCAGCAGCTCAACTACCCAGCACGTGGCCCCGCAGTCTCCCCAGGTGCTCTCATCAGATGCAATTAAGAAGGAGAGTTAAAACACGGGTGAAAAAGATCAACGGACTGAAGTTCCAAAGGATTTCACCTTTTCACACGCAGTGAAGGGACCTGCTGGCCCCGAGGCATTTCTGCGTCCCTGTGTGCGTGGATTCGGGGTGGCAGTGGCCCACTCTGCTACTTTTTTAAAACAAGGCAGCAGCCTCAAAGCCATTCTGTCAGCCAAATTCGACCTTCCCAATTAGCACGAAACCAAGGATTAACAGATCATCAGAGCAACTGCATTCCACGATGGGTTTACACAAATCATCACCTAACAAAAGCCGAGGATAGCAGCTGTGTGCGGGAGGGGGAGCTCAGGGGAGAAGCACAGCTTTGTCCTCATCCAATTGCAGCAGCGCATCTCCTGTGATTCAAATGGAGTTACTTATTTCTAAGAGAGTCCAACAGTTTTCAAACTGCATGTTGTCACTGCAAAGGGCCAGTGCCAAGCTCGTGGCGGTTTTCAAAGCTGAGCATTTTGCTATTTACACTGACTGCTTGGAAGCTTGAAGTTGGTTTCCTGAGTGAAATCTGGTATTCTCTGCTACATGTGCATATTTGTTTCCTTACTGTAGGGCTGCTGCAGAACACTGCGTCCTGTGTTACTGAGCCAGGTGCAGCACTGAGCTGCAAGCCCTTCTTCCCCTTCTGGTAGCTGGGGAGGAAAGGAAGGACTATCCGGGTTGTGACAGCTACGAGAGGTGGCAATATCCCTGGTCTGTCTACACACAAACATTTAGAAGAACAGTAACATTTACCAACATTCCCTGCTTCCCCTCCATACAGGATACGCACACAGCCGCTTCCTCTAAGTAGATCCTTACTGCAACATGTAACAGCAGTGCTGCTGGGCTACAGGCAGGACTCCGTCCTGAGAGGAAAACTTCCAGCTGCTGCCCTCGCCTGTTGTCGTGGAACCTGATTATAAGGTGGGTTTTGTTTGCATTTTAAATTTCAAAACACCACTCAAAAGATCACTCCACAGTAACCTCAGGTGTAACAAATGACACCCTAGTTTAACTCTCCTCCTGTGCATCATCCCATCCACGGTGAGCACAAACCAAAAATACAAGAACTGACCCAGAGTGGCAGTCTGGCTTTTCACTTCTGTGCCTCTCATAGCGGAGAGACAGCATGGGAGTGCTGCACAACAACATGAAAAAGGTGCATCAGAACATGTTCATGTGGGAACCCCGCGTGCAGGAGCAAGCTCAAGCTCTCCTCAGCTCCGCTGTGCCTCTTGCAGGGAGCTGGAACCTGCCTGCATGCTCTGAGGAACACTCAGCACCTCCCGAGATTGAAATAAGATAAACTTTGGGATGCCACCAGCAGTACCTCCACGTGTCTCTTGGAAGGAAGCGAATCTAACAGGTTCTCTGACAGGACAGAAAGCATCTTCCTTGTCCACAAGTCCCTGGCAGCCAGCAGAGCCGCCCCACAGTTCCAGCACCATGTCCAGCCCTGTCCCCAGCCCTGTCCCCATCCTGCCTGCCTGGGAGTACAGCAGATGTCTAAACCACATCTGGCAAGGATGGGAAAAGGCGCATGGAAAATGGCACTGGGTACAAGGCTCCTGCTTATGGAAACAGCTGGCTTAATAAGGAATATCTAATATTAATAATATTGACCATAGGGTTTTTATTGACTCTTTTTCCCCTGTTGCTTTTATAGCAGTCCCTGTTCCTGTTGTCTCAGGCACACATAAGCACTCCTGAACGCCAGCAGCTTTCAGTAAGAATATTTCAGGCATTCCCATGACAACAAGTTGTGACACAGATCCTACTTTTAAAACACAAGCTTAAGCAAATACTATCAAATCACAGCCTTTGAAACATTCACCAGAAATGCTTTTTTCTCCCAGCCCGCTCCTAGAGCCTCGCGATTGCTGTTGTCCCTTTAAAAAAAAAGATGACTTTGAGCGTGTTTGCAGAGATTTGTTATTGCAGGAGCTGCGAGGTGGGTGGAGCTGCCCAGACTCGGAGGAAACCGGGGCCGCTCAGACGGGCTCTGAATGCAGACTGCAGCACTGAGATCCTCAGATACTCCTATGGTTTTGGTCCCATTTTGAATCCTCCACAGAAAGGACTTGTTTTCCCAACTGCAGTTCAGATGAGGCCAGAATCTCACATGAACAACGAGCATCATTTACCACCAGCATGTGGACAAAGCCCTTCCCCAAAATTTGAACATTTTCTGTTCTCGTGTAAACACGCTTTAATCTTTTGTACATGAAAGGTCACGGATGTACACTGGATTGCTTACAGACTTTGCCTGGTGCTTTTCAAAGCGAGAGAGAATGCTCTCCAGATTACAATGCTGGTATATATGGTTGTGATTTTTTTTTTTTTTTTTTTTTAATGCTAATGATTTCCATCTTTGGAACAAACAAAATTACTATTAATTATGGTTTCCAGTCATTCATTCGGGGGGAAAGCAGGCTCGAGAAGGAAGTTGCTTCTACTCTAAGCATACACTGCTCCGCATTTATGCGGTTGAGAAGATTAAAACTTTCTACCCCCCACCTACGCACTATTATGTGCTGTGGAACTTCCCACTTCATGCCCCACAGCAGGAATCTGTACTGACAGAAGAAAAAAAGTCGTGAAAAACAAAAGAAAAAACCCACAAAAACCAGTATCTGAAGTTTTCACTGAAATTGAATGTATTTCCATTAAAATCTCCAACCTCTTCCCATTGTGGATTTCTTTCAGTACGGTTTGATCTACATCAAACCTCGAAACAACACTCAGCTTTGTACATCTGCTGCAATCACCCACCCTTCCCAGCTGCCATGCTGGCACAATCTGTGTGTGTGAACAGGTGAGCAAAGAGCACCTCCATAAGGACTCTCCATTTCACTAGGGACAGCCCAGCCAGGCCTAATGGTCTCCTTCCACAAATGCCCTCACAAAACACCTCCTCAGCTCTGCAGAGCCACAACCAACATATCTTACAAACGACCTCCTGGCAATCCATCCCCCAGGTCCTGCCTCTTTTGGCTTCATCTGCTTCTCACAGAGACCTGTATTTCATGGGATAGGAAGCACTGCTTTTTAGCACCATTTAGAAAGCCAGGGAACACATCACAGTGCTGGTCGTACCACAGACCTGCATCAGCTCGGGGAAGCAGAACAGACCGACTTTTCTTGTTTTTAAGCTGAAGTGCACGGCGTTTAAACCCGGAGCAGGAGCTGACTGCCCCCCCAGGCCGCCGTGCTCCTGCCCTGCGCCAGCTCCCAGCACACCCGCCAGCACGATGACGACGCTCACAAGGAGACCAACCGAGCCGAGCGCTTCTGCTTCGTCTTTCACCGCTGGGCTCAAGTTCCCACGTGCACCACTTTTGTAACTAATCAGAAATCCATCCCCCAGCTGCTCGGTCACCCAGCAGGGCTCGGGGCAGCCACCGCCCGCCGGTGCCAACCGGGCACCGCGCCGCGCTCCGGGCTCCCGTCCAGGGCTGAACCCGCGGGGGGACGGCAGCGCCTCGGGGACCTCCGAGCGGCCGTAGGCAGCGCCCGGCTCCGGCAGCGGGGCCCCGTCGGGGCGAGGCGGCTCCTCACCAACCTTCGATCGGCTTCAGGTAGTCGTAGTCGAAGAGGATAGAGAAATCAAATTCCTCCTGCGGGCTGCCGTCCCGAGCAGGGCCCGGGCCGGGGCAGTGCCCGGGGGTCCCGTCCTGCGGGTCGGGCTCCGCAGACTGCGCAGCGGCGCTCATCGTGGCCACCCCCGGCGGGCAGCGGCGGGGCGGGAGGCTCGTCCGGAGCTGGCCTGCTGCGACAGGAGCCCGAAGGGCGATGGGAACCTGAGGTATCCTTTCAAGTGCAAGTGGAGAGCAATTAGGGGGAAAAAAAAAAAAAGAAAAAAAAAAAAAAAGAAAAAAAGAGGGGGGGGGAGAAAAAAGGGGCAAAAAAGAACCGAAATAGTAACGTCTTCCAGGGGTCGCTGAGGCCGGCTCCGCTGCCCCGACGGCGGTCGCACGCGAGGGGGATCGGGAGCTGAGCGGTGGCAGCTTCCTGCTCCCGTGCAGCCACCTGCCGCCCGGAGCCGCCCCCGAGGAGGAGGAGCCCTGCCCGGCCCGCACCGGCCCCGGGGAAAGGGTGGCTGCTGCGGGAGGATGCTGGAGGAGCTGGGGAAGTGAAACGAGAAAGGGAAGCGCAGGGCTGTGGGGGATGCCGATAGCCTCGCACAGTGCGGGGGGTGGCGGTGGTGTGGGGAACCTCGGGAAGTCTCATTGAGCTCCCACGGGGTGAGCCGCCCTCTGCGCTCTTACCCCACGCTGAGCACGGCTTTGTGTCGTGCACGCAGCCTCTCCCATCCCAGCATCAGGCCATGCTGGTGGAGCCTGCAGCAGCTCCAGGAGGCCAGGTGCTGCCCTTGCCTTGTCCAGGTGCATTGCATCCCATGCCTCGTGCTCCCTGATCCCTGTGCAAGCACCAGCAGGCAGTTTCTGGACACACCTCCTGCACTCACAGGGACTCCTGCCTCTCTTGACTGGGACACCCATAGAAACACGAAGCTCTGCATAAGGCCTCTGTTCTTTCCCCACCTTGCTCACAAACAGCATTTCTCCAACTAGGTCCCGTCACATTCCCCACTGACCACACTGCCCCTCGGCCACCTCCACCACACTGCCTCCATTCATCTGCACCTTCTGCAGGCACTGCCCTGCATGCTGGCCCTGCCTGCCAGCAGCCTGCTGCCCTCCAACCTCTGCTGCCACCAGCAGTGACTTCACCTGGAGATCCTAAATTTGTGTGTTGACAGCATCTGTGGTCAGACGACTTTGTTCCCTCGCTTTCCTGTCCATTCAGTCCCCTTTACTGGTGTGCACATTGCTGTCATTGGATCTGTGGGTTTGAAAAATGCTCTCAGTCTGTGGGCAGAGTGGAGTGGCAAAGGCAGTGGGACCAAGATAATTTAAAAAGTGTATTAGCATTCACTTCAACCTGTTTGTATTTGCTAAGCCTGTTAGCAGGTCAACATCAATTGCATTACAAATCTGACCCCAAGCTGTTGGCTAAGCTCACTGAAAGCCTCTTACATAGCACACATCAACCAGGATCTCAGCACAGAATCACAGAATGCATCAATAGCACGTAGGCTTGTAACCTGTCCCCTTTATCAGTAATATGGCAGCCAAAGAATGACCTCCTCATCACACTGTTTTTCTCCGTCTTTTGCCAATTCACAGCACCAGAACTGGACTTTCCTACTATTTAAAATCAGTTCCTCTGCTGAGCTTCTGCAGAGCGCTCAGCAAGCGCCATGGCAGCAGCTCCGGGATGCGTTAGGGGCACCTATTGGTGAGTGCAAACACTGCACGACGCTCCCTGCTGTGGAGGGAAGTAAGGGCAACTGCAAGGGCACTGCTGTGGGAAATCAGGCCTTACTGACATTAATTCTTTACTTGAATGTGGTTAGGGGTAGGGGAAGTAACCTTCCAGAGGGGCAGGTGATCCCGCAGACCTGCCACGCTGAGGTTTATTCTGAGACCTCTCCAGGAGGAGATGGTCAGCTGGAAATAGCAGGAACCCTACTGCTGTATTCTGTCTACACGCGTACAACTGGAGCATGATTTAAATAGAGAGAAGCCCTTATTCCATATTCGCAGCCACCAGATTAATGAGGGATGTCACTGCAATCAGGGCCACATTTAACTGAGCAGAGACTCAAAGAGCGATGGTTTTTGCTTCTCTCATGAATGTGTGATACACCCAGTCCTACAACGGCACGCTCGCATCACGCTGTCTGAACTCCCCCCAGCAGCCAGGAGCAACAAGGAGCGGGGTTTCCACAAGCTCAGCGTGCAGCTGTGTGCACACACGTGTACGTGTGCAAGCAGCGTGCAAAGCCCGGGGCTGCGTGCATCTCCTGCGCCGTGTGCGGCTGCTCCCGCCCGCGTGGCTCCCTGCCTGCCGCGGGTCTGCCGGCGCTCCGCTGAAAAGGATCCAGTGTCTCTCTGCGGTTCAGCTGGAGACCACAGTTAAAGTCTACCTCATCTGCTGCGGCGATTCCTAACGCTACGCGAGGCCCTCGAGCTCTGGAGTTCCTTACTGTCTGCTTTGGCCAGAAGCGGGCTGCGCTGCCGCCGGGTGCAGCCAGGGAAGCCTGCGCAGCCGGTGATTAGCGGTCGTGGCTACTGGGACCCAGAGCTGGGCCCCCCCAGAAGGCTGCAGCTGGGCTGAGCTCCTGCCCTCAGGAACGTGCGCGGGGAGCGGCCCTGCGGGGAGCGTGGGCTGCCGCGTCTGAGGGCTCCGCTCAGTCCCCAGTGTTTAAATTTGAAGAACAAAATATATAAAATTGGCATATTTATTTATCTGCTCTGAAATGATGCTTACCATTTGCTGGAGCGCTGAGCTTTTATCATTGGCTGTTCTATGTGAAATTTGTAAGAAAAACCAAATATACTTGCTGATCTTGGCTTAGCTCTAAAGGGAGCTGTCAGCCTTCCAGCTCACAACACATGGAGCACGAGTGGATAACATCATTTATATTAGCCACAAAAAGAAAAGACACAAACGATAACATTGGCCTTTCAAATTAAGATATGGATGACTGGCAGAGAGCATGGGGAAATGACCCCCTCTTCTGCTCAGTCTTTATCCAATCCTTCATCCTGTGTTTCTTAGCTCGTCTGCAACCCATTAAGAATGTAAAGTTTTGAAGTTATCCTTAGCTACTCCTAGAATTAGTAATACTCCACAAATGGAAAATGTACCTTTTGCTTTCCAAGAGGACCATGTCATGCGAAACAGCTTCACTGCTAATTCATCGAATCATAAATTCTGACACTGGCGAGGAATTAGGGTGACAAGACAGCAATGAGAGAAGTGTTGGAGAAAGGCAGGGATTAGCTCAGTTTGTAGGAGTCGGCTCTTCTGCCCAGCAGACAACCTGACAGATGTCAGGGAGCTGCAGCCACCAGGCACAGCGCTGCGTGGCTTCCCCTGCTCCCTCTGCGTGCACACAGGGCACGTGAGGACACTGGTCATATGGGAATAACAGCTCCCACAGGCTTCCAGGGCGCAGAGGTGTGAGTTATAATGCTGCACCCTGTGGGCTGTGCTGGAACTTACCCTTGTGTTATTTTGAGCAGAAGTGGTCTAAATCCACAAAGTGCAGATCTGGCCTAAGTAGAAATACACAAAACCAACCATCAGTGGGTGCAAGCAGCTGCAGCACACAGATTGAGTGAGAGCCGCAGTTTTTGGAGACCTCTGAGGACTGAGTTTAACTTAAACCCCAAACACGTTCTTAGGCCAACAGTTAAGAAAAGATGTTTGAGCTGTTACAGCTACATGACTTCCAAATACTACCCAGTGCACCATTAATAATTTGCAGTGAAGAAAAGGCAGGAAAACTACAAGGCTGAAGCAGTCTGCGGGCTCTTCCGCTCAGTATGTGCACTCAGAAAAGGCATCCAGCCACTCCAAATCAAAGGAAAAACCCAAACAATGTGACAAATGCTTCCTAATACTTGTTTTCCATTAAGACTGGAGAGAAAGGCTAGAATGCGGCATGCAAAGACCAGAAATACTACTTGCTTTCCCTAACTCCGTCTTTTCCACATGACAAACACTTCCTCCCCACAAAGCTCCTCCATCTTTGCTCCCTCCAGTTCTCTCACAAGCAGTGCAGCCCCCAGCCCCCACCAGGGCTCCCAGTGCCCACACCGGAGCTCTGGGACTCAGCACCAGCTCCTGGTTTTCTGTAACTCTGCTCTCATGAGCCAGAAAGGTGTTTCAAGGAGTTAAGCAAAATCTGTCCTTGGCAGCAGTAACAAAAATTGCAGCCACGTATACTTGCAGCAGCCTCCGCACAGAGCATAACTGGAAATACATTGTGTTGCCATTTCAGGGAACTGGAGAATGGAAGGACTCCTTTTCCACATAGTTGGATGAGAGCTTGCCCTTGGCAGCACTCTGCTTTCACAAACTTCAGAAGTATGTGAATGCTGGACTACCTGGGTACTTGGGGACGAGAAATCCAAAAACAAAGCTAAGAATACTTTTCAGTGTAATACAAACTACGATTTAAAAAGCTCTTAGCGTAACTCTCAGTGTTTAAATCTGCTGCAGATCTGATACGTCGCTTCCAAGTTTCAGTTTCTCCTTACAGTGTCCCATTGTATTCCCTGCACCGTAACGCGGGGCGTCGGATGATGTTCCGAGCTGAGAGAAGATACAGACACTTCTCAGAACTGCACTGACTGCTAACTGTCGGTAGGACCACCCGACGTGTAGCCACATCTGTAAAACTGCAGCACGCTCCTATTAAACAGTTCTGAAGAAAAAGAGGTAGGGCAGGGTTTGTTAAAAATGCTGCACTTCAGCAGCTGAAACTCAGAGGAAATAGAAATCTGTGCTGTCTTAAAAACCAAAGAGTCCTGACGGTCCATGTGGCAAGCATCAGAAATTTAGCAGGCAACCAGGACTCGCACGTGGACTTTATCCAAGCGCTTTCAAATGAGCTCAGACTGCAGAGGATGAGCTGCTCAGCCTGAGGTGCGGGGAGTGCTGGGAGAGAAGAAGGAACGGGAGGCGGTGGAGGGGGGAAATATTCCGGCACTTCCTGTGAGGGACGCACTTGCACACACTACCATTCAATTTTGGGGTCAGGTTGAGTCAGAGAGATTACCCCCCAATTTCAGGCTTAAAGCGGTTTGGCAAGAAAGGGCAATGGAAAAATTGCTCATATCTCCACGTTCCCATTAAGTTCTGTAGTCTGCTGTGCAAACCAAAGGAATGCGCGTATCATAGTTTAAAAAAATAGATTAAGCCAGTAGTGGAAAAGAAGCTCTAGGATATTATTATCCTTGGCTGTTTCCAAAAAATGAATGATGAAACATTTCAGTTAGAATATCTATTGGAATGTTATAAAAGAGTGCTCCAATTATGTCAGTGTCCCATCTGTGAATGCGATTTCTGCCCTGTAAGAGAGACTCGGAGGTGATTCACTGGCTGTGAGCTGCTGTAACCGTCTCGCCACGCGTGCTGGCCCGCAGGAAGGGGCTGCCTCGAGAGGCAGAGCAGCAGGAATGTGGGAAAACGGGATGACAGAGGGACTCAGTCACCTGATGAAAACCTCTGCTGTGTCCGTGTCCTGCTGACATTTGCAGAAGCTCAAGGGAGCACAGCCAGAGCAGCACCATCCTTTTGCAAACAGCCACGTACAGACTTCGTTCCCCACTCTGAGCCAGCTCTAATTGTAAAATGGGGCTAGAGCCCAGAATTATTAACGCTTTCTTACACACCCTACGTTAATGAAACTCCTGCACTGTTCTGTGGGTGCAGGAATCCTCCCAGACCCAGAGCAAGATCCTGAAAGTGCCACGTGCTATTTATTCCCAGCAGTTTCAAGCAGCTGTATCCTTAAGGACGGGTTGGGAACAGAAATGACACAACGGTGAGTTGCTGTCAGAATCCACTCCCACCGCCGCTGTGCCACTGACAGGAGCAGGAACTTTGCCTAAGGAGAAGCAGGCACCCGGGCCCAGGAGTGCAATCCCAGAGCACCTCCGGGCTCTGCCGTGTGACTGCACTGCTGCAGCGGCTGCTGTGCTCTCAGATATTTGATCTGGAAAACAAGTCGGTGCTTTTTGCTTCGGTTTGTGACTGCAGGGCATTGCAGTACTGCTGGGGAAAGTGGGGACGCACGATAATAGAAGAAATTCGGCAGCTGCTGTCAGAGTGCTGCCTGGTAGGTGGCTACCCTATAGGTGAGAGCGTGACGTTGCTTAGGAGAAAAAGAATCCCATCTTTCACCTTCCTTCTTTCTCTGCAGCAAAATAAGTTCTCCGGGTTGTTGTGAGAGTGACTAAGAGTGGCTGAGGTGCTCGGGAGAGAGGAGTCGTGGCCGGAGAAAACCGAGGACCCAGGAGACAAAGCGATGGCCTGATCCTAAGGCGGTGCAAAGCCCGTCAGCGCCTCTCCATTGGCTCTACCGAGTTCTCGGATGAGCCCTTTTGGGTGCGTGTGTTAATGAGTGTATTTTGGCAGGTGCCTGGGGAGCTTGCTAAGGCAGGGAAAAAAAAGAAATAGCCGCCACTACGAGCCTTGCCAGCACAGCCCCATGGAAGCGGCCGCGTCCCTCACGCGCATCCCCGATCCCGCACGGGGCGGCCGCGGGGCTCAGCAGGCACAGCCGGCGGCGGGGAGCGGAGCGGGACGGAATCGAAAATGGAACGAGTCCGCAGAAAAGCGCTTCCATCCTCCACCTCCTGCCCCCTAGCGCAGCTCCGCTATCAAAAATAGCGACTCACCTGCGCACCCCTCCCCGCCCGGGCCTCGGGGTGAGGTGCCGAGCGGGCAGGGGGCTGCAGGGCCGGGGAAGCAGCCAGCGCCCCGCGTTCCGTCCGAGAGCGGGGCGGCGGGGCCTTTCCCAGCGCGGAGCATCCTCCGCCCGGTTCCGCTCGGAGCTCCGGGCACAGCTGCTCCCGCGGTCGCGCTCCCTGAGAGCCGCAGCCCCCGCAGGGCCGCCCCGCGTTCCTCCCCGCGTCCCCACGCACGGCCGCTCCCGGCGCCGCGCCCTCCCCCGGGGCCCGCAGCCGCCCTCGCCGTTGCGAGGGAAGCCGGAGCGTGCCGCGGTGCCCCCGGCCTCCGCCCCGCCGGGAGAGGGGGGATCTCGGCGGCGGAAGCGGGCCGTCGGCTCGGGGACCGAGCGGACCCCGGCGCCGGCGCTGACAGCGGCGCAGACTCCTCCTATCGCCGCGCTTAACTCTTCCCTCCACCGGCACCGAGACGCCGCGGCGAGGGCGGGGGAGCGGAGCGCGTCCCCCCATGAATCTCCGGAGCCCTCGGGCAGACTCGCCCCGATCGGGGCCGCCCCCGGGGAGCTCCGAGCCCGCGGCCCCCCGCGCCCCCCGCCCGCGGCGCGGCCCGGAGCCGCCCGTCCGAGCTCAGCGCCGCCCCCGCCGACGGCGGACCCGGGGAAGCCGCCTGCGGAGCCCTGAGATCCAGCCCCGGGCAGGGGGCGGAAGGGTTAAGCGGCCCGGAGGTTTGACAGCGAGCCTCCTCGGGTGATGGCTTGGAAGAGGAGAGCCTCTCTGGCTGAGGTTTAAAGGAGGTTTCTCCAGACAGCTTTGTATCGCCTTCAAACCGAACCCAAACCCCGTCCGGTCCCTTCCTGCCACGACACCCCACTGCCCACCCGGCCGCGCTGCCAGTGGCAGAACGGAGCGCCGGGGCCGCGGGGTGAGCGGCACAGCGCTGGGAAGGGGAAAGACACAGAGACACACAGCACACACACACAGCACCCCAGCAAGACCCTACCTTGATCCATAGACCTCATGATGTGGTGGTAACGAAGCAGCCTGCAGGCAGTTTCTCTCTGCATCGGGAATTTAAATTAAAAAAAAATAAAAATAAAAAAATAAAAAATAAAAAAAAATTATCAGTTGAAAAAAGAAGAGGAAAAAAGTCTTCTTTAAACCATGTTCGACCGGTGCTGCCCAGACAGAGGGAACCCCTCCTGCTTGCCTCCTCTGTAAGCGTTTGGAGGTGCTAAGAGGGATCCGAACTGGGCTGAGCTTGTTCCTGAAGTGAAGTCAGTTCTCTGCTCTGAGATGAGGGTTACTAGAGAGGGAAAGGCCACTTCCTTCCCTGCTCCGAGTGTTTATAGTCTTTGAATGCTGTAAAATAACGGGATTCCCTCACTGTTTCCTCCTGTTTATCCCAGTGCCATGGAAACCCCTGGATCGCCTCCATCTCCCAAACCGAGGGCTTTCCTGCAAACTTCACACTCAGGAATCCATGACGTCTCCCAGCTCCGAGCCAAGGCAGCTCTGCGGCTTTCTCAGTCTGCAGCACAAGCACTTAATTGTTGAGCAGAAAGCTAGAGAGCGAGAAAGAAAGAAATATGGATGATGTTAAAAATCCCAGTGTGTGCTTTTTAAACAAAACTCGCAGGCACTGCAAAGCCTTTCAAAGCAACGGGGCTTCTGTGCAGAAGTTTTCCTTCTTCCCAGCAGAGACGAGCTCAGGCTGCTGCTGCTTTTACCTTTGAATAAATCATTGAGAGAACTCGAGTCCCAAGCTCATATTTACGACTTTTAAATTTGCCAGCACCCTATTAATACCCATCAAGTCTTTCTTCATGCAGAAGACGAAAAGAAAAAAGGAATAAGGGTTAATTTGTTTGGTGGCGTTTCACAGAACTCTCTGCTTCTATTTTTGGATCCATTTAGAAGAGAGAGGAGCAACCCCACAGCTTTCCATTGATACACGTGGAGCTCAGCAAGAAAGAAATAGCCAAGGAAGCCTCTGAAACCAAGACAACGCGGGTGTGTTTACACGTACTATGTATAAACAGGAAAATAAAGCAAAAGAAAACAGGAAAATAAAGTCAAAGATGTTGCGAGCCATGTGCTGCCTACAACAGATAGTTTTCACTGCCACGTTAATGAGCATCTGCCTCTTCGTTCTGTGCTGGTGCAGAGCCTGCATGCGCCTGGGCTCGCGGGTGTTTCTCCCCAGAAGCGATCCTGAGCTCCAGGAAGGACAGCAGCGCTCAGCCCCACCGCGCCGCGCTGCGAGCCGGGGTGGCTGCCGGGGTCAGCTGGAGCCCTGGGCAGCAGCGGGGAGTGAGTCACTGCAGCGGGACTTGGCCGGCGCAGCGCAGAGGGCTGCCTGGCACCCGCGCGCCGTTTCCATTTTTCACTCTCTGAGTCCCAAAATCGACTCGAAGGAGGTATCACAATCAAACTTTCTGCTTCTCTAGTTTGTTGTCTTGCAGGCTAGCAACTGCAGGCAGGCCAGGGAAACTCAGCGCACCTCACTTTCCTAGCCTTTGTCATTTTTGGATGTGCAGGGGAGGAAATACTTTCCCCAGCTCCGCACCCTGTAAATGCGGTGTGCTGCCACTGAACCCGGAGGGTGCTGGGGGGCACTGTCCCTCCGTACAGTCACCCCGCGGGGCCGAGCATCCCTCCTGCATGCACACCTGAGGGCTCCCAGGGAAACCTTTCCTCTTCCCCCTGCAGAGGATGAGCCCATCGCCCCACTGCTCTCTGAGCACCACTGTCGTTTGGAGTCTCCCCTTTGGGCTGCAACCTGGAAGGTTTCCCTTCGCAGCCCACCCTGCACAGCAAAGGCACCGCTGAGCACAGGGTGCAGGATGCAGTGCTGGAGGAAGGAGCAGCCAGCAGAGCAGCACCACAAGGCTGCCGTCACACCTACAGGATTTGCCCTTTCTCAGCCCTGTGCATCCCTGGCATGGTGTGTGATGATGCACCACCAGAGTGGTGCGTGTGGGTGCACCCCAGGTCCCACACAGCTCCCCCCAGGATGGAGCTGGTCATGCTGCACCCAGCGACACTGCTCTTTTTCAGACCCCACAGGTTTCAACCCCAAAGCCATCTTAGCACACTCTCCAAGCCAGTTGCAGACCAGATCCCCCATTTGCACCATTTGAAGCAAAGTCAGAGTTGCTCATTTTCTATTTCCAAATATTAAGGGGTGTCTGACAGTACTGCCCTGCTTGGACAGGAGCGCAGCATCACTAGTTCTGCAGTGTTCACCATCATACCCCTCCCTGCAGCATTGCCTGCTCACCCCAGCCCCTCTCACTGGGGTCACATCGGCAGCTGAGGAGGAGCTGGAGGGGCTTCAGGCAAAGCACAGCCCTGCAGCAGAGACAGGGGGGGCACAGGGTCCTGCAGCAGAGCAGGGGAGCAGGAGGTGGGGGGACAGCCTGGGGGGGCCCTGCCAAAGGGTATCCCAGAGCGAGCGGAGAATGGGCGACCCCAATGGAAAGCTTCACCTCATCCCACGCTGAGCTATAATCGGGGGAGCAGTCACGGCTCAGCAGTTATGGCACACAGGTTGGCTTCCCTAGTCTGGACCGTTTAAAAATACAATGTCTTTCTTTTAATAGCTCGGTTTGATCGGCTCCCGCTAGTTCACATGACAGGGTTTTCCTAAAATATCTTCTTCCACCAAGTTTTTTCCAACTTAAAAATGCTGAATCCTGCTACCCAAATTAAACTCAGCTAGAAGCGAAAAAAAAAAATAAATAAAGAACGAAGTGAAAGAGGGCTGGCGGCTGCCTCCGGACTGCTAGCATTCCCCAAACCAGCATATGACACAACTGTAAGATTTCCAAGTCTTTTGGAGAGTTCAGCGAGAGAATCCTGTCCTCCACTGGCTGCAGCTTCCCCGCTGAGTTAAACTTTCCTGACGGAACCTTTCTCCATCTGGCTCCGCTCGCAGCGCGTTGTGAGCGGCCGTGGAGGAGAAGGGGGATATAGTTCAAGTCTTATATAACTGTGCAGGCTGGATGCGGGGGCAGAGACTTTCCCTAGAAACGAGAAATTTTTATATATATATAGTTATTTTTAGCTTCCTTTTCAAAGGAAGGCCAAATACCTCCGACTTTCCTTTGCTTTCTTATTTTGGTATCACTAAGGGATTTTATTTTTGGAGGTAAGGAACTATTAATAGCTAATATTTATAACTATTTATTCCCTCTTTAGGAGAATACTTCCTCTTCCTTTCAGGGGCATATTCCAGACCACATCCCTACCCCCCAGTGGCAGCCCCACCGCATGCACGGCACCCCGGGATTCGCAGCCAGGACCTTCAGCTTCGGGGATGGAGCGGGGGGGACACACATCTCCCAGCCTTGGTCCATGGGCCAGTTTGGAAACTGCTGCAGCCCCTTTGGGCCGGGCACACAGCTGAGCTCCCTGCCTCCCTGCTGAGGAGCCGAGCAAGGAGCTCCCTGCCTGGCATGGAGAGCTGCGGTGCTGGGCAGAGCCGGCAGCCAGCTGGGGAGCGGCGTGCTGGGTGCCAGGCCAGCCACCCCCCGTCCCCAGCATCACTCCCTGCTGGGAGCCACGCGGCCTGCCTGGCTCTGTGCCGTTAATCAGCAATAAAAAAACCAAATTGCTTGTTTAAATAAAAAAATTCACATGCTCTCCAGAAGATAAGACATCAAGGCTTCCTGAGGATGTGCTCACGGGCCATCAGGGCAGCTGCCGGAGAGTTTATCACAATAGACTTCACAGAGACATCTCTGTTTTCCACTTGCAAAGGTATTTCAGGCTCACAACAACAGCACTTTGGACAAAAGCTGATCGGCCTTCCAAAGTAAATACAGTCCTCCCCATCACGTACAGGACACACCGGCGACGTGCTGTGGGCACAGCGCTGCGTGGCCGCTGGAATCAGGTGCCCGCTGTGCCCTCACTTCTCCTCACCACACTGAGCACAGCACCGCAGCACAGCCTGCCTGCTGCACACTGGCATCTCTCTCCATTTCTGTAACGGCCCCGGAGCACCGTGACACCAGCAAGCACTTAACCAACCAAAGCCTGTTCTGACAATGCACTTGTCTGAATAAAGTATTCGTGCACTTAATTAAGCTGCAAGCAGAGTGTCTGATCTCGTAATGATCTCCACGTGGCTCAGGAACGCGCGCAGCTCTCGCAGGCTGCAATCAGAGCGGCTAGGATTGTCCTCATCTGAACATCTTCTCCAAAAGAAAAAGAGCTTTTCATCTACAATGGAAGCTGCTCAATTTTTTTTCTACAACATCCAGTGAGCTGAAAGGCTATTTTTTGAGTCACAATGATTTTCTTTCCTAAGAACTGGCCTTTAGCGAAAGGATTCTGTTTGTGAATATTAAAACTAATTTTTGTAAGTAAAGAGTGATTTTTATTTTTGCCCCTCAACAAAGGCAGCTTCAGCAAACAAAACCACAAATAAGAAAGATGTTGAAGAAAGTGTAGAGAACATTCTTTCTCTTCCCCCTCCCCTCAAAAATTTCCTGTAAAGGAAAAAATAAATGTCTTTCTCCTCACTCACAGAACAATAGAGCCCCACTCTCACTGCCTTTAGTCAGGCAGCTCTTGAATTAGCATCCTCTTAAGGGATGTGAGGATGTAATTATTGCAGCTGACCCCACACAATCCCATCCTAGGCTGCAGTCTTCCGTTTTCCCCATTACCACGTCTGTCGCCTACAGTTCTCAGGATTCCAGACGGAGCAAAACGTGTTTGCAAAGCAGTCACACAGCAGCACAACGCCATGTACACAGCAGAGCCACCATCCCCACATCAGGGTGCAAGCAAAAGTACCACCGGATCTGCACCTGCAGCTGCACCAAAACCTGTTCTGAAGTTCAGCCTCCTGAAAAACCAACCCGGTCTTTTCCTTTTTACTTCTCTCAGGCGAAAGCCAAACCTCTTTTCTCCAAGCAGCATCACAGGCCTCATTCCCTGAGGCCGGCCCCATGGGCACCCCGCAGCCCCACAGCCACCGCACGGCCCGGCTGGTCGCTCTGCAATGAGCCCACGCTGGGTCTTGAACGAGGGCTTTAAGGGCGTGCGTTGAGGGAAAGGGGAGTGCAGGTGGAGCAGGAGCTGTGCAAGAGCACCCAGACACAACAGCTCGAAGATAAGAGCAATGGACGGATTTACTGTGCTGCAGATGGCTCTAGATCTTCTCCACAACCGACGTTCTCCTGGTGCACTCAATTAGCAAAATCGTACAGCGACGGATGTTTATGCACCATGATTTATGCTTCTATCCAAACATCAAACATTGCTCTCAGGGAACACTTAAGCCTTCCACATTGGCACTGCCTTACAAACCACTATCAGTGATGAGGTTAGCAGCTCCGAGGCCCTCTGCAAGCAAGCACAAAGGATAAAATTGAACTTCCTTTTAAGAGCAAGACTAAACAAGCAATTAAGAGTCCAGGATGAGACCATAAAGACACTGGTTTCGTGCCTGAGATGTTTTCTCTTTAAAATTATAAAGCCATTGGGTGTTCTTCGTTTCTGTCTCCCAGATTTTGAAGGTGAGGTTGAGAAGAGTGAGAGAGCTGAAAGGAGCGATTATGCACTGCAGTAATTGGAGGAACATCAGTCACGTCTGGGAGTTGGAGAGGTGCTTCTCTGTGCAAGGAAAGGCAGCAAACAACACGTTGCATTTACCTGCTCCTTTCAGTGCTTGTGCTGCCGGAGCTGCAGTCACCAGCTGCATTCTGAGATCCTCAGCTAACAGCTGCACAGGGAACAGCATGCCTCAAACCCTGCCATGCTGCTACCTGGGAAGTTCCCTTTGCTGGCCAAATCAGCATTAGAAATGGTTCTTAACCTCCTGCCCTGCACAGTGAACACAGTGCACAGCGGAGCACAGAGATCCCATCCCAGGGCGCTGGGACCCAGCAGGACCTGGGGCAGCAATGCTGCAGAGCTGTTGGGGAAGGGAACCACTGAGGGATTCTCTCATGCAGTGTCAGAGCAAGTCGTAAATTTAAGTGACATCTCATACCTAAGGACAACCGCTTGCCATCAGGGTGCTGGCAGTAATACAGCTGTAAATAGGTGGCATTTGTTACATTAAGGCAGAAGTTGGTTCATTAATAACAACAACAAACTAATGCAGGTAGGCACCTGCACGGTGGGTTAGGGATGGAAACACTGATGCGGTCGTTTACCTTATCACATCATGGCTGAACTAAATAATGATAATGAAGGAAGGCTACGCAGGTGGTTCTACACCTTCAGTATCGCTGCCAGCGCTGGGAATCTGATATCACATCCCAGGCACAATTTACGACTCATTACTGCAGCTCTGGCCACACCCGGCAGCTAATCTAAAATTTCACACGTTTAATGAACTTCATACTTGAAATATGTGGTCTGTAAAATCTGATTTACACCGTTGTTAAAGTGGTTGGTGTTTGAAAGAAAGTGTATTTTTAAGTGTGTATTTGTGCACAAAGATTTTTTTCCTGAAAACCCCAAACCCAGGCACTAATTTACTCCAAAGCATATAAAATGTTCCCTGCAGCGTAATTTCTAGCGCAGTATTTCTTTCAGCACCTCAGATTTACTCCCTATGTTCCTTCAGGACCAACTGCATTCAGTTACAGAAAGGAGCAGAAAGCGCTCGCAACGTCGCTGCAGGTACTGGGGGCAGTAAGTTACCCTGACAGTCGGCTTGTGATGGAGTGCAGGGGCTGTAATTAGTGCTTACCTGTCACCATCATAAAAACGCTGCATTTGGTCAGTTCCTGCCTCAGCCATACAAGAGGTACCTCGCAATCCCAGTTCATTCCACCGCGTTAGCTTTTATTGGATGTTAACACCTGATATTTCCTTCAGGCTCTGGTTTTACTGAAGGCTTTGTCACATTACGTTCTTCCAAGGCAGAATGGGAACAGGAGCTGAAATAAAGGGGAGAGGGAGCACTTATAAATCTCTGCCCACACGCATCCTTGTGGGGAAAGATCCCAGAAGACGCAGAGGCTGCTGAAGGAAATAGCTGTCACTCAGATGTGAAATACAAGACGTTTCTTTCTGTTGAAGACTATTTATGGTGAACAGTGCACCTGTAAAAATTAGTTCCACACTTCAGTAACAAGGAGAATTAGGCTGGGACTCCAACAAAAGCTGCCGGGTTCCCTGGAGGTGCAGAGCAGCGCAGCCCCAGCAGAGCACACGCTGCGTGCTTCTCTCCATCTGAGTTCAGAAGGATTTTCCCCCTGAGGCCTCAGCATTGCAAATAGCAATTTTACTTTACAAATTTGTTTCCTGGATCATTTCTCCTTGTGTATAGGAAAGATCAGATGTCAAAATGCAATCAGCAGGAGGCCTGAAGCTGCCTAGGAGCAGAAGTGGGCAGCTTTGAATAACACTTCTGCCCAGAGACAGCTGCCTGATCAATTCTGGGACAAATTTCAACCTAAAATGCAAACTGTCACATGGGTTTGGTTATCTGGATCCAGCTAAAAGGCAGCAGTGCATTCTGACAAACAAGTAAAAGGATGCTGAAGACTGGAAAGAGGCATATCTGGAGAAGGAAAAATAGCTGGGCTCGGATAACATCTAACCCAGGTCTTTGTAAAACATCTTCATTTTACAGCCCAGCTGTCAGAGTGGAGGAGGTCCAAATTCCTGTGCCACACTGCACATCACTGATAAATGCCTCTGTGGAATGGTTCATTTGTGACCATGGTAGCAAGGGGTCCTACACAAAACCGGTCTTCTCCTCTGGGGATTTTATGTACCTTGGACACAGGCAAACAGAGAGGAGGGGAAGAACAGTGTTAAGTTTCCAGCTCAAACTTCAGTGGAAAAATTGCTTGCCCAAGTTTAATTTTATTCACCTTTGCCTTAAAATCACTTATCTGTTTGTCACTGGTTTTGAATTGCTGCAGGGTTGAGCGAAGCCAAGACGACCTATTAAATATTTAAAGCTATATTAATGAACATTGGGATGCAACTGTTCCAATTACTTTCAAAAATTAAGGAAAGAACTGCATGTGCAGCCTGAGTGGTTTGTGACCCCCTGAGCGCTCTGTGGGACCGGAGGGCAGCGAGCACGGCTGGGTTTCCCTGGACTCACTCACCACAAGAGCAGCTCCAGAAGCACAGCTCTCCTTGCTGGCTCATGCTAAGGAAGCCTTGGCAAGAGAGAAGTTAAAATGCTGGCTGCTCTTTGCTGGGACTCTGAAGCTCCACAGCTTGTGGCTGCTGGATGTCAAACTTATGTACAGGATGAAGCCTAACAGAGACATGGCTGGGGAGAGCTGTAGATGCTTCCAGCACCACCTCCACAGTAAAGGAGGGTCCCACCTCAGCAGACACCCGCTGGCAGCAGCACCTCCACCACCACAACTCTGCTCTCTTCTCAGAGGTCAGATCCTGCAGAGTGAGATGGAAGGGAACACGACATTATGAGAGCAACCTGCTCCAGCTCCCAGCTTCAGACCAACCCCAGCTGCAGGGGGAGTGGGCTAACATGGGGCCCAGCCCCGTAGGCACAGCGAGGTACTTGGAAGCACAGGATCACCATCTGCAGAGGTAACACTGATCCTTATAAAGGGGAATCCTGCATCCCCTGCCTTTTCCATGGGCTGTGTTTCTGTTCATGGCATTGCCACTGTTGGAACAGTGAACGTGCTCCGTCAGCACCGTTCTGCAGCACTTTATCTAATGGCTACACTAAGCCTCATTTTAAATATCTGTAGCAATTTGCATCACTTTTTGACAAGCCACACGTTGCTGAAACCCAGCACTGTACAAAATGAATCAGAAGTGACATGTCTTAAAAATGCAAGAGCCAGCACAGGACAGATCCGTGTCCAACGGCAGAGAAATGTAACGCCTACAGCAGAGCCACAGCACAGCTCGTTTGGAGCAGATGTGCAACACATGGGCAAACATTCCGTGTGGTGGAACGATGAGTGCAGAGCTGCCCCATCCCACGTGCCCAGCAAGGTGTGTGCTGCAGGAGTGCCTCGGGATGGGGAGCAGGAGCACGCAGCACCATCAATCCACCTCTCTTCGTGCTCTTAATTTATATTGCGAGTAATTTGACTTTCGCCTTGGTAAACAAGTTTCTGGATATGGTTAAGCTACTCAGAGTGTACATTAAAATAAAATCTGGTTCACATAAAAGGACAAATGAGAATGACTATTACCCCCATCTTTAATGCGCTAAATTCTTTTGCACAGATTGTTCTTGTTACTACTTCTTTCTGTGAGAGAATCTGAGCAGCACACAATATTCTCCTTACGTGCAGTTTCAACAAGCCCAGAGAAGGAGGCTTTAAAGTGGGAATGCAATGATTTGAAAGCCCTTTTGTGTAACCCGCTCAGCCAGTAACAGTTAGGTCCTATGCCACAAAGGGAGAAAGAGCAGAGAGGGAAGGACATTCTTCTGAAGGCCGGGTCTTGCAAGTCAGTAACCATCTGCACCTTTAGCTACAAGAAGCAGAAACTCAGAGGTTCACAGTGTGACCCAAAAAACTCCTCCAGCCCAAGATTTTGAGGCAAGGAAATGCTTGTGGCCCCAGAAAACCACAGCACCCAGCAGGCATTAGGCTGATGCCAGTTTTGGTACCGACCTCACGTAGGATGGACCAGGATTCAGTGCTGCTAATCATTGCTGAATACAATGGAAAAATGCAGATTTTTCTTCTCATTACACCTTTTTGCAGCTACAGCAAAGCCATTCCTGCAGGTAATTGCTGCTCACATTTCTCAAACTCACCACATTACCACAGGGTTGCAGAACATTGGTGCAGGCTCCATTCCAAGACAGAGAAACGCAGCAAAATGCAGCCATTGGATTGCGATTTATCAGAACTCCATGTAACAGAACAGCATTTTGTTTTGCTTTAAAGCCTGCAATCACATTCCTAATTTAAAAGCAACCATTTGGATACTCTGTGGAGTAAGTATCTTTCCTCTGAGATTGACTTCAAGGTGGGAAAGAAGTCTGATAATCAAAATCAGATTTGCGCTCCATGCTCCAGTGTGGGTGTTGGGCCTGGCCCAGGGAACTCCTCTGCCTGCTCCCATTTCCTACCTGTGAAACAGGAAGCTCAGCACCACCTTCCTGGGAAACAGTTGTTACAGCAGGGATATTTAATGCCACGCTAATGCAGCAGGGATGCAGAGTGCATGCACAGATGTCACTACTTGAGCCACCAGAAGGAGATGAGGGCACACCGACACTTTTCTTCTCTGAAATGGTTGAAGGTAATGTTCTACAGGTTCTCACGCCACACACCAGGCTCGGGGCCGCACTATGATACCCAATTACCAGCCAGCACCTTTTTTTTTTTTCCTCCTCCTCCCTTTAAAAGAAAAAAAAAGACAAGCATATAATAATACAACCACAACTTGAAAAATCAGGCCACTGGCATCCTTTGGTGAAGCTTAGGCTGAAAACTTATCCCAGGATGCGTGATCTTCCAAAAATCTGCCAACCCCTGCAGTGTTCAAACTGCTGGTATGACCACAGCCACATGAAGAATGAAATTAAGCCCCATGGAAATCTTTGACATTTCTACTATTATGCAATGTTTGGGTGAAAAAAAAAAATGGAGAAATTCTCCTTCGCTTTCCAGAGCAAGTTTAGAAAAACTATTTCTAACTTTTTTAAATTACACATTTCACCATTAAAAGAAACCGTCATAAATTAAAAGAACCACTAACTAGGGCTTATGTAACCCATTTAGGGTGGGAAATTGGGAACACTTGGGAGAGAAGTCTGTTCTGTAATTTCTGGAGCCTACGACATTCATCTGATGTGCACAAACATCAGAGAAACTGCTGATTTAATGTTTGCATTAGCATTGCACACAGCGGGTTAATGTTGAGAGGGAGTGCGATGCTGGCATCCGTGTCCTACAGAATCTAAAGGGAATTTTTTAACATAGATGTAATTGTCTGAGGGACAGTTTGTTATAGATTTACTTTGTTTCTGATATGAAAGCTGCCTTTCTTTTTGCTTGAAAGAATGCTTACAGCTTGTGGAGGGCTCACACCCAGCCCGGCTTGGTACCCCACACCTGGCATATATGGATGAAATAGACAAGTTGCATAAAATTTATTTTTCCACCTTGTTTTACAACATTCCCTTTTAAGTTCTTACACATCTGCAACATACAACTCCACAGAACAATAAATAATTGGCATTCATATTTCTCTTGAACAGAGAGTATATTTACACGTTGTTTAACTAGATGACAGGTACAAAACATTGGCATCACAGTAAATATCATTTTGACACCAGAATCCACCTCCCCCAATTAAAAATTAAATTAACATTTAATTTTTAACAAATTTTAACAATTAGAAATGTTCTCAAAGGCATATAAGTACACAAATTGTAGTAGGCAGTAGTAATGGACCATATTGGCAAAGCTGTAGAACCCAGGATTTCATGCAAATCAACGGGTTTATTAACTCTGAAGTAACTAATAATGAAAACAAAATAAATGAGCCCAGCCAGCTCACGCTGAAGGTCCCAGCAGGCCCTGAGATGGCCCTCACTACGCAGCCGTGAGGATGCACCAACCCCACCTGAAGGGCTGTGTGCAACAACACTTGACAACGAGCTTGCCTGGTGCTGAGCACTGCTGGTGCAAACGAAGGATTTATGATGCACCTCGTGATGCAGCAGCTCTCTTTAAAAGATAAAGCCAGAGGATGAGCTCTAGGGATTCACACATTTAACTTACCACAGCTCCCTGATCCACCATAGCAGAATTCCTTTCAAGAGTTGCAGAGGGCAAAGGAGTTTGTCACAGCATTTAATTGCGATCGTGCAGCAGACCACAGACAAACAACACCCTTGGTGCTGCTCAGTTCGATCCAGCCACAGCTGCAGCTCTCAGCACGTAGCTCTCAACGCTGACAGGACACCAGGGATGTCACTCATCACTCAGCCCAGTTCTGATAAGGCTGTGCTCAGATTTAAACTGCTGCTGCTGAGTAAAGAATGCTGCAATTCAATTGCAATACGAGCTGAGCAGAACAAGTGTTTGCAAAGATAACCTGGGGCAAACCATGGGAAATGCATGTGAGAGTAAAGGAAAAAAAATGAGAAGGGTTGCAACACACCTGGAATTACTGCAGCGATGGAAGAACAGAACAATGCGTGTCACAAAACCTGCACACCACTAAGCACAGCACGGCACAGCTTCCCCACAGCAGGAGGGGAACAGGAGCACCCAGCACTGCCATCCCACAGCAGCACTTGGGGCGCAGTCCCAAAGCTCACACGTTGCACAAATTGCTGCAGCACACACACCAGAACAACTAAAAGGGGAGGGAATAAAACACTGATTGAATCTACGCACAAGGTACTGCACACAAGAAGGAAACAATGCTTTGCTTCCAAGAAGCACAAATTATGATCAGACTAGATGAAAGAGATTAAACTAAATTTCCAACAGAGAATGCATTTATTCACGTGTACGGTAAGCAGGAGTGTGTTTATTAAACTTTGCTTTTAAAAAGATGTTTAAATAACTTAAGAGAAATAAACTGCAGATGTAAAGTGCTAAACTTGAAAAATACAACAGTCCCTCCTCCCTCCTGCTGTTCTCTAGATGGCAGTTTTAATTTTCTGGTTACTTTGAAAAATGCAGCGTCTAACCAGAGGGAAATTTCCTCCTGGATTTACAACCTTGTGCAAAGGAACCCCGCCTGCACCCCAGGACACAGCCACACACTGCTCCCACTGCCACCCAACGGGCCTTCAGCATCACGGTTACGATGCAATAAAGGTTACTGAAATCACAGGTCACTCCCTTTCTTGGTGTAAGCTAATATTTTGCAAATATGGTCCACTCAGCGTAAACTGTACTGACTTTGGGAAACAGTGAATTCTACCACAGACACAAGGCAAATATTTACAGGCGGTAGCGCAGCGCTGCTGTCCCCGTGGGATGCTCACACACACAGGGATGGGGATCCTACACAGATGCGTACCACAATGTATCTTCTGAAGGACTTCTTAGTGGCAAGAAACTGCCAAAGCATTCTTGATTCTTGTTCCTAAATCTACTGAAATCGGGTATTGACGGGGACTCAGAACATGTGCACGTCTGACACTATTCAGGAATTGCAGCAAGTCGCAATGAAGATAACGTGAAGCACCTTTTGGCACATGGCATCATCCACAAAACGCTGCCAGCCCAACTGCTCCAAAACGGGGCTGCACAGACACTGCTTTTTATCCTTGGAGACAAACCACTGCACGGTGTAGGACTTACAGCACCTTTCCCAAAACAACCGTGTGTCAGAGGGCTGGAAATGCATACTGTTATACTATTATTATTTTTAGGAACAATTCAGAAGAGAAGGAATGAAAGGCAACATTTTGAAAACACGCTTTTCTAAACTCAGGGTTTTCCTCACATGAAATGACAACAAGGACTGGTGCTTCCTCACCCCCAGGCTACACAAATTTTTATTTCTTCTCTAATTCCTTTGGAACTTGCTTCCCTCCTCTTTGATATTTCCTCTCCATAACTGAGAGCAAGGAAGGCTGCCCAGGTTGTCCAAGGCGTTCCTCAGAGCAATCACCACACAAGCCACAGCGATCTTCAACTTGAAAACCCGAGAGGCACCACTATGGATCCACAGAGACTCCAGCTCTCCTTCTGAAACAACGCTCCCATTTTCCACTGCTTTTCACACCAGAGCCTTTCATGCCGCTTGCGACAGCGGCTGTGGCAATGGCAGCAGAAGCTGGCAGTCCATGAAAGGCGCCCTGCGTGGCACAGAGACGAGCAGGAGCGTCTGCTCCGTGCAGCGCCCGGCCCGGACGGGCTGCCCCAACAGCCCGGGGTGTGCAGGCACACAGCTCTGCCATCCCCGCCGCGGCGCCAGGCAGTGCCAGCCACCACCGTGGTTTCTGTGATGTGGGAACGAGACAGAAAGCAACTAATTTATCACAGACTCGACGGCCATTAGATGAGGAGGGCTGCCACTATACAAGCTTGGCCATGATAGATGCACAGCCCCAACAGCAAAAGGTTCCTGTAGCTGCCGTTCTCCTGAGCTGTCTGTGCACGTGCAGCCATCCTCACTGAGTTACAATGGGGGCTGAACCTCACTACAAAAGCAAAACTCACCAGATTAAAGAATAGATGTATTTTTTGCTTTGCATACAAGCCTTTGTACAGACCCTGCTCCTGCCTCTGATTCAAGTTTGGTTTTTAGAGTGAAGCCCATGGAAGGTTCTCAAAAACTGCTTTCTGTAGAGACTTTGTCACGAACAACATCCACCCAGGAGTGCCTCCGCTTATTTGCAGCCCATCTTCGCTGCTCCACCCTAACAGGAAACAGACCTGGTACAGCTGAGAGGAGCAGCAGCTCTGTGACCTTTTCTTTCAGTCTCCAAGGATTCAAGACAGTCTGCCACATTGTCTGTAGAACAGTACAAGAGTCTTCTCACATTGTCAACACGTTTCAAGTCTGATCAACTGCAATTTTTTTTTCCAAAGGAAATTTGCTTTAGTTTAGATAATTCTCTGCTATACAAATAAATATACAGTAAAGCTACTTTGTCACCAGCTCCTTCTAACAGGAAGCACAAAAGCTAAACAAAACTCCATTTCTTCATTTTGGATTACATTTTTCTGTAGTTATCGATGGCTGGATACCACCAAAATCACCAGGGTGAGCACTGACAGAAAATCTCAGACAAGCTCAGATTCTCAAGCGTGTGCAGACTGGAGCCCCGCAATGGGAGCAGCATGCCATAAATCAGGGATCTGTTGTCAGCACTACAGCGCATCACCTACATTAAGGGATTTCCAAGATGTAAAAAGAACGTACCTACTCGAATCGAAAAGATGAATATAAAACTACACAACACATTGCAAGGAACACCACAGATACTTAAAAAATTAAAAATCGTCAAATATAAATTTTGAGGTCAGTTAGCAGCTTTTGGATGATTTTAACCACAAGTGAGAAACCAATCATCACCATAGCTGCACGCATTTGACCCCAGTTAAGTTGAACGAAAGTGACAAAAAGTGGCTGAACCAATAAGTGCCTCCACTCTCCAAAGAACTCCCTTGTATCAGTCAGTCTCCACTCATGGTAGTTGTGAAGTCTTTTTCAATGAAGCAGCATGTAATAGAGATTACCACATGATCCTTATGCAAATATCAGACGTATTTGTTTTAGTAACAACTACACGATTTTTGCCTCTCAGCCATGTGCAGCATTTGTCTCTGGTGCACAAGGAAAGCAGCCCTAGGATGTGAGCTTTGAGTAGCTTGGAGGAGAAAACCTTCGCCTCAGGTACTTCAGGACGTAGAGGGGAAGACAGCTCACCAGAGTGATGACAGTGACTTTCCACAAGAACGACAAAGTAGCAATGAAGTAAACATCTGTAAAAAGAGAAAAACTCAGCGTCAACAAAAGCGAAACATGTTCAGGGAAGAGGCACAGAGAGGCAGTGCAATCTGGCAGCGCTTCTCAAACAGCCTCACTTCCCCCACGCACAGAATTTCAAAGCTCACACGACCCCTGGTACCTCTCTTTTCTGCCTCTTTCACAAATGCCTGACCCGTTCCTGTGGGATTCCAGCAGGGCACGAAACTCACTGCAGGCAAATGCACGTGCATAGCCCATCTAAAGCACGGCTGTCCATCCCCTGGAAATACTGAACTCTCCTTAAAACGGGCTACTTGTATGCTGACTCTGAGACTTGGCCTCTGTTACTTGGCCGTAGTCCAAACAAACACATCTCTCAACTCAGTTCGATCTCAGAGGCACTACAAAAATAGGTACAGCATTGTTCAAGACAGAGCTAGTACACCCATCTGTAAAAGACACAGATCCAGCCCATGAACAAATTACCCTCGTGGCCTTCAGTGTAAGCAAAGAGCATTATGGAAGAACTGGTGACATCTTGTGGATCCCTGAACAAACACTGGAACAAAGCCTACAGACATGATTTGTAACTAGATAACTATCGGGGGATCTGGAATTCCTCCTTTTTCCCTTTAGCCATGGAGACTAAATGGATTAACTCCCTTCCAGGCAAGTTTTTTTTTTTTTTTTTTTTTTTAAAAATAAAAAAAAAAGAGAAGGGCCTATGAAGAAGCAGATAAAGTTGGGTAAGCTTTAGGAGACAGTTACTTCATCCAGCTAAAAGGCAAAAGTCTTCAAAGCAAGAGGAGGGGATCAAATTTGCACTCTCAAGTCCAGTTCACACATGGAAATAAAAGATTGCTATTCCATATGACAGCTGATACGTGGTGAAGCTCTGAAAGCAAGGATGGGATTCACTGAGCAGCATACAGCCTACTGACTAACTTTATCTCCTCTAGCACTTTGCTGTGAGAAGGAACCATAAAACATCAAGAAGTGTTTATTCTGGACAGAAGCATCACCATTATAATCACGTTGACATCATCAACTTCTAAATCCAACTAATGTTCTTACAGCCCAGTTAACTATTCAGGTTGTAAAGCAACTGGATGGAGAAAAGGCATTTAACCTTACCGATAAATTCATGTAAGAAGACCAGAGAAGCTATGTAGCAGGAGAGACTAAGCAACTCAGCCACTATCATGAGCCAGTGCCATGTCTGGATCGTCAGTGCCACCATCAGTAACTCTGTGAGGATCAACGATGTGAAGGAAATGGCGACAATGTGAACAAATTCAGACTCAAAGAGGAGGAGTGCTCCATACATGATGATGCTACCTGCAGGAGAGCAGCAGACCCATTGAGTGTTTTACCCTAACACCAGTCAAAACTCTAAAAACCTACTGCGAAGTCTTGGAGAGGTTGAAACACAGCTGTGTCTTGAGACTGTCATTACATTCCACAGGTTTCATGAAAAACAAGGAATCTGTTACTATTTAGGAGACAACTGATAAGACGACGGGGAAAAAAGTTACTGCACAGATGCCCAGATTGTTGTATTAGTCTATCATATTCACAGACACGTGGAAATTGGAAGTGAACGCACAGTATTTTGGCAGCTGGTAACTTCTATAATCATGAAAATCCATCCTCCCTGAAAAGCAGCTGGTCACTACTCAGAAGCTGGAGGATATCAAATATTGCTAAGACCCACTGCATTGCCTCAGCGCTCAGATGGAAGCAAAGTGCACACAAGTTAGCTTCTCTTTGCCTACTTCAGCCAAGTTCTCTCCTCCTTTACACGTTTCCCTAATAGAAGGGCACACCAAAGCACGATTAACGTTGCATTGTTTCATGCTCCTATTCTGGCTTTAGCTGGAGAATGTTCACTGCGCCCTGCACGGCCACCTGCACAAATAACTCATGTTACCAGCATGACTAATCTGCACCAACATCCATCACACCAGGCTCCTTTCGAAAGGAAAACCTGCAAGTGACCAGAGCTCAAGCCACGAAGTTCAAATCCAGCTGTGAACGTTCCAAAATTTAGGGCTGCTCAAGTTTTTAGTCAGTCTCATCTCTGCTAGCAACTAGTTCAATTGTTTTCTAGATATTGAGCACAGCAGAAGTGAAGTCAATTTTACCAAATACCATAGCAAGATAGTGGGAGAAATCTTTCCCTCACTTCATCACCCTCTGGCCTTAGCTCTCCACCACTTGCGAGCTCTCTGTAAATGCTGTGGCCTCACCCAGCAGCAGAAGGTGCTAGCCCTGTCACGGGCGCTACTGCATTAGGTTTCAGAAGATAACATTAACAGAGCTTTTGTATTCTTGGTTTCACTCCCTACAGAGGATGGTAACATCATTTAAACCAGTAAGAACTAGCTGCTAACTTTGGCACATTTATGCTGACTCTTGCTGATAAAGGAGTGCTGGAAAACAAGACATTCTGTCACAGGATCACGTTGCCATTTGAGCTTTGTAGCTCAACACCACCTGCGTGCTTCCTGTGATTCCCTGGTTAACAGTTATAGAAAGGATCGAGTTGGAGGATACTTGATTTTTAAAAAGGCAGTTTGAAAGAAAAGGCCTTAGACATATTCCCCAGTTAGCACATCCACTGCAGGAAAACGGATGTGCTGTTTTTAGGGCATTTGCTTAACTCTCTTAGCAGCTTAATTAGGACATATGCAACACGATCAAGTCATCGAGCTCTACTCCAGCCCTTAATTACAGTTGTCTACAAAGTAACCAGAACCACGGCTGCTACTAACAGACAGGGTTTAGACAAAACACGCATATATGCAGATTCTGTGTTTTGTATACTGACTAAACAGCAAACACATAGGATTAGGAATCTGTTTGGAAACAAGGGACAAGTCACAAGCTCCTCCTTACAGATGGTGCAACTGTAGCACCAAAGGGAACCTGCACAAAATCACAGGGAAATAAAGCACAATGCTTTGCACTTCTAACGTCACACAGTGTATGACAGTGATGATCAGTTGCTAATATTTATCTTTACATAATTTCTTGCTTTGGTAGCGCTGCCAAAATTTTGAGACAAAAATATGTATGTTTATTGACCATACTAAAGATGCATTGCTAAATTCACTTCTCACAATACAAACATACTCATTAGAACTTGAAAAAGTACAAGCAAAAGTTGATTTCTCACCTTGATAGATGCTTATTAAGACCCATATCAAAAATGTTTTGTATGACAATGGTCGTCCCTAAGAGGGGGAAAGAAAAAAAAAGCCATGTTGGGGGTTTTCTGCTATGAACATTCCCTTATAGATCAATCTACCAATTAATAAAAAGAGAATTTGAAGTGATTTGGAGAGAAAAAAGCCAGACCAACCAACCCTGAGGTACTGTCCTTCTATTCTCATTTTTCATGATGCATGAAGGAGGCCTGGGACCATGGATGCTCACAGCTTGCACAGATCAGTACAGTCTCTTCCTCACTGCACACACAATTAATTTAGTGCAAAGACGCCTCCTGAGTCCAGTCATTGTACTGGGAAATATAAGATGTGTGCATCCACAAAAGTGTAGATATTAATATTGTACTTCAATACACACAAATCACATCGTACTGAAGGCAGATAGGTTTTAAAAAACCTTCTCCAGCCAACATAGCTATACCAGTACAAAAAACCCCTATGTTTAGACCAGGCCTAAGGATGGTTGGAGAATTAGTGGTTTATGACATCAGAGACAACATACAAGTGAAACCAGATGGAGACTTATTCAGGCTGCTGGAAAAACAGGCTTTGTTTTTAAGAGTATCTGTTTAACAGAAATCCTTGAGGGAAACGATCTGCTGAAGACTCAGTCCATCCTTTCCTTCAGTTAAGAAAGATGTTCCCAGGCCGCATACCCAGCTATTCCAAAAATTTTCCAGAAAAGAAAATAAAAAGAACCAAGGACAAGATTTACCTTTCTGATACATCTATGGTAAGTATCAGACAAATTTTCCTTTTGTCTAAGGAGAAAGACCTCTGTCTTTCATGCCCAAGCAACAACAAAACACACAGCAACCAAATTCTAGGTCCTAGGTTCTAGGGGTTGCATGACCCCGAAGGCAAATTCCAGGAAAATGCGTGATAATCTCCTCCCTTCTCCAAATAAGATCCCGTGCTCCCACTCCCTGTCCCTGTTTCTGGCTTTAGAATGCAGACTCCAAGGCAATTTCTCCTCCCCCTTACTTTGAAAAAAATCAGTAATGCTATATACTTCAAATTTCCCACAGAATGCAGCTATTATTTCCCATCGGTTTTCAATAAGCTGTATTTCATGTACCATTCAATAGCAAACTGTACAGAAATCTGGCTGTCTCTGTTAATTCAAACTTCCCTTTGAAACAACTTTGCTTGAAAATGCTTATGTCCAATGATGAGTCCCATATCTACTGATAATACATTTGATTTAAAACATTTAGAGAGTTTCCAATCAAAATCCGGTTTTGCCCTAAGCCAAAACAAACAAAAATTGCTCATACCTTAAGAAGATCTTTGTAGAGTTCGGGGTACAGCATTGCAACTTCAGACTTAACGTCCTTGTCCAGGACCAGGGAAAACACTGGAAACATGGTGTAAATTGTGGAGTACCTGAGAAGGTAGAAGGCTGATGATTTTTTTTTTTAACTCCAGATAAACAAACAGAAATGCTAACGTTGGGAATGGAAATACAGCATCCAAGTATTAAAGGATGTACTATAAAACTTGCAAATGAAGCAAATGAGTTTTGCACATAGGAAAAACCTGTAGGATTTGCGTTTTGAATAGCTTGTGATTAGAAACATTCATGGACAGGTGATTGGTTCAAGTACTGCAAGTGATGTTATGGGTTTATTAACAAAGCCAAGGACAGACTTGTGTCCATCCTAAACTCCACCCTACAGCTCACACTGGGTTCTGCTTGCACCAGAGCAGAGCGGGGATGAACGTGCTGGTTTGGGTTGTTTTTGTTTTGTTTTCAATCATGTACACCACAGCCTATGAAGTAATGGCACTGCAGGTGCAATAGCAGTGTATTTGACTGGTATCTCTCAGCTTCCTGCAGCAACCAATTCCACCTGCTGAAGGCTTTGAGCTGTCCCCCAGCTGGCACTGCTGGGTGCTGGCTCTCCTTGCTCACAGCTCCAGCCCACAATGACCACCTCTCTGCTTTTCACCAGGAGTTCCTCCTGGAACAAGGATTGCTATTACTGTCTGACCTGAATGTGACACTCTCCTTCTAGAGTGAAAGGCTTCTAGAAGTGTCTGCACTGTGTTGGTGTCTTTACTCAGCTCAGAGGAGCAGAGAGAGAGGGGAATGGATCACACCCTTCCAAAGCAGTACTGTGAGATATGCACACCTTGCATATTAGTTAACCCAAATCCATCACTATGCACATGTTTTCCACACTATTAATAAAATGTGAGCTCTCACCCAATGATGAGAAAGCCTTGGTAGAGAGGGACTGAAGCAAAGTAAAATACTGATGAAAAAACAGCCTAGGAAAAGAAAAAGAAGTAAGCTTTTCAGGCATTAAATACTGCACTTCATGTAACGGCTTAAAAACACACTCTGTTCAAACTGAAAAGTACTTGGAGCTGGCTCTCCAAATTCCTGAGACAAAGAAGAATGTAACATCAACCCTTTCTATTCCCACAAACCTTGGATGAAATCTATGTTTAATAGCAAACACTGGAGAACTGGACTTGGAAAACATTTTGTGATGCAGTTCCAGAGAATAAAACACAGTTTTCTCCAGAGCCCAGTGCTCTGATCAAAGCTGTTCTGAGCCATAAAGGACAGGTGTGCACTTCCTCGTGCCTCTCTCCCCAGATGATGCCTTTACAGTGTAAAAAGAATTAATGCTTGCTCATACAGGCTACAAACTCCAATGAACTGAAGATTAATTTTTTGTCAGTTAAGGAAATTATAGGTTTGTTTTCTGATATATATATATTTTTTTTAATTTTTTCATTTTTTTAAAGTTTTGGATGCATTTCTGCTGCTGAAGCAGCTTCTTTGTCCTCTTGAGTTTCAGTCTCTCGTTTCCACTTATCACTCTCCAACATGTTTATTCTAAAAAGATGGGAGGGAAGAATGAGCTTTCTCAAAAAGCTCAAGTATTTTATAAAACGTTTCAGTACTCTTGAGGAATGTGTTTGTACTCCATGGCACAGGAATATACATCCAGAGAGCAGCCTCCATCTAACTGTAACTTAGGCCAGACCCCGTCAGCCAGGTGCTTACCTTTGGTCCCACTGTTTGAAGACCTGACCCAAAACAAACCTGGAAATCAGTGCACGTACTCAGCAGAGGCCTTCAGAGAACTGTCCTCCCTCAGGTCTTCAGTATTTCACATCATTACCAAGCCACACTGCAACACAGCAGTGTTTCCTAAGGCAAAGTATTGTTTGTCCAGTTTTGGAAAACTTACTGATGTTTGTCCAACAACAAGATCTTGTGTGCTTTCATAACAAAGTAACCGTCTCCAACCCATGAAAACTTTCGTAAGAAACAGTGGCACTCAAACTGAAAAGAACAACCTTTGCTTTTTGCCTTTTTTGGGCCACCTCTTCAAGGGAAAAGCCCCCACGACATTACCTCACCTGCATTGTGCTGATGCACAGGCTCCTGTGGATTACAAACTGACTGAGAGCTGCAGACCGTTTGTAGCTGTTCCGCCCGTGCACCATCAGTAAACGACCCAGATGTTTAAACTGAGTGATAGAGAAATCTGCCGCGAGCGATGCTTGTTTGCCTTCCTGCAGACAACAGCAAGCAAAGCATGGTCAGATCATTTCATTACTGGAAACAAAGAAATATATTACTCCTACTAAGTTACCACGACAGAATTTTCCACGACAATGTGCAATACGTTAGGTGGGGAAGAGTATTACCTCAGCATTTCTGCCTTCCACCACAGCCTTTAAGCAAAGACAGAAGTATGAAAAGAATTCCCGTTTGAGTCCTGGCCTCCAACTCTAAGCAGCCCTCTGGATTATGATTCACAACATGCACGTTACACGGCACTCATTTTGCACCACGTCGGTTCTGATCGAATGCTCAGTCTCAGCAGCTCTCTCAATGCGTTCTGGCACGCTGCAAGCAGTCTTTACCACCACCAAACCCAGTCCTTTCACTTGGAACAGCGTCACATGCAGGAACTAGAGCTCTAACCTGGAGCTTTCTAAAGTAACACAATCCACATTAATTGCATCTGTAGAGTGCATGCTATTAAAGCAATCACAACCCCAGCGTTCAGAGCACCTGCACGTGATGAAAAATCCCAAAATGAACATGGTGGTCCAAGCTCAGGGAATCTCCCAGTAATCAAATAGGAAACTCCAGCTCTGCTAAAACTGCTTGTGACTTCATTACGACTGATTATTCTTGTGGAAGCCTCTCACTTCCTTGCACAGATTTCTGAGGATTCATTGAAGAGCCACTTGCTAACAAGTTTCTGAATTGCTTCAGGAAGCCTTATTAAGCAGAAGGAAATCTCACCTTTCCTTCAACTCCAACTCCACAGTCAGCCTCCTGAATCATGCTCACATCATTCCCTCCGTCACCTGCAGGTCACAGCATGGATTAATTGGTAGTTTAGCTACAAAGATGACTTTCAGCCTTATCAAAGGTGCCTGGACCAGGCTGTAATACCAGAAACAATACTGAACTCTGTTAACAAAAGCAGGATTTAAAATTAGCACTTGGGAATTTTAATTCTTTCAGAAGGTTGTCATTTGTTTCATTTACAGACCCACGTGAATTGGAGGTCAGTGATGAGTTAACTGTCTGGCAGGCGTACAACTTCACCCGCGATGCTGACATAAAGCTCACATTAACAATAATACTGTATCTGATGAAGCTCAAACTGTGTTGTGCAAAGGCACCACCCCAAACATCCATGCATCTCTAGATGCAAATCTGCATCTTACCAATCATCCCACACACACGCATAAAAAGTTCCTTATCTTAGCATTTCCAGGGTTATGGGATGACACCGTGCTACAGGTACCTGCTCACTCACCCCTGGTGAAAGTGAAAGATCTTCTACTGCAGGGTACACAGCTAAAACACTCTTCTTTCTGACTTCAACCTTCGTCTGTTGTAGCTGAAGCTGTCAGAAGTCAGATTTCTAGAGAAACCCAACAGTTTTCATGGAAGTCCAACCCGCTTAAAACACTCTTCAGCCTTTCCATACCAGCCACAGCCACAGATGCCCTTACAGACACTAAACCACAAACTCCTCGCCTAAGAGGTGAGCAGGAGGACACCAGAAGGAAAACAAAGCTGTTTTTCAGGTTCCTCTCAAGCACTTACCTACGGCACAGGTGAGCTTGCCAGTCCTTTCCTGCAGCAAACGCACGATCTGGGCTTTCTGCGTCGGCGCACACCTGCAGCACACGACAGCAGGGCACTGGCAAGCCAGCTCCATGAACTCGTACTCATAGTATTTCAGACACACCTAATATACAGAGATCAGAAGCATCGCTGACGTTTGTCCCACAGACGCTCCTTTACAGAGGTGAAACACAGGCTGCTGCTGGGGCAGCGCACAGCCCTACCTCCAGCGAGTCACCAGAAATGACCAGCGCGCAGTCGTGCTTCCGGCGGAAGGCGTTCAGCTCCAGGTGGGCCTCCCCACGATTTGTCACCTGCAGGGAAACACGGCGTGAGGGAGGGGCTGCTGTGCTGGGCTGAAAGCAACGGGACAAACAGGAGCCAAGGGGGGCAAAGGCAACCCAGACAGGCAGCACGCTGATAAACGAGAGGGGAGAGAATGCTGGGTTGAAAGAAGAGCTGAGAGCTGCGATCTCAGCCTCCCTCCTGTCCCAGAATTTGGTGTCCTGAGCAGATCCTGAGAGGGGCACGTGGTGTTACTCACTAGTCTGAATATGTGGATGTCCTGTGTGCGCGTCACCAAATGCGCGTTCTTCGCTGTACACGTGGCTGTCTCCAGCTTATCCCCCGTCAGCATCCACACCTGAAATCCAAGCATTCACTGTGTGAAGCACAGAACTTCAGAGCCACGTCTGCAGGACATCCAGATGAAAGGATTCTTAGGATACACATACACACATTTTCTTTCTATAAAGAAGCCCCATTTTAATACGCACAAGAAAATTCTCACCGATTAAAATCAAGATTTTTAGAGGCCAAAAGGCAAAAGAGGTCACCAACTACACACAACTTGCAGTTTTTCAAGATTCTGCTGATATAACCCACAAAACGCAATCTAAGGAACATGTTAACACGTGTTCATGTCCCACCCCAGCCATTTCTTCTGCGCTGAAACAAGCAGGCCCTTCTGCAGAAATATCCCTCACGGCCCTGCCTGCAATGTGGATGATGCAACTGGGGTTAGCTCACTGCTGATGTGTGCATCTGGAACAGACTGAGTTGGTTTTGTGTTAAGGTTTTTTTGTCGCTGGTTTTTTTTTTTTTTTTAATATTTTTTATTTTACATATACATAAATATACACACACTGCTTCTTTTATTTTGTGCTGGCAAGGGGGGGGTGTTAGAAAGCAATGCCAGCAGCCATACTCAGCAGCAATGCTCTGCTACAATCTTGCAGAGATTTCCCTCCGTACTGTAAATATGTCAGTTTGCTGGTTGTTTTTCCTTTGGCTTTTGTTGCCTTTTTTACCGCATGGCTGTTTTCACAGTTTCAAGGAGAAACCCAGGAATATTTAAACCTTTAAAAAAAAAAAAAAAAAATGAAGAAGAAGAAGAAAGAAAGAAAAGAAAACGTGCACAAAGACTCACTTATTTGTTTAATAATCTTAATTTGGGCAATGATTTGATCTCAGCAGAACGGTCCCTGAGATGAATTATCAGACTGCCTCCAGCTGTGATTCACCTCCTGCGTGCCCTGTGCTCACGAAACCCCAGCAGCAGCTGGAGGCAGCGCAGGGTGCGACCCACACACAGCTCCCACCTGGAGGCACACAGCACTGCTGAGCAGCTCTGCTTTCTGCCGTGCCCAGTGAGCGGCTCCAGGTCCTCCTGTCTGTGGGGACGCCTCCAAACTGAAAGCACTTCTTCAAGTTGTTCCTAAGCCAGGAATTCCACTTCCAAACTAAATCCCAAGCACAGCCCTGCTGTTGAATTTACAATACAGCTCTAGACTTTGCTCACTTTGGTACTGAAAAGCAGAGAAGCCACAAACAGAACCTTTTACCTACTTTCCTTGTTCAAATCTGAACGGTTAGTCCACCTTTTTCCCCTTTTGCGAGCCCGAGATCTGAACGGCAAGTTCTCAGGGTGGAAAACTAAGCCTGGAATCCTCCACCAGCGGGCACAGCCGGGTCGTTACTGCCCGCGTCGGATGCAGGAGCCCAAAAACCTCGACGTGCTCCCAGCCCCTCATTCTCTTGGCTCAGGCTCCCCCTCGTGGCTGCTGTGCAGCACTGACACCCGGGCCCCAGCGGCAGCCCCACTTCCAGCACGTCCTGTGCCTTTAGTTGTGCACAAACATCAACCAGACTCATTGGTCCGGCTCACAAACGGCACCCACTCAGAAATTTACTCCAGCACAGCCACAAACCGTTCCCATTTTCTGCCTGCAGGACAGCAGACTCGGAGGGGCCAGGTGCTCCTCCAGGGGTGGATTAGGCAGACCTTAATGCCAGCATTCCTCAGCGTCTCCAGAGTGGGCCGGACGTCTGCCTGCAGCTGGTCCTCCACGCCAGTGAGACACAGCAGCTCCATCTCCATCTCCAGGCTCTCGATGACCGTGGCCACCTTCAGCGAGCGGTCGTGCACACTGAGTTTTGCCTGGACATACCGTGCCTGGGGACAGGGCAGACACAGCCACATTCAAACAGCCAGCTCAAATTTTTGTGCAATACAGGGCTAGGCAGCGCGACCCCCAAAGCTGTCTGTCAGCTGTCGTTCAGAGACACCTCCTGGAGTGGCCCATTAGCATCAGGTGCTGCTACAGAATGGGCTGGAAGTGTTTCAGGTAGTCTGTCTGTATCCTTCTGTCCTGGCACATGTAGAAAAGCCTGGGAATGACCCCCCAGCAGCTCAGGGCTGCAGTGACTGACCCTTCCCCAAATGAGGGTCACAGAGAATCCAAAATCTCTCTACCACCCCATCGCTGTGTTTGCCCACAGTTCCCTCTCATATCTTGCCTGCCCACAGGAGCCCATCTAACAAATCCCACACACAAAGCCTGGCTGTGCTGGATGTGGGATGTTTGTAGCTTCCCCCAGTGTCAAAATGCAACAGTGCAAATTAAAAGCCAATACACTGCCCAGACAAACACTATTTGCCTAACAAATAATGGATATTTGCAGAACATGTCACGGCAGAGGATTATAAAGCAGGAACTGGGAACTGTTGTGGAGATTCCTGGATAGGATCCAGTTTCCTACATATCACTTTAAAGTCACTTTGATTAAAAGAACAGCAAGACACTGAAAAATGGCAATTCTAGCAGAAGGAGTAAGGAGATGAGAGGCAGCATTATCATGAAAGGTCTGTGAGAGTCATTTCTGCGATTATTAGTTTAAGAAAAGAAAAAGAAACAAAAAACAAGAAACTTACTTCAAAGTCTTGATACTGCTCTTCAGTGAGAGACTTCTTGGCTACAACAAGAACCCTCAGGCCTTCCCTAGCCATGTTACCACACTGGAAAGAAGAATCACATTGTAAACCATAAACTCTATCTCAAGTAAGATGATTTATGCACAGCATTTCAGTGACTGCAATGCCAGATAGCAGGTTAAGAAAATAACTGTCCCATTTGAGCAACCCCAGCGAGTCTACAACATCTGATAAAGTGCATGATAAACTCAAAAGGAAAAAAAGGAGATCTGCAATGGTTTGCAATCTATCCCAGTGATCAGAAACAAAACTGCCCCCTCTGCCATATCACTGCGGCAAAAACAGCCCCACTGATTTCGTCTGCTCTGCCTCTAAGAACACAAAACTTTGATTTGATGACTTGGAATCTATGGCCATAAACTCAATAAAATAAGGCCAATGCATTATTTCTATGAACATCAAGGTGTGGGGCTGGAGAGAACCAGCAACCAAAGCCACAGCTACAAACTGTGTGTCGGCATTACTGCAAATCTGATGCAAAGCTGCAAAATGGAGTTTTGAAACTAAAAGACTTTTTTCAGTCTGAAATAAATCCAGACACAGAATCAAGCTCATGACAAATGTGGTGACCTTGAATGGCAGTAAGTTTTGAGTAACATCCATTTTATTTATGGAAATTACTCTGCACTAAGCATGTTGAACTTGCAACCTGATTTCCCCGTTACTGCATATATATGTTTGGCCAAAGACGAACCCACTGAAGCACGCATGATCTTTTGGCCTGCAGGTATTTTAGCACTTGTCTCCTTTGTGGCAGAATGACAACAGAAGCTTTGTCAGGTGCTGCCCTGGTAGGAGAAAAGCACTTACACAAGGAACCCCCATGCTAAGAGAGTCTGCCCCATACCTCCTCTTCCAGCCAGTCGTTGTACTGCACGATCCCAGCCATCACCACGTCTGCTCCCTTCATGTAGAAGGTGATCTCTCCCGTTGACTCATCCTGAAGAAGCAGAAGAGTCAGTGCTGGGGCAATATTAGCTCCCTTGGAGTGGGCTAAGCAAGGAGTTTTTCACAAAATCACAGAATCTCAGGGGTTGGAAGGGATCTCAAGAAATCATTGAGTCCAACTCTTCTGCTAAAGCAGTTCCCTACAATGGGTCGCACAGGTGGGGTCCAGATGGGCCTTGAATATCTCTCCATAGAAGGAGAATCCACCTGCTCTATGGGCAGCCTATGCCAGTGCTCCATCACCATACAGTAAAGAAGCTCTTCCGCATACTGGTATGTAACTTCCTACGTTCAAGTTTTAGGCCACTGATCCTTGTCTTATCACTATGCACAACCAAGAAGAGCCTGGCCTCATCCATTTGCCTCCCACCTCCCTTCAGATATTTATAAACATTTAACAGATTTCCCTCAGTCTTTTCTCCAGGCTAAACAGACTCAGGTTACTCAGCCCTCAACCATAAGGGAGATGCTCCAGGCTCTTCACCTTTGTGACCCTCCACTGGACTCCTTCTAGGAGATCTGTCTTTTTAGAACTGGGGAGGCCAGAAGTAGACACAACATTCCAAATGTGGCCTCAGCAGAGCAGAGTAAAAGGGGAGGATCACCTCTCTCAACCTGCTGGCCACACTCTTTTTAATGCACCTTAGAACAGCATCAGTCTTCTTGGCCACAAGGGCACCCTGCTGGCTCCTGCCCAGCTTGTTGTCCGCCAGAACACCCAGGTCCTTCTCCACAGAGCTCAACACAACAGTCACAAAAGTATCTTCAGCACTGGGTCAGGCTGAAAGCCCCTATGGCCCAGCACCTTGTCCTGGGGCTTGGAGATGCTACTCAACTGGAATTCAGGCACTTGCAGCGGGAATTCAGACAAGTGTGATCAGCTTCTTAATCAGCAACATGTGATCCTGACTGTGTGTGCCTTCAGAACAACCTCTGGCCCTACTCTGAAAACCTGCTTCATACTTATCGAAACAATAAAACAGATGCACAAAGCTTAACAGACTGAAAGTCACTCTAATCTGCCCCTGTTACATTATACAGTATGGGCATAATTACAGTTTATGCTTGCTGCAGAAAGGTTAGGTTGCTGCCTGCCTTATCTGATAGAAGTAATTTGCAGGCTGCAAGCAAAGCGTATTTACATTACCACAAATTAAAAAATCCCTTCTAACCAGGCAGATACCTAAGGAGGTCACAGCTATCAGTATTACAAGCTAATGGAAACTCTGGCAATTTCCTCAAAGGAGACAAAACAATGAGTGAGGAACAAACCGCTCCATCAACCAAGATAGCCACCAGGGATAGGAATAAAATAAACTTCACACACAAAAACAAAAAGCCCAGGAGGGTCTGGAAATGCACAGCCATGAACAAAGGAGGAGAAATTTAAAAAAAAAGCACACAATAAACGCTGTTTCATTTTTGCACTACATAATATGGGTATCAGTTTGTTCTGCCATTACTGAAACCGGGACGACGACTCTCCCACACACCGTGCAAGTCAGCAGGTAAAAGCCTGATGTCCCATGGCACCAGTGAGACAGAATTCACTTCCACAGCAAGAAAAAGCAGCACCTGATGCTGATACTAAAAATCCAAAGAGGAAATAGAAGTGTCTTGGCTGGGAAAATTAAGTGGCCAAGGATCCTTTACTGAGCATTTTAACCAAGCTCAAAGATCTTCACAAGTATGATTCTTATGATTAAGCTTCAGAATCCTTTTCAAAGCCCTGAAGCATTCAGCCTTCATGGACCAACAGCCACACATCCCACCTCCCCAGAGCAAAATGAGTGCCGCTACCAAAACGTCCTCAAATAAAACACCACACATTTTGTTAGAGGTAAAGGTAAGGGTGTATCTATTCAATTATTTGATTTAGAAGCGTCTACCAACATCTCTGTAGGAAACTGCATAAAGACTCCACTTCCCGTGCTGCAGAACTGGCTAAGATAGCTGAGAGGTTTTGTCCAATATAAATACTGTATCAGCTATCTCCTTGCATTAGTCATTTCCTCTCGGCAAGTTCAGTAGGAGGTTACAGCGTTCTCATATTATGGTGAGATCGCACTATAAATCCACACAGAGATTTGCCAGTTACATTGTTTTGGAGAAGCATCTTTTTCCACCATGGTCTGATTCTGGCCGCAGTTCAAAGGCTTCTCTCAATTCCAGATATGACAATAGCACTATCTTTGCTTTGCAACAAAGATCATTCCACATGGGTAAGGGGAAAAAAAGCAAAGAGAAAGAAGAATGGAAAAAGTTGTGGTCAAACAAACAGGCCTCCTTACAAGAAGATAAGTAAGTAAATAGCAGTGCAAAGAGCGGCTGCTTTGTTAAGACAGGACTTCTTAGAACTGAAATAAGCAGCTAAAGAAATGACAGTTGATCATACATAACAAACAGATCTTGCAAAAATATCCCAAGCCAGGCAACATCTGCTGCTTGTTTTCGCTATCAACTACGGCTTTATTTGCTCAGAGCTGTGCGTTGGAGGAGACCTTTTTTGTGAGGGCCAGAGAGGACAGGAGCAGCAGGAGAGCTGCGGTCCCTGCGAGGATTCTGTGCCACTGCCCAGCGCTGTGCGTGTTTCACTTACTGAAATCCCAGACCCAGGTCGTGCAGGAAGCCTGGCGAGGCACTGACAATGGCTCCTGCTGCCTGAAAAATGGCAGTTTCTCTGAGCAGGCAATAGCTGCATGGATAAGCAGAAAATACCATCACCTGACTCCTACTTGGTGCAATTCTGAGTGCAGTTTGGCTCTGCAGCTGCTCTCTCCCCACTCCCAGCACATTGCTTCTGTTGTCTCCTTGACACTTCACGCTACTTTCCCTTTTTTCCAGCTTTTAGACACACAGCACAGCAGTAAAAGATCTGCTGAAAAGGTAACCACCTTGCAAGCCGTGGATCAAAACCAACATGACTGCCCACACATGTAAATATGTACATTCAATAGCTTTATTTATTTGTTTAACTATTCTTAACGCAAACTGCCTTAAGGCAGTATTTTGGAGCAAGGTAACACACAGGCAGTCAACACCTGCTCCTCAAACCCCGGTTCTGCATGAGCTGCTATACCAGCACAGCAGTAGCTCACAGCTGCAAAATGAAGACATTTAACGAGCACAAAGGGTGGGCACTGCTTCTGCTAACAGCACAAACCTGTCCTACAGACACCGGCTCTGGCCCTGGCATTGCTCCTGCTGACCAGCAGTGGGAGTTGTGCTGTTTTCTTCAGCAGTGCTATGTTAAATACAGCAACACACAGTAGGCAACCTTTTCTTCCTAAATGAGAGGAATGCAGCTAACAGTTATTTCAAAAGGCATAAACTTCAAATCACTGCTTTGTATCTTATTGTTTTACTACACATAAAGGAGGGGGGATAAAAGGGAACCTTTCCACTTAGACAAGAAAGAATTTCAGATATTCCATTTCTCCGCTGAGCACACAAACAAAATTTAATGAAACGTTCTCTGGTTTCTTACACTTCTGACACAAGAACAAAAGTCTGTGCTTTATTACAAGCAGTGGTGGAGGAAAGAGTATTTATAGCTCATCTTTTTCTTCTAGGACTTGGAAAGGCCACCTGAAGTCTCTGCATGGCTTTCACTGTGATACAATCCAGCTGAAGACGCTGCGCTTGCTGCTCGTGGCAGCTGTCCCATGCAGCACAGCACAGCTGTGTTTCCAAGCACATTCAGCTGGGGCTGTGCACTCAAACATTTAACACACTGCTTGCTTTGCATGAGCTCGGCCCATCAGCCCATTTCAACAAGCATTCCTGCCCCCAGGCAGGCTTTAATATTCCCAAGCCTGGAACAACTTGAAATATGTACTCGTGCCACCATACTGAGGCCTGTGATCCAGCATTTGAATGATGTTCTTTGGGTGACAGAAGATCCCAGTCCAAAATACTCAGGTGACATAAAGCAAGCATCCATTCACACGAGCTTTTGGGAATTTCAATCTGTGCAGAACACAGGTCGCCACACATGGCTTTGCAAAGGTCACTGTGTGCACTTATTGCAGTTCCATCCTAATCACAGAATCTCTCAGTAATGGGAAAATTGAAGTTCTCTGTGGCATCTACTGTTGTTGAATGAATACAACTGTAGTGTTGCACAACACGACAACATCATCCCCTCACGGTGCAGTTACTGACAGGGGCTGAGCTCCTGAGTTCAGGTCTGTGAAGCTAACAAATGCAAACAAACCACATAAATCTGCTGCAGAGGAGGCCCACGTGTAGATATTGCTCACAGCTGCTTGCAACAACAACAAAGGCGATTCCTGTTACTGCTGTACCTTAAACATGAGGCAGAAGATATTTTACACCCTGTTCCCAGATACCCCAAAATAAATAGGAAGCAATCCAAAAGGAGGCAAATATCAGTCTTACCCATTCCCTACCTTAAATAACAAGGCTGCAAATCACATGAAATGATACAGCAAATCATTTCTTGTCCTGGATTATAGGTTTACTACTCATACTTTAAATTCCTGATACCAATTATCCGTCAGTACTTTCAGTAAAAATAACAAGGATGTTTTAATTATCCGCAAAAGAAGTATTTAAATTGCCTCCTCTCATTTGCTTTGCAGGAAAATGGAAGCGGCTCACTTCAGCTGGGCTTGTTCATTTTCCTAGCTTCGATTCTCTAGCACTATCTTGAAAATTAATGACAATAGTGGCACCAATTCATTCCTAGTGTTTCTGAAACACCTACACTTTCTTCTTTCTTTCCATGATAATTAACTTCTAAGAGTCTTATCTCCTACTGTGTTTGCAGACAGACTCACAAAGGTACATGCACCATTTCAGCTGGGCACACTCAGCCTCCGCAGCGCCTGCCTGCTGATAAACTTACCCACTTGCACTGATGCACCCTTTTGCCTGCACTCAGCTATTTTCAAATTCTGCTCACGATATAGCATTCTCAGCATGGTTTTGAGCTGCTAGCTCAGGAAAAAAAACCCACCATATTCCCCACAGCTACATCAAATGCCTCCTCTGGAGTCCTGCGCTTCCACGGGACCCAGCAGAGGCGTGGGCAGCGCTTCCCCACCACCAGGAGCAACACGCTGACGTTGTGTGCAGTGGCACCAATCCATGATCCCTCTGCTCCTCCCCAGTTGTTGCCTCCATCCCCCGGTTACATGCCAACATCTTTGACTGTGGCACAGATGGGACAGAGCAGGACCTTTTGCAAAGGAACATTGCAGAGATTGCCCGAGGGATGCAGAGCAAAGCTTCAGAGTCAACTGGAGCTGCCCTGAGGCTGGTGGGGCCTCACCCCTGGGGAGAGCAGTCCTGCACTCACTGAGCTCCTCTTCCTCTGTGCCAGCCGCCACAGGAGGGAACACTGAGTTCAGGTCCCAGGGCAGGGGATGGCTGTGTCTGTTTCGTTTGCTGGCAGTGCTGGCTTCTAGCTTTCTAGGAAGAGGCTTATTTGAGAAACAACGTGGCACCTCTGCTTATCATCAGAACTGCCGAGGTTCATTGCACAGCCAGCCAAACATTCTGATTTTCGTTCCTTATTGCCCAACCAGCCCCTCCTATTTCCATGGCCATACCTGACCAAGGAAAAGGACGTATCACCATACTAACCCAGCACTGAGATGCTGCAGGCTCCAACCACAGAACCTGCTTGTAGCCTGAGGAGTCACACTGCTCCAAGAGCAAAAGCACTGTGCCTCCCACGCTGCTTTCGCAGGACAGCCACAAAGACAGAAGAGCATTGCTGAAGCCACCTACCCGGACGATTATTCCCATGCGTTTGCTCTCGTAAGTGAAGGGGAAGATCTGGAGGATGGTGAAGTTCAGGATGTGGCCACCCGGTGTCCTCAGCTGCATGGAGGACTGGTCTCTGCCCACCAGCGTCAAGCCCACGCTCTCGGTCCACTGCACCAGGGCCACCTGAGAGGGAAGGCACAGCAGGCTGTAATCTAGCTCTGAAATTATGCTCCATGAATTAAAACCGTTCCCATTCATCGAGCCTGAAAGTGAAAAAAAGCTGCCTAACTGGCACTTCTTAGCAGAGAAGCCCTTCCCTCCACCCATCAATCTCTTCTTCTTTTTCAGGATGGCAGCACAGCTGACACCAGCCCATACATCAGCAACCTTCAGAAAAGATCAAGGGACACTTCATCCAAACAGACACAAAATATTACAAGTATTTTACAGTGACATTTTCAAAGCTTGAGAGCATTGGGCACGGGGCTGCTGCTGATTGAAGGTTAATTATTCCTTGGGCTTTTGGGGCTCTGATTTTACTTAATTATTACCCAAAATTTATTTGCAGGAAATGGCATTTATTGTGGGAAATCACTAGATACAGGAAGAAATTAAATCTACAAATACTTGCATCGACTCAAGATTTTACTAAGGAAGTTAATGCAGCTGGTCTAATTGGACAACCCTTTGTGTTCTCAGCTCCTTTTTCATCTACTGTTAAGATTAAAAAGTGACCTAAAATTTCTCTAGTCTTAAACAATCATGAAAAAACACAAGCTGATTTGGCTTTGTTCTTAAAGGCCTTTATGTCATTTTGAATCGGTATTTGTTTTTATGCTAGCCGGTTTTTGTAGGCTTGTTCACAATGTCTGCAACAAATCAAAGGATCTTCTGAGATTCTTTTTCAACTTTCCTTGAGACATCCTCCATGCATTACAGCGTGCAGCTGCATAATCCTTCTCACTGCCTCCCAGAGCAGAAACTGAGCTCAGGTTTCTAATACTCTGGTTAATAAGCAATGACTGGAATTTGTTGCAGGATGATGTTACTCGAGCACTCTCAGTGTACATGGCACTAAATGTTCATCAGACATTTGCAGCTCACCAGTGTGGGCAGAAGACATAAATCTCAGACTATCTCCATTGCTACTTCCTTCCAGGTGCCCATTTCCTCCCTCCTGCCAGCATCTCATCCCAATCCTATATTAGGAAGCATTTGAACCTTCAGAAAGAAAAGCAATGGGAAGAGCAGCGTGGAATCCCTGCTACGCTGCGCACATCATACTTCTAACTAACTGCATTTCATAGAGCAACGTTACTCATTTTGGTCTGCCCTGGGACCACAAAAAGGTGTGACAACGAAGGGGAGGGATAATGAAGGACATTGCCCCTCCTCCTTCCTTGCTGCTGTGTCCAGGGGCACTTCTTTCAGCCCTCAATAGCCCCCCAGATGAAGCACATCCAACTCGAGAAGTGATGCTGACCCCTTGTAATTCACCACCTCCCAGTCTGTGCACTGCTTTGTGAGTAACCTGAGAGGAAAAATGATACAGTTTTGAAGTGTCCCCATCAGATCCGCTACAAGCATTGAAGTTACCATTCCCATTCACCACACAGCACGATGTGCTTGGCCCTGAACACCAGGGCACAACACCAACCGAACGGAACTGGCTGCTCTCCAGCAGGGCCAGGAACTTTATGCTTCCAGAGCAGCATAAAGGAGGTCTGCTCTGCACCCGTAAACCAGTAGCTGGTGGGGCTCCCAGTCACGCTGAAAAGATGAGAAACATCCAAGATATGCTGACACCTTCTACCAAGATGGAAACCCCTCATACACCTTCAGGAGAGCCCATGTTGACAGATGAGGAGAAATGAATAGGTTTCTGAGCACACTCCAGGAGTTTGCAGCTCTGCCCTGGCCGGGTCAGGTACAGATCTGTGCGCTACAGACCAGAGCAGCTACAGCAGCACAGTGCAGAGCCCCCCAACTCTGCTCTTTCTGGTAATTAAATTATCCAAGCCACCAAAGCAAATATCAACTAATAAGCTTCATTCTAAAGAGACAAATTGATCCTTCTGCGCTATGACTCTGTCTACAAACGTCCCATTTAGGGTTGCCTAGGCACACAGGCAATGGGCAGAAGCCCATTGATCAGAGCACCCTTTCATGTCTTGGCAGCTGTGGCGGGTTGTCAGGGTTAAAGACTGTTTGCCCAGGAATCTCAGGCACTCTTATCTCTGATCAGATTATATCTATTTCATTTCCCCTGTTAGTTACTGTATGGCTACAACTGACACGCTTGCAGAGCCCCAAGGCTGTAACTGATATCTGAATAAAGATACTTCAAGACTTCTAAATGGCAGTGTGCACAGGAAACAAATTTAGGAAATCCTGCTTTCTGTTACAGGAAATGAATCCTATGCCAACTGGTAGAAATTACCCTCGCTGTTAAAGTAAAGAGAATACAAGTTTTTGTACTCATTTCATAAACTGACCTTCCCTGCCATGGTAATATTTTATTGATATAGGATTTCAAAGGCTGCCTTTAACCGGAGCCCAAAGTCATTCCCCTACAGGGAATGTTATTTAACAGCATCACTCTCTTCTCAAGGACTTGACTTGTGCTGATCCTGCATTTTGTACCATCTAGAGCGACACGCACAGAGGATGTCTAAACAATATTTGTATATCTAAGACCCACAGAAAAGATTTCTTCAGTGCAACAAAGCATATCTGATTTCCGAAAGCATTGTAATTCTCCACTGAAGACATTTGGAGAAAGGAAAAATAGAAATTAAATACTGGAAGGATTAGTCATCATGCTATAGTAAAATAAACAAACAAACAATAATTCCTTTGGCATTTGAGACAAATTGCTGCATAAATATTTTAAAGACAGAATAACGCAATAAAAAAAAAAATCACTGACATATATATACCATAGTATAAATGTAAATAAACTGAGGATCTGTGAGAAAGCAGCCAGCGAATGCTTTAGGAAAAAGAAACAAAAACCCTCAAATACAGAAATTACCATCTGGAAATCATTCAGATCTCATTTCAATCCAGAGGCAGTTGCTTTCTGTAAAGCTGCCTTCATGGGGGAGAGCAACACAGTAGAGGAGAAAAGCAGGTAAGCAAAACAGACCTGGACTGTGGGTGTGATGATCTCACCAGCTCCCAGGCCAGAGAGGGCCAAGCGCTTGTTGTTACTACAGGCACTTCAATGGAACAGGGGAAAGCAAAGATGCAGCTTTTGTACAATACAGACAAGATACACAACCTGAAATGAATGAACTGCCTGCCTGGGAAGAAAAAAAAAATCTACAGGGAACGTTTTGAATGGCACAAAACGTGGAAGCTCTATGCCAATCTTTCAATAATACCTGCACACACATTTCTGAAAAGTGGCAATTTGAGGACTTCAGCCAATACATTCCTTTATTTGCAAACAAGTTCTCATCACTAACTATGAGGAAAGCTAGTTTCTCTTCTGATGCCAGAGGAGAAAAGCTTATTATCAGAGGCAAGTCTGTTTGACAATAAATGGAAGAATCCATCAAATGGGTGATCTCAGTAGGATTCTTATGGAAAGTGTAAGACTTTAGCCTTCCAAAAGTACAGAGCATGTGTAACCATACGAATGAATAGAAAGCTTTTTTTAAACTCTGAGACATCAAAGAAGGTATGTCCACAAAGCACCACTAAAAGGCTCAGCAACAAGCTGCGAAGTTTGCCTCCACTGCAGCACCACGCACAGCCCTGGTTGGACATGGGGCTGGAGGAAGATGGCACAGCACAGCCCAAAGGCTGTGAGCCTCTGGCTCACGTGTGTCATCCTGCAGAGCTGCCCCAGGTCCGTCTCACCCACACAGGAAGGGATGCCTCCTCAGACAGAAGGGCCACCCGGCACAACTTCCACCTTTGTCAGGGGAACCGAATTTATTACCTACGAAATACACCCCGGACGAAACACGAGTGTGGGAACACGAGCTGAACTCTACCAACTGACCTCATCGGGGCTGGAGGCCTGGTACACCCTGCACGAGTCCTCGTAGTGCCTTTCAGCTTCAGCCTGGTCCGTCACCCCGTTGGATTCGTACACCGGCGTCACGTTGTGGCACAGCGCGATCGCCTTCACCGCCTCGTGCACGCGGCTGCTCATGGTTTTACGCACCTTGGTGGCCAAGGCCAGGCCTTTCACAGCGGGTGGCTCCTGAGATTGCTTATGGGGAAGGAGAAGAGAGTCTCACTGCAGAGAAAACGACTCTGATCGAGACTTCACTCAGTGAAAACCACGTAATATGTAATCCGTGCAAACTCTCATGTCCCTCGGGATGAAACGTGCTCGTTGTGCACTGTGATTCTGATCACCGCTGGGAGCACCCCGCAACTCGTTTATCAGTGTCATTGATGGAGGAAGGTATGCAGGACAAAATCACCTCTGCTGTTAGAAAACACATGAGAAAAGGGCGCACGGACACAGGTCTGCCCAGCACTGATGGGTGCCAGGCCAGGGTCACAGGACTTGGTGAAACCGCTGTGCCCCCACACAACATCAGTGCCTCGGCCGGGTTCCACGTGCAAGAGCACTGCTGGAAACAGAAAACAGATGGGTTGTATGGACCTAGAAAATCTTAATTGCATTCATTTAATTTTTAATACTATTTTTAGTACCAGAATGGGACTCGTCAGATAATTGCACAATTACTAAATTATCCTGATGGAAGAGGGGACACGCAGCAATTCAGTTTCCTGCTCTGTTAACCTTTAGTGTCAAGAGGACAAAAGCTTCGCTTCCAGGTCAAAGGCCACAACGTGGTAAAAATAAGAGCAAAGAATAAGGACTACATTTCCAAATGAATCGCTGCCTGCCAATGCTTCTCGTTACTGGGGATCTCACTTCACAGCCATAACTGCTAAGTGAGACTCGTCCTTCAGTGCAATGCCAAGTGCTACTTCCCACACTGTAGTGATTACGACACGCAAGGTTTTCTGATTTACTACCCAGCTAATCAGCACTGTTGCGACAGGCTTCAACCAAACCAAACACAGTAAAGCCCTGAAGGCGCTGAAGGGCATTTGGACCAACGTGCAGCACTATCCTCATAGCAGGACAGGCAGCCGTCAAAACATTCTTGATAAGTATTGAAAATGTTGGCAAATAATTTAACTGATAGTCAAGTTTTCTCTGGAGATTGAGTATGAATTGACAGAACATAAATCTGGAGCCTGGGGTTTTTTTGTGTTTTGGTTGTTGTTTTTTTAGTTTCTTTAAGTACAGTTCTCTGTTACTGCTTACTCAGCACTGATGGCTCCTCTTCCTATATTAATTCCCCAGTACACAGCATTTCAAACAGCAACTTAACCCAGTAAACGTTACCTGGTGTTAATTTCCCAGTGAAGCAAATGCTGTGGTTTCTGTAAGTGGTGAATAACTAAATAAAAGTACCCTATTTTACAACCTGAACTCAGGACACAGCACATGCACTTGCAGGCCCATGCAAGTACTATGGCACTTGGAATCTAAAGAATAATGGATGAGAAACAAGCTATGAGTGAATGTAAAATGCAATCAGGTTAATATTTATGTATTAGGTATCTAATCACCTTTTGATTTTTCCAAAAACTGACATACAAGAGGCAGATCCCTGTCAGATTAATTCATCATTAGACTGGTAACCTGGAAAGCTGAAAGCTGATGTGAATAAAGAGTTAAGCAATCCAATTTAATTCTACCTGTGTGTATATACTGAATATGTGGCTCTGCACTTCGTCCATGGAGTCAAGGCCGTACGCCACTGTGCCCAGATGAAGTCGCTTGAAGACCATCTCATTCTGTGTAAGCGTTCCTGTAACAGAAGCAGCATCAACACGGAACATGGACCAACATTCCTATTCTGCAAGGCATGATCTTGTCCTTGCTTTATCCCAAATACAAGAGAAACTGGTCCAGAACTGGGATTGACCACTGCACCAGGCTCTCAGCACAGGCTGAGGCTAAAGGTGACAATATTAGAAATCTCAGGGCAAATTGCCCTGGGAAGTTGTGGTGCACATTGCATACCACTAAGTGAGAATGAGATCATTCACCCAAAAGTCAATGCCAGGATAAGCTGCAGGCATAGCTCTGGTCCTGCTGCAACCAAAAACAACTTCTGGGAACAACTGGAACAGGACCAGGATTTTATGTGGGACAAAGCTTTTGATTACAGCTTAGTCCTCTGAATCAGCCCAACTGTAAGCAGTGAGGGAGGCAGAGTGACGGCATGTTTCTGCCCATACACCTAGGCTACCTTCATCCAGCTGTAAAACCTAACTCTAAAAGTGGTTTTTACATTTACCTTCAACCTTGGGTTTAATAGCATTCTTCAGAAGCCAAACAACAACAACATACCATGACTCAAAGCTTTATTTTCTACACAGATACCTGTTTTATCTGTAAGCAAGTAGGATATCCTCCCCAGCTGCTCAGGAATAGTGCTGGATCGAACCACGGTCCCAGGGATTTTGGAATCCCTGCGGATCACCCAGCTGTAGACAATTTTTCCCATGTCCAGATTCACACGTAAACTATGGAGGAGCAAAGGGAGAAAAAGTGTATCTGAAGTAAAACTCTGGAAAAAAATCGCTATGCATTGCCACAGTGTAATGAAAGCACAGGGCTTCTCTACTGCATTTGAGCAGCCAAAGAGGAGTATGTTCAAAATGAGTGGTTGGGCAGCAGATGGGGAGAACTGCACACTGCTGCACTGGTACTGTAATTCAAAAAAGATACATGGCAGAATTACGTGGAGAAGAGCAGATGAATCTGTGAGGATGATGAACGTAGACAAGTAAGGACACTGTGATTGATAAGGGGACAGCAGGTTAGAAATGGAACCGAATCCCAGGCCTACGCTGAGAATAACAATCTGCTTATTGATATGGTGCAATTAAATATGAAAATTTCAGTCCCTTTAAAGGCATTTGGGTCCTATGCTGTATAAATATCTCTCCTCTGCGTTTTCCTCTGTTCTTGTCAGAGTAACCAGGCAGTCCAAACACAGAGGCAGGGACTTAAATCACTGACCTGCAGCCTACACCAGGGTGCTCAGACAGTGGGCAGATGAAAACGCTTAAACTCAGCAGGAACAACAAAGCAACTCCTATATTCAAACAGCAATTCTATTTATATTCTATATATAATTTCTATTTCCAAATTTGTTCAGTTGTCAAACAAGGAATACATAAGACTTTATGTGTCTGTTCACATTAGAAGCAGGGAGGAAGATGCAAAGGAAGCAGTATCTTGCTGGGAAGAATTAGGAGTTGACTCACCTAATTGGAATGATGTTTGAGAACAGGAGGAGGAATCTTATGATCTGAAGATACCAACGGCCAGCAAAATGCTGAAGGGCCACCATGACAAGTGAGACCACCACCAGGGCCCCAAACAGGATCTTGGTGAGACAGTTCACTTCTAAATCAAAGAGACCAATCTAAAGAAATAAAATCAAGACATTTCCATCACACCATTGGAGCTGTCAGCTCAATTTAATATTCACAAAAGGAACGAGCCCCTGTATTCAAAGAGCCATTCCTCACCAGTCAATGTTTATTTTTCATTTAAAACGCTACAAACATATTTGAATTTATGAACAATATTGTTGCAATTATTAAGTTACTAAATACTAAATGAATACTAGATTACTAGATACTAAAACACTAGATTACTGAATAGGAGTCCCTACTAAATAGGATTTCCATCCTTTGGAAGCTGAGAAATGCATGAAGAGGTGAGAAAAGACTCATGCTGCCAAAAGCTGCAGGCTGTATAAACACCCCCACTCCCTGCCTTAGCTTTGCTACAGCAGAACACAACAAAATAAGCTTTCCCATTCTACCTGGGACTGTTTAATTATAACCATGTAAGTCATCAGCATTAGTTATGAAGCACCAGCAGTGTTAAAAAAGCAAGCAGGTACATGTACAACAGGCTCAAAGAAAAGAAAGATGGCAACAGGCTCTGATATGGTAGCTGTCTTAAACAGGAGGCTGAAAGATATAAATCCCTGTTCATCTGATGTTGTCCCTAAAGTCTGTCTTTGGATGGACTTACCTTTGTTTAGTGATAAATTACTGCCAAGTTTAGTTATTACAATACTGCTTTCTTGCCCTACCTTACTTCTTGGGTTTGAAGTGTTCATCACACTGCGCAGTTCCCTTCCAGTGTACAGGACAACTCCCACAACAGTACCTAAACAAAGCAGAATATGCATCAGCCTAAGAAGTACAACCTCTGCTTGCCTTCTCTGAAAGATGCTTGCCAGATCCATAGCCTTCAGTTTTGAAAAGACTTAGCAGATTAGCCCCTAAAGCAATGGTAACAAGGACTAGAAAGGTGAGTTATCTGAAATGTAGAATCCATACAAACACAGATGCTGAACAGAAGACAGCCTACTAGGAGTCAGCAAGTCTCCAACCACACTGCCCTTATGGCAGGACTCGCAGCATCATAAGCTGCTCCAGCGGAGGAACATGCAGAGAGAAGCCACGCGCTTTGCTGGCTTGTCTCTTCCTGACCCCCATCCCTTTTGAAGTTATTTGTCACTATGACTATAAATAAATAAAAACAGAGAAGGAGGAGGGATTGTTTGTTCCCACCACCCCAAATCCCACTTAGGGGTGCTAAACGTGCCTTACTTCAGCATGAAATGGGTGCTTTGGGATATGATTGCTCCTTCTTGGTGAATTTTGCCACAATCAGAGTAAAACCAAGAAATTCCAAATGCTTTAAAGACAGAATTAACTTATTTTAAAATCTGTGTCTTAGCTGAGTATTGCTTTAATTGCTGTTCCTCCTGAAAGGTGAATCATACCAACTCCCACCTTACTGCAACAGATGGAGCTGCTGGGAGCCCATGTATTTTAATGCTATGTCCTGCAGTTTCTAGCAATCTGAGAGAAGCATTTTTCTCCCTTTTTGCAGAAATATTGTACCAAACTGTGTTATAAATCCATGGTTTTCTACAGCTTCTCTTAAAGACTTTGCAAAAAGCAGCTGCAGTCACGAGTCTAAAAGCTGCTATTGCCAACGCTGGTTGCTACAAGAAAATTTTACAGGTCTATAAAAATGGATAAAAACACCACTGAGGGAAAAAAAAGAAGAGTGCTGTTGCTGATACATTGCCATTTTATGCACCACTATTCTGCTGCTGCCACTAATGACCAAAATTTTAACAATTGCGTTAATTTGAAAGTGTATTATTTCTAAATAAGATTAACTCAAAAGAGGCAGTTACTAAAAATGCTGAGAAACATTCCTTTGGAGATAATAATAAAAAAATTTAAAAGTAAACACATCACTGTAGCCAGATGGCAGGAGGGGTAAGATCACCACTACTAAATCAGCAGATGGCACAGCTACTCCAAATCAGCTGCGAACAGTCAGAGTCGGACCCTCCGACCACAGCAGCAGATGGAGAAAGTCACATAGCTCTGCTCCATCCTACAGGCAAGGGCTGCCCCAGCAATGGCAGCACCACGACTTCACAGTGTTAGCTTACAGAAGAGGAAAAACGACATTCACGTTTTGTTCTTGCAGAAGCAAACTGCAACATGCTATTTACTACTGCCATAGGAGAAACAAAAATGGATATTCTATCAGTGGAGTCAGTCAAACTGAGGGATAAAATCTACCAGGTCTGGAAAACAACTTGAATACAAGCTGGTGCGTGTAAACAGAACATTTCTGATTGTTTTATGGCTAGACAGACTGTTGTACTCACCAGCTGGAATGGCAAAAATACCTGCAAATGGTATTCTTTCTAGCTGAACTCTCAAAGGTATCTGTACAAATAGCTTTGCTCTTACTTAGGAAGGAGGGTGGGCTTTGCCCCAAAGCAGGATGGACTGAAGCAGTGCATTACACAGCCTGTGGGTGTTGGAAGCCGCCCGGCCCCAGGCAAGGTGTTTGCAAGCAGAAAGCAGGAAGGCAGAAACCTTCAACATAGTAATTACTAATCTATAAATACTATTTACTTGGCCCAACTGTATGCAGATGACCAGGTTTTTAGCGCCCTTTGGTCACATTGCTGCAACAATACTGTAATATGTGTCAAAGAAGATCCTGAGCAGGGGTAGATGGAAACATAAAGGAATAAAATCTATTCATATGTTCTGCTTTTAAAAGGGAAAATGAAAATCTCTCCAGTACTTCACAGAAATCTTTCAGAGTTCACGTTCCTTCCCATTATCACCAATCCCAGGCACACTGTGGTACTGCACTGCAAAGCCCCTCCTCTCTGCAGCTACAACCCCAGCACTGCTTACAGAACTTCACTCTCCTGCAGTGAATGCTGTCCTGTAGTCCTGACAGGCATGCTAGGCAGGAGAGGAGCAAGGCTTTTACTTTGACAAGCCTCTGCAGGAGGGCACTGATTAATTTCAGGCCTTCAAGCTCATCGTACACATGCACTAAAATGTGTCAAAGATCTTATTTTTTTCCTTCTTTAAAATTATGTAAGATGAACTCAGTGGAAGCAGTTACCTGGAAATCTTTCATCTTAGCTTCTGTTACCAGAATCTATTTGACACCATTTCTGTTACAGATTAGGATGTCAATGCGAAGAGCAATTAAGTGCTATTCTGGTCCTAGATGCTAGAGAAGTGCCCAAAGGCCACTCCAATTCTTTCTCATCTAGGAATGTCCAAGAGGCAATTAGCTGCCAGTCCGGCTCCCCAGAGGTGTTAGGACAAGTGGGAAACCTCACTCCCACTGCTAATTTCTCCAACTGACAGATACTATTATTCTATTACAAAAAGACCTTTAAAAATTGTTAACATATTCCCTTAAAAATAATTTACACGTGCCTCCACCTTACCTGATGCAATCACTGTGCTGGCCCACAGGGTGTTTTCTATGCTTAAGCTTTCATTCACAGAAGGGTCACTGTCCTCCTACAATGGGGGGAAAATAAGACACCGTGTCAGTAATTTAAAAGGCAATAGGCTGTTGGAGTTACACAGGGGTGCTTGGAGAGTGATGCTCTGTCAGCAGAGGGCTTCCAGGAGAGATGGAGGATTTTCATTAACCCAGCGAGATCTCTGCCTAGGTTGAAAAGCATCACTTGATTTCAGTACAGAAAGTAGAGTTGGACGAAAATGTATAAAGACAGACTTCCTCCTGAAAGCCTCTATGCATTAAAAAAGAGAAAGGGATCAGTGGGAAGCTCACCAGGAACCCCTGCTTTTTCACAGGCAAAGGGTTTTAACCCTACAGAGACTGCAGCGGTGCTGATTTCCTTCCGAGCACCATGAACACATAACTACCAACCTCAGTCCAAACATTCAGACCTAATGCCAGCAGTGGAAGGTCCCACGTCACAAACAACCCATGACACTGTTGCCAAGTCAAAGCTTCGAAAACAACATTCTTGTTTCAGATTTATTTCATGTATTTTAAGGAGGGGAAAAAAAATAAGAAAAGAGAGTGAGAGAAAAGACACGAGGAAGAGCATGACCTCACATTTCTCCTGAAAGAAGTCTGGCATCCTGCTGGTGTTCAGCAGGTTGGCACAGAAGACAGTACATTCATTATTTCGAGCAGATGTAAGTAGGACTTACCCTTGTGAAGGTTCCCACAAAATTGTGTATATCAATGTTGGGCTCTTCTGCATATACGTACGACCGGATTTGCAGCAGGTCCTAAACACAGATGTGTTTGGGGCATTTAGACAAGCACGTTTTAAGAATATACAAATGGTTCTAACAAAACACTTCAAGTCATTTCAATCATACTATTTTCTTGAGCCCAACTACCTAACAGAAAATATAACCATTATACCAGCATGTTGAAGGCATTTACCTGCTCGTATTCATTGGTCTGAAACCAAAGAGACTCCTGGGAGTTACTTGGTTGTTAGTGCCCCATAAAAACAAATGCAGCCTGAAAAAAATTCAAGAGAGCCTAACAAACACATCGCTTCCTAGCAAAGAAGGCCTGGATCTTCCAAGGTAACCAAGGAACATCCTAACTCTCAACATTTAGCTTGAGATGCCAGTGGTACTGGGAGCAGTTGCATGGTGACAAGGAGATATGTCACTTCTGAACAGTGTTTCCAATGCTGACTCCAAGTGAACTATTCACTTCACAGATTGAATGTTTTGCTTCTAAGCTTTGGTATAAAATAATCTTCCTGCAACTATACAGACAACATCAATAAAACAGGTACCCAGATTTCTTTCTTTTCTTTTTTTTTAATTTTTGAAGACAAACTACTTTAGCTAGAGAGTACTGAGCCAGAGGAACCTACTTTAGCTAAAGAGCAGTTTAGCTGGGAAACAGCACATGTAGTGGAGGCTAAACGCTTGTTTCAGATCATACAGGGAAGCACCACTGGTCACTCCTCCTTTCACAAAGGTGAGCCATGAACTTCCAGAGCCGTTTCATGAAAATGCATGAGTTGTGTCTCTGAGTATACTGCAATCCAGGAGGAAAGGGAGCATTTCAGGTGTACCAGCAGCAAGGCACCTGTCCTGCAACAATACCTGTCCTGCGCTGAGTTACTGCAGTGGTCTCTGGAGGGGAGAGCAGCATTCCCCCATGAGCCATGTCCTGCTGCAGGGTCAGCACAGCCTCGCTGTGCAGCTCTGCCCGACAGCCACAGACACCCAGCCTCACCCTGCCCCAAATCTTCTCTTTGTTGCCAGACCGAACCTGCACTGCGCACCCGGTCCTGTGCAAAACAGTGTTCACTTGTTTCTCAAAGCCATTAACTGAAGCAGAGGAACATTTGCAGCTGGCTGACTGAAACCTCTCCACCCAAGTGAGTTTAGCAGGCAGCTTACAGAGGCGGTCGGCAGTCTCTGGGTGCAGGTAACCGGCAGCCGCAGTTTCCAGTCTGTCTCACCATCCAGCTGGTCAGTGCGAAGGAAGCAAGACCCTGGGGAGCACCCACAGCCATGAGTGCCCTCACGTAGGTACACCTACAGCTTACAGAATGGTTTTGTTTCTAGGACATCTTTCTTTCTTTGGAAACAGTATCTGATTTAAAGTAATACTTGTTAATACGGTAAGAATAGATGAATTATACTCCTGCACCACACATTTATTTCCTCCCACCAGTTCAAAGTACAGTGAGATTCTGCTCTGTATCTTTAAGACATTTGAAATTAGTCATCATGCTCTGTAAACATGCAGATCAAGCGTTTCCTTATTCCACACTTAACAAAACAAACCTGACCAGCACGTAAAACGATTTACATTTACAACGCATGGCATTTTGTGACCTCATTCACCCTGGATTCAACTACCTACGTTCTTGGACTAGCAAACAAAGCCAGAGTGTAACATCCTGAGAACTGGTGGTCCCTGAAAGCCTTTGAATTCCCCATTTCTTCAAAATTTTACTATTATCTATTTCTTTCACGTTTTCAAAAGACAATTTTCTCTAAACAACCAGTGAAAGGTTAATGGCTATTTTGACAATTGGTTCCAGATGTTTACCATTCTTCTCCGACGTCCTCAGGAAGATCATGTCAGCAGGGACCCGCTGGTTCTGTTACAAGAAGAAAGGCCATTATTGTGCACACACCCCACACGCGTGCACAGCTCCTTCACAGCCCCGGCCACGAGCAAAGGCTACGGAGGAGAAAGAGCATTTCTTTGTCAAACTGAAGCTTGGTATTCATTTTGCTTGGAATCCTAAACTCACTTCCCTGCAGAATCCTGAGTGCAGAATAACAACCGGAGCCAGCTCCCACTGACCAGACTGGCCAACGTCTAGCTTTACAAAAGAGCTAGTGATAATTCTGGAGGTCAGAAGAAATGTTAAACCAATGCCAGTTTCCTTTCAAGGAAGCTCTATGCTGGAGGAAGGCACGCACCTGGGGCCTACAGGTACCAGGGTTTGGGTATTTTTTATTTTTTTTACTGAATATTTTCAGACTAACAGTTTTAGAGGACACAGCTGCTTGCATGGAGAAAGTGTGAAGAAAATAACTGGAGGAAAAAAAAGGAGAAAATGTACATCCCAATGCCCACAAATGGATCTGTCCCTCCACCTTTGTGTTGGTTATACCAAACACATTTTGGTGTTGTATGCTGTATTTGTATCAGACATTTAACCTGTGTGCAGCAGTCAAAGTTAGGGTCAGGGAGCCTTTTTGTCTTGCTACGGGGAGATCAGAAAACATTGCTTATAGGCTCTTATTCTGAGATCTGGTTTGTAAAGGCAGGGATGCTATTTCCAGGGCCAGGGAGACCCTGGAAAGTAATTAAATACTGTGTTATCCAACACTCAATACTCTAAGCCTATCATAAATCAAATACCTCCGTTTCCAAGAAAAGCACTTTACAAAGAAGACGCACATAAAGGCTCACCTTTTCAACAATGATGAGGTCTCCTACTTGTATGTTAGAGCTCTTCACCTTCACAGTCCCTGCAGAGGGAAGACAGCAGTGTCACAGCCCCGTGCAGCAGGGCAGGGCTGCTGCCCATCACCCCAGTGACAGCTCTGACACCGCAGCCATTACACTTGGGAAAACACTTTCAGCACGTGCCAGGCAATGGTGCAAAACCAGGAAAACTGCAACACTGATCCTCCTGCTGCTTCCCCAGGTGGCTGAAAAGCTAAAGCTCAGCTCCTCAAGCCGGGACCTGAAAGCCACAACTAAAATGGGCACACGTCCAAAAGCAGGCTCGCTCCATCCTGCAGCACAGCGCTGTCTCTGGTCACCTCAGCTTCCTCTCCTTCCCCTCCACAGGGACAAAGCCCAAACCACCCCTGCAGAGAGCAGGCGCTACAGAACACATCTGTGCACTCCTTTCTTTGCAGTTGCTCCAAACAGAGGGTTAATTTAACAACTGGCTAGTAATTTCAGATCGCTAGCCAGCTCCTGATCTGCCTTCTCAAACTAACTAGCGATTTAAAAATCCATTAAATTGAACCTTGCCTCTCTGTGTCTGTTTTACTTCAACAAAAGCTTCTGTAAGGTGCTGTGATTTGGGTAGAAGTGGGGAAGGCACGTGGCAGCTCGCCCTGGCACAGACAGCACTCCTCCTGTACCTCCACATTCAGGGCTAACTGGCCAGATAGCAGTGCAGGGGTGAAGGAGAAGGGGGAGGGGAGGGGGAGCAGAAATTAGCACAAAGCACAAAGGTCACTGGGATTTTACTACTGGCAGTCCCTTCATTAGCATCCTTCTCAGGATATGCTTCAGTGTTTCTGCTCCAAATTAACAATGAAAGCCTTTCTGGGCTCCTGGCAGCCTGCTGCTTTGGTGACACACTGTGTGCTTAACAACATGCTTCATCACTGCTGCTAATAAATGCAGACTTCCTTGCATGCTGTAATTATTCCTACAAATTATAAGCAGTCATGGCCCATTTCACAAATATCTCATAGGTCTTCGGCAGATTCTGGGTTTTGCCACGGGGGAGATTTATATTTTGGGTTGTTTGTTTGTTTTAAAAAAAGGTAAACAAAATGAATGCTGGGCTAAAAACATCCCTGCCAGGCAGGAAAAGCACCAGGGATTAAGAGTCCATTACGCAGAGGCTTGAAAAGAAAAGCTCTGCTCCAAGAGGATGCAAAAAAGCATCCTTGGCAGCCTTCTGCACAGCCATCCAAAGCTAGGTGCTCTGACACTAAAAGGGTCTGACAGATAACATCTCTTCCTCCCCTTTTAGGACGGTTATTCATGGAACAACAAAAAGTGCTTTGGAATATTCCTCTGTGCAAAGAAGGTTGGAATCCCACACAGCACAGCACAGCAACCCCTGTGCAGCACAGCCCCCGGGAGGAGAGGAGCCCTGCTTTGACCCTACGGGGGACTCCCTCCTAAAGATCGCACAGATGCTGTTGGTGGTTGGCAGTACAGAAATGCTTCCTGCAGGGCTCAGGGATGGAAGTTTGGTTTTGTATCACTTTTCCTTAATGAAATAAAGTTGTGCTGGAAGAAAAAAAAAAATGCTCTGGCAAAGCTACAACACAATTGTTTCATATCATTACGTGCATTAAAGGGCTTTTTGCATCACTACTCTGAAAACAGCATTACCTGCTCCAAAATGTTTTCTAAAAAGCAACTGGAACAGATTTGCCTTGCTCAATAACCCTCCCAACATCAGCTGTTTTAAAGCAAAAGGAGCTCTGTAAGCACTGCATGCTTTCACAACTCCTGCGTACATATGTGAGATGCCCTTTTTAGGTAGCAGAGCCAATTCTGCTTCCCAGCATAGCCCCGGCCTCTCGTGGATGACATCCCTGCAGTCTGCACCATATGTCCCACCACGAAGGCACAGGACCAGATGTTTCCTTTGACTCAGGACTCCCATAAAGCAACTTACTCGAATCGGTTTTATTTTGATCTTGGGAATTCTGCAATACCTCTCTCCTTCTGCGGGGAAACGAGCTCCTACACATCAGATGCTTTCTCACACATTTGAGAAACTAGCTAATAACACAACAGCTTCATTTCCCAGTATTGCTTTGTTATTAAAGTATGCCTGTAATAAGAAATAGCTGCTTTTATAAAGGCACTCAGAAGGGCTTTCTAGGAACACCCAGGTCTGTTAGCACAATCACAGAAAAGCAGCTAGTTCTGATCTCTTCTGGTAAGGAAAAAAAATGTGATTCTTGTTTCATTCTGAATTGTTTGGTTTTGATAAAAGCCAGAAAGGAGATCTTATAATGCAAGCACTTTGCTGCGACTTTATCTATGGCCTTTGGAATCATCACCAAATTTGCAGTGCGAGGATATACCACAAAGCAGATTATTTAAAGTATTCAGCCAGGAAAAAATGCCTTTTTCTGTCACATGAGCACTGAAGATCTCACCATAGATGTGCACAGCTAAGGCAGAGTTCAAAACAGTTCATCTGGCATTGAAGATTACAGAGCAGTTTATTGACACAAGTTGAATGCATGCCAAGAAATGAAAGGTGGTTCGAATGCACTGCATCCAACTTTGGGCTTCTGTGGCTTTTATGCTGTATAAACTGCAGAGCGGGGCTCAGAGGGGTTGGGAAAATATTGTTTTTGTATGGCTGGTAAATGCCAATGATCTGTGTCTTTAGGAGCACCCCTCGGTAGGAGGTCTCCTCCCATTCCTTTCTGTGGAGTCTCTCTCTGTTATGCAGCGTTACCCAGGGAGGGCAAGAGAGAGAGAGAAGAAAAACAAACCAAGAATTTGTGAGCACGGTTCTAAGCTTTCTATCATGCAGAAAGTCAGCACACAGCCTTCTGAACACAAGGAGGTTTGTAGGTTTATGAATAGGGGATTGAAATTTGATTATTTTTTATTACAATCCAAACAACTGTCTTTTAAAGAAAGAGCTTTCTATTTAAAAAAAAAAAAAAAGCTACAAGCCACTGGTTCATCATTTTGGAACGTAAACGGATCGTAATGGTGGAGGAGAAAAAAGGTTCAGAGCGATTTGTCTTATGATGTTAAAACAACACAGAAAATATCTGCCTGCCCTGCATCACACCGCCCTCCAAGAACACTACAGACACTGCAATTCAGCAACCGTGTTCAAAATAAAACGTGATCCAAAGAGGATTCTCATCTTTCCTCTACAAAGAAAGCAGTTTGGCAAGGCTTACAAAGGTGAGCAACCCCAGCACCCAACAGACTCTGCACACAGGAGCAGGGCTGGGCTGCACGGGGACTGGAGCCCTCATATCTGTGCTTACTGCACCCTCACTCAGAACAGCACACGAGCAGTTTTGTTGATTGATTCTTCAGTATGTTTATGCACATCCGTGCTTCAGTCACCCTGACTTCATTTACACCAGAGAATGTACTCTCAGCCTTGATGTTGCTGTGGGGGAGTAAGGCTGAAGATGGGAAAACTATTCTCCAGTCACCTTAATGGCAGCTTAGTGCAATTACTCGGGGGAAATAAAAATAGCACGGAGAAAGCTACAGAGCCATTAGATCCATTATTGCCAATCTCCAAGAGCAGCAGCGCTCAGCATCATGCCTCACCTAATCTCCCCCTCCTAAGCACTGGCTTTAGAGGTGGAACTATTGTCAGCCTTCAACCAGCCAGCAACAATCCAGAGAGCTTTTGAGCAGCGCCCCTCTGCACTGCAGGGCTGTGCCAGTATCCCGAAGCACAAACTGTGCTGCGAAACAAGAACAAAACAAGTCCTACCCGGAGTTTCCCAGCCACACTGAAAATTAACGGTTACGTTCAGCTGTTCTCAACTTAACTCCAACTTTGCCATTTGCTGCTTTTACTTCTGACCTAAAGAAGCTCCTGCTGGAAAGTTAGCCACCTTTTCCTGCTGCTCACAGACACATGCACTCAGAAAGCCACCATCGACCCCCAGCCACGCTGGCATCACACACTGCTGCTGAGGTCAGAAATGCCTCTCAGCTGCGGTGGCCTTTTCAAAAGTGGATGTTCACATCCTCTGAAAGGCTCGACTACTGACAGACACTGAACTTCACATAAGACAGAAAATGGCTTTGCTCCCCCACCAACTTGATAATCACAAATAATTTTCTGTGCTTTTCCTGCTCTCACCTACGCTGCTCGAGGGTTTCATTGCTGATTCTACACCAACCGTGTGCTAATAACAAACAAAGTGGCTTAGGATTTCCAACCACTGCCCAGCTGCCAATCCTCCTTGGGTTCTTTCACAAAATTAGAGAAGTTAAAGGATTGGGGGAAGGGAAATCATTCATGGGAAACGTAATAGCAATATGAAAAGAACTGAAGGAGAGGTCAGGCCCCTTATAGATCACTGAATAGAATCCAGAAGGCAACTCTTTTATATTTTTAAATAGATGTAGTATACCCCTCTCGGGTGAGGCTTTTGTTGGTTGCCAAGCATTTTAAGTGTTGTAGTAAGAACATGTTATTAAAAGAGGATTTAATATTCAGAAACTCAGATTCCCCAGTTTGGAGATGTCTCATAATTCCCAGCATGTGAAACATACACAGCCCTAAGCAATCACTTTTTAAAAAGCAAGCTTTTTAAAAGTGTAGAAGTGCAATTGTTGGAAGCTGTGCACTTCTAACACACCTCGTGCACTGCATCTTATTTCAGGGCTGTAAACTTTTATAGCAAAGACACTTGAAAATAAAAAAGTTGCTTAAATTCAGCTAATTCCCTTCTCAAAAACAAAGCCATGGCGTCACCAACACTGTCACAGTATTAGCAGCCACTATAGCAAGGCAGCATTCAGTGTTTCAAATGAGACTTTAAATGCCTTTGTTATGTGTGACAGAGTAGTAAACAAGAGGCAGAGGCAGCAAGCAGCACCAGAGCTGCAGCCTGCGCTCATGGAAGTGAGGGCTCTGCATTCCTCACTGCTGGAAGAAGGGGCTAAAGAAGATGCAAACAAAAATAAGATATTATCAATACTGAGGAACTGCATCTGTCGCTGCTTACAGAAACATACAGAGGGTGTGGTAAAAAGCTTGCATGATGCATGTCACAGAAGAACTATGAAACTCAACCAGTATTGCATTTCAACACGGGATGGAGTGTGTCAGTACGTCAAGAAATTCACCTGAAATGTAACGTGCACATCCAAGCTCCATCAGGACAGAGTGCTTGCACTGAACTTTGGTTTGTAGTAGGCATGCTGGAAGGGTTCCCAGACCTGGGCACGGCCACACGGCCCACCTCCACCCTCACATGTTGAATCTCCTTTTGCAGAAAGGACAGTTTTCTGACAGTTTCACAGACTGAGGTTTGATTTCTTGGTAAAATGCTTGTGCAAATAATCTGACACTGTGGATCTTCCTCACTTCCCTTGGCACACGGTTGTTGTTGTTGCCATCAAGGAATATGAACTGCAAGTTTATAGGAATTGTTTGTATATCTGCTTCTCTCACCCACACTGTGACCAAGCAAGAAGCGCAGGCAGGAAGGACAGGAGAAAAAGAGGAGAACAGCAGCAACACAAAGAGCACGCATCTGTTACAGCCCGCTTCATCCTACTGTGTGCTTGCAGTGTTTGCCTCCCTCCTCTCATTCCTGCACCGCTTCTCTCTGCAGAAAGGAAAACATGTTCCCCTCCTGGGAAAAGCCACCTCTGAACCCCAAGGTGATTCACATCCGATTTCATTTCCTTTGCTTACTCAAATCTACCAAGAAGGAACAGTAACCTGGAGAAAAGGTTTGGCCCATGCCAGAATTGAGAATATTGAGAGTATGCAGCTTCCATCAGCTGCATGGAACCCAATGGAAGCAGCTGCAGGCTGCACGGTGAGCCCCAGGGCAGCTCCTGCAGGCAGCCAAGCAGTGCCTGGGCCGTGCAGCTCCCAGCACAGCCCCACACAGCCCACCCAGCACTCACCTCTCCCCGTGAGCTTGCTGTAGATCTGCGAGTTCACCTCCTTGTCGCGCATGTAACACCTGATCTCCTCCGCAGCCTCTCGGATGACGGTAACGGCGAGCACAAATCCCTGAAAGGGAACAGGGCAAAGAGTGGATGGAAAGGCAGCAGAAAAGCATCTGCCTCTAACAGGTGCCGTGCAAAGTATTCATCAGTAGTGATGCCATCCATTAACTGAGAATGAAGGTTCCTGCCACAAATAAAAGCAACGTTTCTGGCACATGGAGAATGATGAGGATCACCTGTACAGGTCAGATTGTACAACACGCCTGTCTGATTCCCTTAACTAAAATTGTACATGCAGAGTCCTTAGGAAAGGCTATTTATTTTTATTTTCTTTAATGCATTCAATGCTGCTTTTGCAAATGCTGAAACTGGGAAGCCATCAGGTAACCTTTTCAGAGAAGCATTGCACCCCACAGTGCTGTTTTGCACCACCACGGAAGCTTTCATTCCGGTAACCAACAAATTGAGAAAGCAGTGAACATTTCTCTCCTATGTGCAATCTGCATCTGTGTGCTTAGCTAGAAAGTCCTACCTGCTTCTCAAAAAGGAAAAAGAAAAAAAAAAAAAGCATTGGAATTTCCAGCTTATGTTTTAGCTGCTTGAAGAGTCTTCAAATAATGACCTCAAAATATTCCCACATGTGCAGTCTCACCATGCCATCACACAGGTCATCCTATCCCCAGCCCTGGGACTAGCAGCCAGGGGTGAACAAAGACCTTTCTTATGCTGTTTTCTGGCCACTCCTGAGCCAAACCCCAGTTGCTCACCTGGCACAGACAAGTCACAACTGCCTGTACAAAACCAGAAAGGGAGTTCCTGTGTATTTATAGAACAGGATCTGGTGAAATTCTTGTTGGATTCGCACTGCAAACGGAATTAAAAGTACTAATTTGAGAGAGAAAGCAGTGCGATCCAGGCATTGACACGAACAGAGCCTTGGCAGCTGTGTCCTCAACTTGCACTTTTACTTCTTTTGGATTTACACCAAGGATTTCACTGTACTGGAAGCCTGAAAGGCATGAAAAATTCCCTCTGCCCCTCCTCAGCCCAGCCCCTCTTAATAGAGCCATGGACTTTTTATCACAACCATTTCACAAAACAGCAAACAAACAGCACCTGAGAGCACTGTGCTGCCATAATCAAATCTCAGTTGATTTTTTAAAAATGCTTCTTTAAAGCAAAAAGGATTTCTAAGCTCAAAATTTTCAAAGCTCAGGAAGGTGAGTGAAGCCAACCTGAGTTGGTTTCTGCTCGGAGCAGCAGTCGGATCAGAGGCCCTTCTGAATCAAAGCTACCCTGCAACACTATAGGCTGAAGTGCAGCAGGAAAGATATTTGCATAAAGAGAGAAATAACAGTTGTACTTGGATAAAAGCTGGGGAAAAAAATACAGCTACGTATATGAAAGCATTTGCCAGTTTTGGCTGGTTCATGCAGTGCAGTTCAGAGATCTAACAGCCCCACACAACTATTCTTCATTACATCCTTTGACAGCATATGAGTTTCTGCTTCAAAACTGATTATTATTGATTTCCTTTGATCAGATGAAACATGTGGCTATCAGAAGAAAAGGGCAAACGTTTAGAGGAAGGAAAGAGTATCTGCACCTTGAACAGGTACGAGGCTACGCAGGTTTGTCTCTCTATATTTATATATATGGTTTTTATATTAAAAAATGGCAGTTATTTTACACGCAGGGCTGTTTCTCAGGTTTCTCTCATTTGATTTTCACAATGTGGTTAAACCATGAATCAGTCTGTTGACCTACGCCTAAACTGCAGGTCAAACTGTTTGGCAGGAGAGCATAATTTGCCTCCGTTGCGCATATGGCCACTCTTTAAGGTCACTTCAGAGAGGTGCCCTTTGGTCCCTCGCTGCAGTAACCAGGCTGGTCTGGGCTCGCAGTGCTTGGGCTCCTTGGGAGGGCCAGATGCCCTCACAGACCCTCACCAGCACACCCTGCCTTCGGAGAAGCTGTGAGCAACACACAAATCAGCAGGGCAATGTATTTATTCTGGTCCCACTTACTTCACCACTTTATACACAAAGTCCTGATGCCTCTGCAGTCACCATGCGCAGCGCTTGAGAGCTCTGTCTCTGCTGGCATCCCACTGATGAACAAGGTAGAGGCAGAGACCTCTCACACCCCAGGGGCAGCTGTATAAAACAGAGCCCAAAGCCAGAGCAGCTATCTATGTGACATGTACAGAGCAGGGCCTGAAACAGCCAGCTAACTAAATGATTTAAGGTACAAACTTACAGCCTGGAGAAAGGGCAGCAAAAGAAATTGCGTCAAGAAATGAAAGTTTCTTAAGTAAACAAACCTCAAATCACCTACCAGAGGAACCCAGTATGTGTAGAGTGCACCAAGCCTCATTTCAACAACAAATTGCGAGCAGGCCAAGAGCAAGAAGTAAAGGTTGAAGAAGTATTTGAACTGGTTAAATAACACCTAGCAAAAACAGAAAAAAAGAGAAAAGAGGTCAATAACAAAGTTTGGAAGTCATACAGGTTGCACTAATGTTCTGAAACATTTCTCCTCATACATACATGGCCACTTATGGCAGTCTTAAATATTCCTGGAAACTGTTTTCTAAAGATCAACCTACTCTTCCTGGCTGATGCTATCCTGGTTGGATAACACTGCCACGCAGCCAGGCCTGAGTATTAACACAAATAAGTTGTTTTGTTTTGGTTTTAAACTTCTGACTATCTTCACTCTGCAAAGAGACACTCATAGCAAACAGCAACATCATTAGCTACAGGATTTGGTTTGCAAAAAAAATCACACCATAGATATCAGAAGAAGCCAATGAACTCAGAAAGCTTGGCTCAACCAGAGACCGCTTTCTGACTTTAAAAGTGGGCAGAACTGGACTTGTTTCTGCTGCTGCTACCAGCAGTGCCGGATGGATGATCCAGCTGCTCCAGCAGGGATGATGGAGCTGCTGCCCATCCACACAGCAGGCTGCTCCCCCAGCAGCGGCAGGTGAGAGGCACCAGTTCCCCCCTCACCCCTTAAATGCAGATGGCACTCATTTGCTTCTGTGCTCACCTACCGTAACAGCGCTGGAACTGGGCACAGCGTTGGGTAGGATGACAGGAAGCGCCTTTCCTCACACTTACCCCAGGAAGAAACGTAAAAAAGTTGTATTTCTGGTTGTTGATAACATTGCGGGGGTATCTCTGGTCTCTCTTCTCTGGATGGCCAAGCCAAACCGTACGAGGCCTTGGATCTCTTCTCCCACAGCATCGTAAGCACTCACAGCACCTACGAGAGGAACATCTGATTTTAAATAAGAAGTTACTCTTTAACCATGATTCTCACACACACCCCAGGCCCTCTCCACCTGCCAGGACAAACAGCCTAGGATCCTCCATCAGCCACCTCTCATCTGCTACTGTTTTCCACCACATTAAACCACCTGTAAACCAGGAGCTCTCCTCCTCACCAACCCGCAGGTCAGATCTACAATCTTACCTTTGTCTTACTAACAAAACTCAAGAGAGGAAAATCTTTCTCCCCCACATGACTGTGTACAATACCCACATCACAAAAGCTGTTTGCAACATGGAGCAAACAGTACGGTGGTGTGAGACACTCAAATTCACAAACTTTACATATATTTTATTTCATTATATTTTTATATTTTATATATTATATATTTTATTAAGTCGATATCTTTTAATTGGGAGTTCTCTTTTTCCTTTGCAGATGAAGAACTAAGATAAATGGTCATTTTACCAGTTACTTGCCTCTCAAATAAGTTGGAATGGATAACAGATGAAACAGTGATGTTCAGATTGAATAAAAAAATAAAACTGTCTATAGGAAAAAAAAAATCCCTTTTTTCTGTAATGGAGGAAATCACACAAGATTAGCCTGTATCTCATGTTTTAACTACAGTGAACTTAGAATGATAGAAATCCAAACAAGAGGCTTTGCCCACAGGAACAAGGCTGGTATTCACAGCTTCATTCGGACGTGCTTCCAGCTATGGTGGGAACCACTCAGCCCTTCCAGCCATCTGAAACCAGTTACCTTTGTTTATTCTGTAGGCTGGGCCTCTCTTAGGGATTCTAGTCATCAGCAACAGGAGCTAGGTACCTACATCCAAATATTTACAATAGGACGAAGCTTGAACAGCCTACTACTGTCGTTTAACAGATATTTTACTTGGGCAGTTAGTTTTTACAGTGTGATTTTCACCAGTGTGCTCCAGAGAAATTTCCAGCCATCTGGGCAGATTGTCAAGCCAATATCTAAACCTCCAGAGCAGACTTCCAGTCACGTTCAGTAACTTTCAGAATATTTAGTCTAGAACGTGCATGAAAACAGTGAGAGAACCCACCCAGGTAAGCAGGACGTTCCACCTTCAGAGCAGTGTGCTCCACCCGGCTGTTCACACCATTACAGTGCTGTCAGTCTAGAAGGAAGTTAACAGCTAGCACTGCAAAACCCTTACAACTGCTCCTTCCTGAAGGGCGCAGCAACCTCCAGTACTGGCAGCAACTCTGAAGGGAGGGAAGTGCAACGTAACTTCTCAAAAGTGAAACGACCCGAATTTTCACACATGTTCTGCAATGGAAGCCACAACCGCCTTGAGCATTCCCACCACAGAGACACTTGGCACTGTAGGAATTTTAATGTACAAACGATGTGTTACTATAAGGCTTGAGAATGCACCTAAAAATACCAGTTCTAAGTACAGACACAAAGGCCATGGAAGGATCTGCCATGAAGAGTCACAGGTTTGTGAAATTCCTGCCCTGCCACACTCACAGCTTTCGCAATGTCCTGAATTACAGGGAAAGCAAACCTAAGACCTCATCAGACAAACAAAGGAAAAACTTCCTGCTCAGCAAGTTTTCAAAGGCAAGTACCAGAAGTATCAACATTTGAATTAAGAATACCCAGCATTTCTCCTACAAAGTCTCCTACACAGCCTTTCAATACATGGCTTCTAAGCAACATAAAGGCATTTGTCAGAAAGAAAACAAAACAACTTTCAACCAGTGAAATAATACCAACAATAGTACAACCAGCAATGACCAAGCTGTGTGCTGTGACAGCATTCAGCTGCAGAGCCAAGAATCCCACCAGGCACCTCCCCACTGCTCTGAGCTGGAAAGCATGCAGGGCAATGAAGGCTGATCTTTATCTCACATATGTCCAGGGAAATCCCCAAAGAGAATGTCTTTAATTCTTACTTTTCTAAACCAAAGCACGTCCCCAGGATGGCATTTAACCCTCTCTTTTTCCCCAATCTTGTTCCCCTTCTGTCCCGCAGACTGCCCGCACTGCTGCGCCTTGCTGGGCATGCAGAGCAGAAGGGTGCAGCATGTCAGAGGCAACAGTTATTCCTGCACACCAATAGTGCCAGTGAATGCATGGCCTGGCACATTGCTAGCAACAGAGCTGCTGGTAGGAACACAGACATCCCTTAAGCACAGAATGACCACAGAATCCTAGAATCACCAAGGCTGGAAAAGACCTACAAGTTCATCCACTCCAACCATCCAGCTGTCACCAATAATTCTCACTAAACCACGTCCTTCAACACAACATCTAAATGTTCCTTGAACATCGCCATGGTTGGTGACTGTGCCACCTCCCTGGGCAGCCCACTGCAGCGCCTGACCATTCTTTCAGATGATTTCCCCAGAAAAGAAAAAAAAAAATCAAGTCTCATTGTACTTATTTCAACTCTGATGCTGTCATTAATGAGGAATGCATACCTAAGCCCACAAGTTCTGTTTGAAAATCCTTTTATGCCATCCTCAGTCCTTACAGGCTGCCTTACGCAAACAGGAGTGGCTGCAGCAGCACTCAGTTCTTCCACAGACCAATGGCACATCCCACAAACAGCCCAGGGTCACGTGCAGGCAGGATGACTTCACCACCTGACTCCTTCTGTATTACACTGCCAACGTTGCAAGCTGAGTAAACGCCACTTGTTACCTCCCATGTGCACCCCAGAGGCATGGAGTGCTTGCACAGAGCAGGGACAGCCATGTCTGTGTGCACCCTCCTGCGCTGCAGTGCTACGTGTCAGGCTTGGGACACCCATGTGCAAGGATGGCAAACTTTTACAAACATGAAAATGTTTACAAAGACAGCTTAAATGAAGAAGTTCCCCTTGTGTTACGTTATTCACATTCTAAATCACAGCTTGACAAACAAAAAAAACCCAGACTCAGAAATCACCCTAAAGGACAATCGCTCAGAAGCATCTCTTCTGAAGTGAACTGCCTCCCAAACTCCAAGTCCTATAGGCAGCGTGGCTCTTCACCTGCACTGGGAGCTAAATGAACAGGAGCTGCTGAAGGTCACGGGGGCTCACTGTGCAATCACAGGGAGCACTACAGAAATGCACTCTCAGCAATGATGCAAGCAGCAGTAATACAACAGACTGACTGTCAGATGCGTGATGAACAGCCATCACCAAGCAGCATGTTGGACAGAGAAACATTTTAGAGAGAAAATGAAAAAAAGCTTATGAATGCACAACAAAACTAATGGAAAAGTGCCACATTTTCCTAAAACTGGAGTAGATTTAGTCCAGTCAGTGCTGAAGCTCATCATATATTTAATCATTCCTCCAACAATCCCATTTCTCAGATGACATTTCCATGTTTCTCACGGGAGACACTGTTAAGGATCTGCAACCTACAAACCAGCCTCCTGCATATCAGTATTTTAAATGCATATAAACAGTTTCCTACTGATATTAAAAACAAACGAGCCAAGCCAAGCCAGGCAGGCACACTGCCCAGCTCTGCCAGCACCCCAGCCCAGCCCTGCACACCCACCTGCAGGCAGCCAGGAGCTCCCATCTCCCTCTGCTGACTTTGAAATGGAATTTGCCATTTTAAGCAGACCCATAGAGCACAAACACGGACTGTAAAGCTCCTCCTCCCCAGTCTCATTCCCTGTTCTCCCTCCCGCATTCCTGGATCAAGGCCTCTTTACATTGCAGAGGCATGGTGAGCACAGCAGCTTGCTGGGTTCAAAAAAAGCCTTGCAGGATTGCAGACTGAAACCATAAGCTATTTAGGGAAAAACTTCTGCTGTGCACTCAAAGGAGCGCCTGGAGGGCTTCAGAAGCTTGCAGCTCACTCCCATCAGTGCTCACCCTGGGAAGCTCCCATGCCACACCGCCACCCTCCACCACTTTGTGCCATCCTCCCTTCCCAACTGGCACACATCTGAGTGGTCCTCAGAGTGCTGCAAGGCCATTGGGAAACGTGGCTGAATTCATGGAGTACAGCTGCAAAGCACAGAGAGCACACGCTCTCTGACAACAGCCAGGAAGGCCCACATGAAAGTTATGCTCCGGAACAGATAACCACTACTCCCATTGGTTTATTAAGCACATGCTTTCTCTCACTAACACAGATCTCAGCTGTCTGGACCATTATTCATCTCTGCAAAGCTACTGTACGAGTTCCTCCCTGGCTGCTCTTCAAAGCACACTACAAGCTGAGGCTGTAATCAAAGCAGCATTGAGATGACACCTGTCCTTTGCTGCCCGTATGAGAATTAGGTATGAGAATTGGGCATTTATTCCTTTTTTATTTTTTTCTATGAAGTCATTCGGTCCATGAAATTAAATCTATTTCTCACTCCAGAAGACACCAAGCCAGCAAAATCTGTCTAAGAACTTGCCCCCGCTGGGGAAAAAGGCAGACATGCTAGAAACTGCAGTCAGCCTATGTTAAAATGAAGCCTTTCACAGCTTGGTTACCAGCAGATTTTCACATGTATAAACAAAGATGACTTGTGAGTGCCTTTGTTTGTGTTTTTCTCAGAGGAAACAGAAGGAAGGTCCTGATGACAGCGCAGGGCTCCCCAGACTCCATCCCAGACCTGACCCCTGGACCTGCCCTGGCCTGCTGACCGACTCCTCCTGCAGTTGCTAATAATACTTTGGATTCCTCCACCTCAGTGCTTTGCTACCCACACTATCATTTGATTGAATTACAGCCTAATAATCAGACAAACAAGACATAAGCTCCCAGGAAGCAATCAAATACCCAAACAGAAAACCTAAAGCCAAGTTATTCAGACTGCCATTAAGAAAAACCCCACGTAATCTTCCTTCAGAACTTCAGGCTGCCAGCATTTCTTGATGGCACAGAAGCATTGTCTGCGTGTCTGCTGACACCAGGTGAGGTCTGGTGCCACTGAGCTGCAGCTTAGGTTAGGTGGAGGTTATTACTGCCAGCCACTACCAAGCACTTCATAGTAGAGATGTGCCAGAGATCAGAGCATTTTCTGACAAAAAAAAAAAAAAAAAAAAAAAGATTCAAGAAGCTTTGAGAAATTTCTCTGGCTGCCGCTGCCTCCTCTCTCTGAGCCTTTTCAATCACATCACTGAATTCAATGCCATGGTGGCTGCACCCCGTGGAACCTGTCCAGCAGCGCATGTCATGCAGGGGCTGGGAGTTCTGTGCTGCATCACACGTACCTTCCAGCTCAGCCTTAACTGCCACAGACACTGCTTCATCAGCTCACAGAAACTGTGCTGATAGTTTATTATTCATTATACTGCTCCCTATTAAGTACATTAACTTCAATTAGAGGAACCTGAATGAAGGCCATCAACCCAAACCATAACAAACAATGGGAAAATAACAATTTCCTCTCGTTCTAGCAGGCATTATTTCCTTCGAGGCTTTGCTTTCTTTTGCTAGCATCACTCACCGCGCCTACAAACACATCCAATGCAGAGCCAAGTTCTGCACGGCAACCTGACAGCCGGGTAACCCGGGCGCCCCGCGCACACCAAGCCGTCTGCAGGCAGTGCCATTTCCCACCGAAATTCATTCTTACTCAGCTTCCTGCCTGGAAGCACCGGCAGAACACATCCCCTGCAACATCCAGCATAAGGATATTGTATTGCTTTCGCTGATACAGTTACAGAGCGTTCAGCCGGAGACCTTCGGCACAGCCCCGCACACCGTTCCCAGGCAGAGCCGCTCCCACGGACCATCCCGCAGCTCCCGGCTCTCACACGGCTGTTCCGGCAGCGCTGCTCCGTGCCCGCCGACCCCCAGCGGTGGGTTCGTGGGTTCGATAATCGCAGGCCCCGTTCTGCCCCAGCCCCGGCTCCGCAGGGCCGCCCGGCAGGATCCTTCCCAGCGCCGGGCGTGCCACGGCAATGGCGCCGGGAACGACCTGTCAGCGGCCGCCAGCTCCGTCCTCGTCCTCGTCCTCCTCCTTTTTCTCCTCTTCCTCCTCCTCCTCCTCCTCCTCCTCCTCCTCCTCCTCCCAGTTCGCTCCCTCAACCGCTGCCCAGCGGCGACCCCCGCCCCGCAGAGGCCCCGAGCAGAACCGCGACACGGGCAGCAGCACGGCGAGGCAGCGGAGCCCCGGCCTCGCGCAGCCGCCCCGCGGAGCGCTCACCCGCTGCGGTGCTTGCTGTCCATCCGCTTCTTCTGCCGGACCGGCTGCAGCGGGATGTTGTCGGTCATGGCCGCGGCGGCCGGGGCGGAGCGGGGCGGGATGCGCTTCCCAGCAGCGCCTCGGCTCGGCGCGGCTCCGCCGACGGGGCCGCGCTCCCAGCACGCAGGTGCCTCGCCCGCCCCCCCCGTTCGCCCCGCCCCGGCTCGGTTCTGACCCGCGGGCGGCACCGGCTCGGAACCAGCTGGCGGGGTACCGCGCTGCCGGCACCCGTGCCCGCCCTCATTCCGCATCCCACCTGCCGCTTCCCCTTGGTGCCCCCAGCTCTTCTTCCCAGCCGAGCTCAGCACCCTCATACTGGCATCGCTGGTCTCCTGCACGCACAGCCTCTGCACGCGTGGCCACCTGGGCTTTCCGAGAGCAACAGGCCCGTGGCACGACCTGTGCGTTCTCTGCCTCCTTCAGCCGGCACATGTGGACGGGTAGAGGTGCTGCTTGTGTCTCCCGTTACACTACCCCTCCACCCACATCACAGGACCAGGATCCCAGGGCTGCCCCTCGCATCATTCTTGCCTGATGACCGTCACCCACACCCGGCCACGACTTACTTTCAGGTCTGATTCAGATTTCAACTGTAAATTCAGACAGGAGTCGTCCCAACATTTCTATTCTGTTTAAGACTCAAAGCTTTTCTTTGCAAAGCTTTTCTTTCCCCGTTCCTGCAGCCACTCCCCATAAGATTTGTGCTCCAGACCCTGTTCAGCTTTGCTGCCCATCTCTGGGTGTGCTCCAGGGGCCTCTGTGACCTTCCTGTAGTGAGGGGTCCAACACTGAGCACAGCTCTTGGGGCAGCCTCAGGGGTGGCAGTACGGAGGGGCGATCACCTCCTGCTGACCACCTCCTTCCTGCCTGAAACCACCAGATTCACACCTGTGCACCCCACGGATGGAGGAAATGCCCAGTGCTGATAAGGATCAAATAAAACAGAGCTACATGTCCATCTCAGCATCTTCTGCTGCAGTCTTGGTCACCACAGGATCTACATCTCTTTCTAGTTCAAGGCCAGCTTTTACTCATCCACTTGTAGACTGCTGGCAAAACCTTTCCCTTACCAAATAACCTGCCCACAGTCGGTCACCAGGCAAGGAGATCTGTGTCCTTGTACCTGCTGGCAGTGCTGCTGCAGCTCCTTGCCCTGCCTGCACTTTGTCTTGTAGCTCATCGTCCTGCTGAGCTAAAATACCACAGTGACAGTGACCAAGAGCAGGGAATAAGTGAGCCATAGTGTAAGTCCAACAGCTCTGTCTGTGTGACATATTGAAGCACACAAGGCATTCCCATTTAAAACATACATTACCTGCAGAGTGCTTTCCTGCCAAGTTTCACCGTGGGATTCTGGGCAAGTAAAATGCATGATAAAAATTATGAATCATTATTCAGCAACACCACACAAGCATGCTGTGTATTGTAATATACAAACCATGGCATTCAAATGACAGGCTTTAAAATACCCATTGGGTGCAAAATACATGTGTCCTGATGGAACAGCAAACACTGCTCTGCAGTCCTTCAGAGACTGCTCACACTGAAATGAAAACTGATGAGCATTGTCTAGTGCTCTAATTGCAGCCACAAACTCCATTTTTTGGCATATCAAATTCTGAATGGATGGAACTTTTTTTTTTTTAAGATTAAGTTTGATGTGATCTTAATTAACAGTCATAACTTTCCCAGTGAAAAGGGAAAAAAGGAAAAGAAAAAGAAAAAGAAGGAAAGAACAAAAGAACAAGTCCTGTCAAATTTTGTGGGGAGCTCTGTTTGCTCTCCAGCCCTCCCAGAGCATCAGCTCAGGTTGCACTGTGGGTTACCAATGAACAACAACTGCAATCGTCAGTTCTTTTCTGTGCAGTTGCAGCCTCCCTGCCTCACCCTTCTGCCTTTCTCCCCAGGTCTCCATCACCCATCAGGCCCCTCCTCTCCCTCCCTGCACCCACTGCCTGTGGCACAGCTGCTCACCCATGGGCAGAGTTTTCAGAGCGCCTCACAGATCCTCACACTGACCTGGATCTCTGCCTCACACCAATTAAAGGTAGGTAAACCTAGAATCATACAATCATGCAATCGTAGAATCACAGAATGCCCTGGGTTGAAAAGGACCATAACGATCATCTGGTTCCAACCCCCTGCTGTGTGCAGGTTGCCAACCACCAGTCCAGGCTGCCCAGAGCCACATCCAGCCTGGCTTCAAATGCCTGCAGGGATGGGGCATCCCCAGCCTCCTTGGGCAGCCTGTTCCAGTGCCTCACCACTAAGCTATTATGGGGTGGTGCCTACCTTCCTCCAAGAAACAAGACCAGTGCCGGTTACCCACTCAAACAAGAGATGTTTGCTTTGACAGCATGTTTGCAATGTGTGTCCATTACTTATTTAGCACAGTGTGCCATAAATTTTATTCTACTCTAGTTATGCACTTAAATAAATGATTGAGTCTGTCACGCACAGGACTCCTGTGATTTCACCTGATGAACACTGTTGAAGGTGACAACACCAATACTCTGCTTGGCTTTTTATATGCTGGAAGAGCAATAAAGTTTTGGTGCTGCATTGGCTTTTGCTTACCACATTTGTTGCTTTTCCCAGCTGTCCCCAAAGATGAGTACCAAATTATAGGCCATTATAACATCTAAGGGAACGGCTCAGATGCAGGTGTGTAACTGATTCCACAGACAGCTCACAACTGTGGCATTTTGCCTGTACCTGTCATTACCTCGTTTCGTAACTGCAAGCTTTACAAAGGCCAGGGTTCACCTTCTTCGTCTGAAAATGCTGCCCTGCACACACGGTGCAGCTCCATCTGCAAGGCACACAGCGTGCAGGCGCAGGGAGCCGGTTGCTAAGGGCTTGCAAACCTGCAGGCATGCGTGCATGATTTCCCTACATACAGACTCACTCACACAGATGACACGGAAACAGAAGCTCAGGGGAGGAGAAACGTCACTGTCTCAAGGCACTACTGGGACAGACCTGGGCTGTGGCACTCACTCAAAACAAGGGCAGCGTGCAGAAGATGCCTGCTCCCAGAGCTCAGCAGCCGCACACGTCATTGCCAGGAAGGAGCATTTTGGTAAGAGAAACACAAAACAAACAGGGATGTCGGAGCAGGAACTGTCAGCACCGCGCTGTCCTCGCTTGTGTGCCCCAAGCCTACGTGGGATGCATTCATCTCTTAAATTTATCTTTCAAGCGTCTGAGCTCAGACAAGAGCACTGCAATTAATGGGCGAGCTAAACACTACCAGATCACAATGCCCTGTTAACACCTGCATCTCTGATCCGCGCAGACGGCTTTGATATTATTTTTTTTCTTTTGACAAGTGGGCGATAGCGGATATCCTTTAAGCCCATATTTAATGAAGCCCTCCATAAATCCATCAACACTTGCTAAAGGAAACTACAATAAAGCTCATTCTGCCATAGGCTTTGCTACGGAGGGAACATTTGGCGTTCTCATAATGAAGCTGCAGAGCAGAGACTTCTCACGCTGATCTGAGGAAGTGCAGTATTTGTATGGGATCTTTTCCCTCCTCACTCAATCATGTGTTGCAGATCAAGAGGAGGACAATCCCTCAATATCGAATTTTTACAACAAGAATATCGTCAAGCTGTCATTCCTTTAGGACAGCTGTCAGATATAAGGAACAAAGACAGAAAAAGGTGCTGATTGCAAGAAAAATAAACACCCATTTCATTCTATTTATTCTTGAGATGATTTTGCTATTAGCTTCAGCTGTTTTCTAAGCTGTTCCCATGCTGATTTTTACTGTTGTTACACATCCCGGGGGTGGGATCAAAGAAACGAAAACCTTCAAACTGAGAACAAATGGTTTACAGATTTGTCATACATTTTACATTTGTAAACTTTTCAAAAACCATCTCTAGACATTGGTCATTGTGTCAGACTGACAAAACCGATGGGGGAACAGAGGAAGGGATAATGAAGAAATTACACTTTTCCAAATCTGGACATGGTGAGCTGAGAATACATCTGGAGATGTAGATACTGAAAGCAGCCATCGAGTGACCGCCTGCTAAACGTTAAGGACCTGAGTAACCGAGCTGGCTTCCCCAAAACAGCCAATGTGCCAACAGACGACTGTTTGCTGCTCTGAACATACAGACTGCACAGGGACAATTTTTTTTCCTGAAACAAATGTGCAGAGAAAGGCCTTCAGGAGTGTAAGGGGCTGTTAAGCCAACTCTGTGAGCCTGATTGAGCCCTCTCAGTCGACACGCACGCGATTGCACAGCCACTGAGGGCTCTGGAAGGTATCACACATGGAGGGTTGCAGCACAGATCCTGCCTTACTGCAGCAGCAGTGCAGGACAGCCTGCAGTGTTTTGCTCCATGCAGCCCTGGGGTAGGCACAGCTGGCCCTCACATTCCTGTAGCCCCCAGCATTGGCGCTGATCTGAAAGCTGAGATGAGCTAACTGGAGAATGGACAAATGGCCGAGAGCAGTTATAATAAAAATGGTACCTTATTTATACTGCGGGTCATATTTGTTCTTACATCTATCTAAGCAAAAGCATAGAAACTTTTCTATACAACAGTTAGCAAACTGCTTTCTAAAATTTGTTGTTGTTGTTGTTGTTTTTTTGCTGTTCGCTGTGTCCTGCTGGACCCCATAGGGAGGGAATCCAGAAGCACCCCCTGTATCACCATCCCAAGGGCAAGCAGGCTGCAGATCCCCCCCACCCCTCCACAGCCCTCAGTGAGCTGCCCCTGTCAGAAGTGACATGTGACAAGAGTGAGACTCATAAGGAGCTCTGAAAGGAGAGGGATGCTACGCTGGACTGGCTGGGAAGGCCAGCACATAATTTAGGTACAACGAGCTCTAAAAATCACACCAATAAATCAGCATCTGTCAGACACCTTCTCAAGTATCAGTGGCATTAACAGAAGGCTGCAAAGAAATACCACTCTTTATAAGCAACTAAGTTCAGTTACTGTAAGTTGCTTTTTAAGTTCAGAAAATAGAAAATATAGGATAATGCAATACAATGTAATTTACAGCAGTGTGCAACTGATGGTTTGGGTTTTTTTGCTCCCGAGTTACGTTTCCTGCCCTGCTGGGTGTGCAGAGACTCTTTTCTAGGTCAGTGATGAACGCGAGACAGAGCTGAGTGCACGGCCAGTGCTCACCCACAGCCCAGCACAGGATGGGACCCCCAGAGCTCAGCACCAGGGGCTGAGCACCACTGAAAGCAGCAACCGTGTGCCATCACCCAGCTGCTATGAAAGCTCTCTGCCTCAACTGCTGTCTCGCAAACACAGGCAGCCACTTCTAATCCCAAATGTTCCTACAACCACAAACTGCTGCAAACACACTGCTTTTCATCAGGAGAACATCACAGACACGTTGCTTATTCCTGCTCTGCTATCTCAGCCTCTCTGCCTTCCCACTGTTGCAGGTCCTTTCCACCTGGACCACGGCCACCCATGCTTTGCTCCAGCCTGCGCCCATCAGCCTCACCTGGGGAGCTGTTACCCAACTCACTGAGGGAACCTCACCCCTTGAAGTCCCTGCTTACTTTTTGAAACACTTTGGACTAAAAGGGTAAGTCGAGAGAAATGTCTTTAGAACACAGCTAATATATTACAGACTTATCATTTTCTTAAAAATCAAGCCAATTTTCAAGTTCAAATTTAACATTTTTAGCCTTATGCCTTCACTTGAACAGTGAGCATGCTGCATTCACAACTGCAAAGAGGCCCCTGCTGAGTGAGCTAATAGCAAAGAGGAACAGGGAAGTCCTTCAGGTGAGAGGAGAGGCTGATGAGCAGAGACCACAGGCGTGCTGTGCTTACACTGCTCTCACATCAACACAGCTGGTTTGACTTCAGTAAACTTGTTCCTGCTTCACCAGAAAAACTTAAGCACTGTGTGTGAAAAAGCCATCCCAAAATTTATTCTCAAAATGCCAACAGAAACTCGTCAGTAGATACTCAAAACTACAGAGTTCTTACATAAAAGTCATACATTCACAATGCAGAAAACTTGACAACAGGGATGCCTTTTGCATGTTCCATGTAACAATATCCATCTTACAGTGTAAACAGGTACTGGTATGCTCTCACGTACAAGTCCAGCAGGAAAGGCACAACTCGGCATACAGAGATCATAAGCAAGAATCAGGTGCAACAACATTACACAAGCTTTTGGTAATCTGTACTTTTGGAGCCTTCCACAACAGAGACTGGACTTGATTTCCTGTGGTCCCAAAGACTTCTTTCCATCGCTCAGTCCTTCTTTACCAAACGCTCAGTTTCCAGTCTGCTTTAGAGCCCACTACACACAGCTCCAGCAGACATCAGAGGAATAGTGAAAGGTCAGTCCAGTAAGTCTTCAGGTGCTTCCACTAATACATCAGGTTTTGGTTTCAGATAGTGCATGGAAGCATCTGCTTGAATCTCAGTTTATTACAGTGGTCATTAATAGAAAAATAGACACTACATCTACAAAAAGAAAAAAATGAGGTAGATAACTTAGAATCCAGATGACCATCCCAGCAACCTTCATACAATATGCACGGATCATTAGTTACCATTTTGGCAGAATGCAACTTCACAGACCACCAAGAAACTTAATGACCAGAGTAGGAATGCCATCCAAAACCCAAAAAAACATTTAACCTAAGCATGAATACTTCATATTTAAATACAGGTTTACACAGACTGATCTTCTAAATTACTCAAATTAAAACAATAAAACTAAAAAAAAAAAAAAAAAAAAAAAAAAAGTCTCTTGCTAAGGAAACTAGTTCCCATGCCTAATTGCAACAGTCACCTGAGATTCCTTGCAGAGCTTTTAGACCTGACTTCCCAAGGCAAGTCTTCCCTTTCAAGAAAGAAAAAAGTATATACATACCCACCCACATTTGTTTTGGGCTCTTGGTACTGAAATAAAACATCTAGGAAAAACTGCACATCTTTGGAAGTAGGGGTTTTGGCACTATACGTGGAGGACTGTTCTAGTAGTACTATTAAATAAGCAGCAGTCAATGAAACAGAATTCCTTAGAAGCAGTGATTGAAGAAAAACAGCAACTTCCTTTCATAGAACTTCTGAGGCAAAAAGGAATTAAAAAAAGTCATTTTTATCGCCATTATAGTAAAAAAAAGTACATTCAGAAATCACACAGAGCCAAAAATTCAAACAGAAAAACTACTTCTAAGAGGGTGGCAGACATTCTAGGATATTTACCCGCATTAACAGCTTTCATTTCTTATCAGCAAATACAAGCTTCTCCACCAACAGTAGGCTGTTTCCACTCTGTTTAAAACCCCCAAGTATTTCACTCTAAATGAAGAGGTAAATAATCTAAACCTTTGGAATTTCAAGTTGTAGGAATTTCTGTAAGGCTGTACACATTAAAGTCACACATAAGAACTACTTTGCAAGACCCGCATCTTTCCAAATAAAAGGAAAACCTATTCTTTATTATTTACTATTTGCAAAGCAATACCATGATTGTACTCTGGGCAACGTAATCTTACAAAGACAACCATAAAATCATTTGCACGTCAATAGGAAAATAGGAGGCTGAAGTGGAATCTCTTAAAAATATATGTTTGTATATATATATTTGTTCTTTCTGCACGTCATCTTCACTAGAGCTCTTAGCTAACAGCAATTTTGTTCTCCTCCATGAAGTGAGGGAACTGATGTTTTGGCACGTTGTCTGCAGCAGCTCCGCCGGCCTTTTCCGTGTCAGAAGCAGCCCCAGACTGGGTCCCATCCGCTTTGGAAACCGTAGCAGTGTTTATTGCTGAAGCACCCGCAGCACTGCCTGGAAGGGTCGGTAAGCCGCCGCTCTGGATCACGGAGATCTCGTTGGTCTTCATTGCTATGCCATTGCTGAGTACCGCCGTGTACTGATTCCACACTGTGGGGTCAATGCTCACCGAAGGAGCCATGATATCCTTGGGAAACATTTCGGATACCTTCTTGGGGTCATTCCCCAGTAGAGCCATGGGGTTATCGATCGAAAGCCTCCTTCCTCGCCTGGCAGAATTATTCCACATGTGAGTTCCCACATGGACCTTTCCAGGAAGGGAAACAGAGAATCATTAACGCCACAATTCTTTTATGACAAACTCACATTCTGCTTTGCTTGCAACTAGAAGAAGCTATGAGTGCATTCATAGTCAGTGTGCCTTCAGGTAGGTGTTTAAGCCAGTTAGTTCTCGCCTGCATTTATCCTCACCCTTCCACCTGCATGACAGTCACTCAGCAGCCTTTTGTAACCATGGCTCCTCAGCTTACTACTGGAGCGCTTGCAGCAGTGCATTCTTACACTTATTTGGAATGACATCAGCACGGTTGCTCCCCTACCTTTCAAAAAAGAAAAGCCACATTATCTGCCACCAACAGACTGCACTGAAGCAGTACTACTCAATGCAAGATAAGAAAAAAGGCCTCACCAAGCAATTTGGAAGAGATGTTACACCTAAGCTAAAATCTCCCGTGCCGCACACAAGGTGATGCTGCTTCCCACAAGCGATTGCTCACCAATTGCACAGTTTAACGTCTTCCCTCCCCAAATGCATTTATGCAAGTAAACTGAACATTTCTCATAGCACTGCACCAAGGAGCTGTGAGTCCCCTGTAGGGAAAATGGACTAATCTGAAGACAAACAGACAGGAGTCAAAGCGACCATTTGAAGAGCCAAAAGAAAACCCAAGCTGCTCCCAACAGCAATAGTTCTTCCCTCCTTGCTAAGGCCTTCCCCAGCAAAGGGGACCACAGTGCAGCAGGCAGCTTACCTTCAGGTTCCCTTTCGTTGTAAAGGCTCTCCCACAGATGGTGCAGGCAAATGGCTTTTCCCCTGTATGCGTCCGCTCGTGAATCTGCAGGGCACTGGCGGAGGAGAAGTTCTTCCCACACGTAGTGCAGATGTGCTGTTTGGCTGGACGGCAGAACTTCGGTCGTGGCACCAGAAGAGGGGCAACACCAGGGGAGAGAGCTGGTGGGCCAATGAAATGGCCAGTGCTAATGGGACGCTCACTTGGTATTTCCATTTTTATGAGGGCTGGTGGGGCTCTAACAAAAGTAGCTGGAATACTATTTCGACCTTGAGAGAAAAAAGGAATACATATATATATATATATATATATATATATACACACACACACACACACACACACACACACACATATATATGTACACAGACATTTATTTACACACACCCGCACCCACAGTATTTATCCCACCTACATCTGCATTCAAGGAAAAGTCTGTCTGGGATACAGAAGTCCCCACCTTTAGAGATACATGCTTGCAGAGCTCTGTAGAGCTCTATGGTAGGGCTGTTACATACAAACAAATCTTCTCATTCCTGTCTTTTCTAATGAACTTAAGACTTCAACATTCTCACTTCCTCACCAAATTTAGATAAACATCATTCTTGGTGCTAAAGAGCTCAAAAAACCCCACAAAATGCTCCAGTGTTTTAATGCCACATTCTTGGGTTAAATGGTTTTCCACAGAATATCAACATGTATACTTTAAATAGCTACAGGGAAGTATCAGGTATGTCCAGGAAATAGAGCAAGCACACAGCCTCTGCTTATTTTAAGGGGCTGTGCTCCCCTTGCATGAGATGTCTTTTTTTTTTTTTTTTAAGCCTTGAACTTTTTTTTTAAAATTTTGAGTCTGAGGCAGGAAAGCATGGTCTAAATGGAGAAGGGGAACTGAACAGGTTTTTCCTCCTGTTTGTCCTGCTAGAAAAGGCTTTCTTCCATCCCACTCCCCCACCCCAACTTATTGCAGCATTTCACATTACTCACCATACTCTCCATTTGCAAAGTGTAGCCCAGGTTCTTCTTTAATGACTTTCCGACCAATGTTGCCATAAGTTAAATCCAAAGCAACAACCCCTTCCATCTCTCCAGCAGCACCCTCAGGGCCCTCTGATTTACTTCCCGTGCCTACATCTTCTTGGCTGGTGAAGCTCGGGGACTTTGACCTCACGCTCTCAGTTTGGCTGTTGGCAGGGGACAGAGCCTGCAGCGAGGTGGACTCGGAGGCAGCAGGACTTCGGCCATTCTGATAGTCTGGATCTCCAGCCACAGAAGATGAATCATTTGTCATGCCATCACTTTCTGTAGAGCCATTGTCACTAGACTTCAAGCTGCTTTGCCGTTGCAGGTTCAGAGCAGAGCTGACAATCTTCATTTGATTCTCCAGTGCTGCAATGCCAGAGAAGCCAGCGGCTGCGGCCGGCAATTCTGACTGTGCATCGAATGGGGTAGAAGGTTTGGAGGAACTCCGGGGGCCATCCTGAGACTCCAGGTCCTCTTCCATCTCCATGCTTTCCATGCTCTCATCTGGGCGGCTGATGTCACCGTTCTTCTCAGCTGCAGCAGGATCCACTTCAGCACTGTCACAGGTATTTTCCGGCAGGGGTGTGTTAGGTATCTGTCCCCCCATATGCATGCGGATGTGCTGCTGCAACACAACCGCATTTGTGAACTTCTTCTGGCAGATAGGACACGAGTGTTGCATCTTCAGAGGAGTATTGGCCCGATGGACACCATAATGAGTTTTGAGATTCCCTTTGGTGGAAAAGGCACGGCCACAGATTTTACACTTGAACGGCCTTTCCCCGGTGTGGGTACGATAATGCATTTTGAGGGAGCTCTGGCAGCTCAGCACTCTGTGACAGATCAGACACTCGTTGGGGTCCGCAGTGGACTTATCGATGTTCTCAACCAGCTGCTGAAGCTTGGATGTTTCTGAGCCTTGCTCGTTCGATCCGCCCACGTGGAAGATGCTCACGCTGCAGGCAGCTTGCGGAGAGCTCAAGCTCTGCTCCGTTCCCGATTCATGACCGACTGCCCCAGATGAGGAAGAGCCGCCTTCGCTGTCTGGGGAAGGCCGAGAGGGCAGCTCTGCTGAGAAGGCGGCCGGCTCCTTGGTGCCCGTGAGGCTGGGGGCATTCAGAGGAGCGCTGGAGGCTGCAGAGGTAGGCAGGGTTGTCAGCAGGGGTTTGCTATCCACAATCAGGTTAGACTCATCCAGTGGCACAGACATCCCGTACGGGATCCCACTGCTTGTGGGAACATTGTCCAGGTGCTCAGGGACCGGGTAAGGGTTCATCTTGATGTGGGGGTATTTGTCTTTGTGACGCTGAAAATGCACTTTAAGGTTTCCTTTGGTTGTGAAGCGGTTACCACAAATGTTACACTTGTAGGGTCTCTCCCCGGTGTGGGAGCGGAGGTGGATCTGCAGGGCGCTGTCGTTGCCAAAGACCTTGCCGCAGAATTTACACTTGTGTTTGAAGAACGGCTCCTCCGCATTCGATTTGGTTTCAGACACACAAATATTGGGAGGTTTCCCTTTCACCCTCTTTGAGGAATCTATGACAGAAGAAACGGCCGAAAGGGGATTCTGGAAGATGACGGAGTGGGAGGACTGAGGTAGCAAAGGATTCGGGAACCGAGAAATGGAGCCGGCGAAGGTTCTGCTCGCCTCTGGTTTCAGGGGGAAGGAGGAGGAGAGGCCGGCAGCCAGCGAGCCGGCGGCCGCAACACCAGTGTTAGCATGAGGTAGTTTGCCTTGCTTCAAGGATTCCAGCGATAGGCTCTGGCTCCCCGCCTTCTGCCCGATCAGCGCCACGGCGGCCGACAGCTGCTGGGACATGTGAGCACCCAGCGCCTTCAGCGGGTCGGCGGCAGCGGCTATGGAGGGGTGCAGGGCGTGAGGGGCCATCATGGCGATCTGGATGCGGATCTGCTCCGTCAGCTGGATCTGCTGGAGCTGCTGCTGCTGCAAGCACACGAGCTGCTCCAGGATCATTGGAATAGCGTTAAAGCTGGCGGCTGAAGAAGCGATGGCGTCGGTGGTACGCTGGTTCACAGCCACTTTAGTGCCACGTATCGTCTGCAAAGTCACGTTAGTGTTCGGTACTTTGGATTTTGGCAGATAGCTCAGCCCAGGAGTCGCGGGTGCAGCCGGGGGTTCTATTTTGAGGTACATCCCTCCTACCGATTCCGCGTCGATTTTTCCTTCTCTCTTTTCCGCAGAACCGACGCAGCCCTTCACCTGAGTGTCCTTGCGTGCCCTGCTATCCCCTCGGTCACTCGAGAAGCTCCCGACAGCAGCTTCGGAGAAGCCTTCAGGAGGGACTGCTCCCTCGCTGTCATTCATGATTAGGACAGGCGGATTTTTAGTGCAATTTTTCTTATGCTCAAGGAATTCAGAGAGATCGAAGAATTCTGCACAGCATTTCTCACAGATCTTTGTTTCCTCTGTTCGGCACCTTTTGGAGCTCATTTCGCCATCTCCATCACCTGGGACGTCTCGTGGACTCCCTTGAAACAAAGAAGTCACATTGTTAATTGCTGGATTTAGACTGGCCCCACCAGAACCGCAAGCCAAAGACACAGGATGTTCTGAGAGTCCCACAGTCCAGTTTGTGGATTGAAATCCTACTCCTTTGCCACGAGCGCACTGGCAGTGTTAAGAAATTATGCATCTCAGTTCTGTTTTCCATAAAACCAATACAAAGGAAGCCTCATGGGGCTTGACAGAAGTTTATCGCAAATCCTTTCATACAGATAGAAATGGAACAGTACAAGCCAGCTAGTCCCTGCAAAATGGCTTGGAGTATGACCCAGGTGAGAAAAAACAGGCACCCTAACAGAGGAAAAACCTGATTACTGTAAGCTAACTTTGTGTTCAGTTGTTTTTGTTCGTTTGAACTTCAAAATTCTTAGTTAATGGCCTCACAGAAATTGTTAGCACGAAGTTCAGAGCGGTTCATTCCTCACTGTACACCAATACAGTAAATGACATTCATTCCTCCATTATGGAGGTAATTACTACCTAAGAGGGCTGACAGAAGCAAAATTAACTCTAATATTAGCTCTGAAATATTTCAGAAGCAAACTCACGTGAAAAGGCCTCTAGAAAGTCACAGCAATAACAAGACAACAATTAATTCACAAGAACCCCAGAGGCAGAAATGAACCTACACTGATGCTGACAACTACTGGAATGCCGAGCTGTAGCCCTGCTTGTGACACCCAGTGAGGATGCAGTGCTTAGCTGCATCTGTAAATTATTCCTTCTCTCACTAAAAGGAGACAAAACCCGCAGGTCCACCCCTGCCCTCCACCTGCTGCCACCCCACAAACCAAGCACTATTTGCAAGAGGACACATACAAAACATGACTCAGGGAAGTACCGGAATGGGAAGAGAGGTTGAGAAATTCTAAACCAAAACAGGATGTTTTTGCTCAACCCAACCATCCTTCAAGCACCAAGCTCCTGCCAGCTCAAGGTGGGTGAGCATGCAGGAGACGAAGCTCCAGGCCCCTGTACTGCAGTGAGGAGGAACGGGCACAGCTCTGGACAGCCCAGCACCACACAGCATCCTGCAACCTGCAGTAAGCGCTCCAAGCCTTATGGGTGCCAGGGCACAGCAAGCAAGTCCCCCACTCGCCCCCCACACGCACCAGTGGCACGTTGCAAGTCCCACCACCACAACATCTGAATCAAAAGTCCCCTTGGATTCAGGTCCCGCATCTCCAGTGCTTCACCCCAGGGCTGAGCTCCGATTCTACACTACCAACCCACACTGTCCTGAAATGGAACCAAGCACTCTGCAAGCACCAGAGCGATCTGTGGCTTTCATTTTAAAGGTGTAACTGAACCACACATCCGATACGTGTATATCCTGTACATGGCAGGGTGGAGGTGTCTGGGCAGCAGCCCCAGCACGTTCACCATCTGCTCTGGGGCAGCATAAGAGCTCTGTAGGGGGTGATATTGTAAACCTTGACATTTGTCCAGGTAAAAGAGTATTATATATACATATATATTCAACTAATCAAAACTTTAACTGCTTAACGTGATGAGTGATGGAAATACACATGAAAGCTTTTTTAAAAAACTAGTTCAACTCCAGCCTCTGTGTATTGGAGACCTGCTGAGCTGCAGTCTGCAATACAAATCTGGGCACACGCAATTCTACTAAACACACTCACTTCAGGTTACATTTCAAAACGAGGTGTTCTTAGCTGTGATCAACACGGTTTCAAACCCTCGTATCTAAACAGCAATACAGGGAGAGTGACACATTTTTTTCACCCCTCCCCCCCAAACAACTTTCACAAATGAAGGAAATGAAAAAACAAAAATAAGAGTTTTGTTGACATACTTCCCACTGCAAACGGGAAACTGATGTGTCTAAATTCAATTTAACTACGAAAAAACAAATGTGGTCTGTAGAGTGCTTAAGTAGAAGAAGTACATGATGCAGAACTCGGTCAATAATTAGTGTCAGCTGAGGTCAAGAACGGATGTCTTCAAGCTCCCATGTCTCGGAGAGTCCGAGCAGCTTCAATGAAAAGAAAGCACTCAACAGTGGAAGAAGTGCCTTCTCTAACTGTGCTGCACAGACTCTGGGTCTTTCCTTGACTACATGAGTAACTATTCCCACCCAACAGGCACTTCACAGAACCACAGCCATAAACACCAAGACCTCTTTTCCAAGTCCTTTAGTATTTGGAGCTTTATCTTCCCCTGAGTTGCAAAATACCCCTAGGTTTTGCTTCAGGAAGAGCAACACTTTCTGCCCACGTCTCCTGTGAGCACACACACATCACACCACTGAGTTTGCGTCTCCATGGAGGCCTCATGAAATGCTTCAGGTGGAGCAGAACAGACTATAGCCCACCCCAAGGAGGTGTTCCAGCATAACTGTGTCTAGACAAGTTCTCAAGCTACTTCCAAGCATACCATCATAACTCTGTCCCACTGACAGCTCCTTCTTCTTTTGCCACCAATAAGATGTGCTACATCCAAAGACTGTCATTCCCCTCCAGCTCCAACAAAATCCACATCCCCCATTTCCAGAACTCTGAGGAGTTCCAGAAGTGACTTTTCTGGTCTCACACACCCCTGCCACCTCTCAGATGGAGCAGCAGATCCCCAGGCCCAGGAGCAGCAGGTGGGGCTGCCCCGTGCAGCTGCCAGCACTGCTACCATCACATTTTGGTTGCCAGTTCCCCCATCAGCAAGGCACTAGCTGAGCACTCCAAATGAACTGAATTCCCAGCTTGCATTGCCCTGCTGTATGACACAGAAGGGAAAGAAAGGCATAATGCTTCCCTACAACTCAGGGAAATGAAGCACAGCGCTTCATTAATCTCAAAACACTTTGTTGGTGGTGGTTTGGAAGATAAATACGGCGCTCAGTCACCCCACAGCAGCTGGGACACACAGGAGCACTCCAACACCCCACTGACACCAACACCACACTTGCACCCAGCTGAGCCCCAGCTCTGAGCACTTCCCGAGCGGCCCAAGCCAGCCACAGCACTCTGCTCTGCCCTCTCCAAAGGCTTCTCAGGAGCAGGGCTTCTCCTGGCCTTGGTGCTGCGGGTTTTGGTTTGGTTTTTTTTTGTTGTTGTTTCTTTTTTAAATCTCCCCACCCCCGAATTTCAGGAATGTTATCTCCCAGCATCTAGTTATCCAATAAGTTAGAAGAATGCAGTAAACCCAGCAGGGGGGTTAGATTGAATCACTGGCAAATGGATGGAAAAAATCCACTATTGTGTAGGACAAGGCGGTCATCGACAAGAAGGGCTGATAAAATCCACACTGCTCGAATTAAGGGAGGTGGTTTTTTGAGAGAGAAAGAGCCAGTAAAAGAGGAGAGAAGTAAATCTTATCTGGTTTGATTTCATTCCAAGCTGGGCGCTGCTGGCCCTTTGCTCAGCTCAGCAATTAGCAGCCTCCTTTTTTTCCCCAACTGTGAGAAAGTTTTCTCGGATGCGATTTAGAAGGAATCGCTCAGGGCTAAAACTGTTTTCTTTTTCCTCCTTTGGGCAGTTCAATGCCTTCGGTGAGCACTTTTCCCTCTGACCAGGTACGATCAGCTTCTAATACTGGAACATGATTTCGGCTGTGGACACACGTGCCCGTTTCCTGCAGGCTGGGAGCAGTCAGCCTTGAGGTGCCCTCTGTGCCCCCCAGCACTGCCCTGCTGCCCCTCACGCCTCCAGCTGACAAGTCTGGCCACTTCCAGAACTGTCTGAACTTTCCCCTCTGCCCTAATGCAAAATAACACATTTTTTAAAATATATTTATAGTTTAAAAAAAAAAAAAAAAAAGTCACTCATTTGAGCACGCCAAGCCTTGGACTGATTTCTTACAGGAGTAATCCAAAGGCCTCAGTGCTTTCTCTGCCGAATTTATCTGCAGCATTTGTTACCCAAGCCATCCACGTGTTACCCCGACTGTAACTCCTCGTGCTTTCAGGTTTCCTCAAGGCCTTTTTCTAAACCATCTGACCACCTACCTATCTAACGACTTGCTTTTCGGTCGTCTCTCTACCAAAGAGAAAGATCCGCCCAAGGTCACCGTGAGCCACGGCAACACCGCACCCGAGGGGCAAAGCAGCGTTCAGCCGCACGTGGAAGAAGGAAAAAGTTCGCAGCTCTCGAACCCAGCCCACCGCTCACAGCGCCCCCATTCCCCAGAGAGGCCCGGAGCCCCGCTCCATCCCCAGCAGCCTCCGGAGGTCGTTCCGAAGTGCTTTACAGCCCGGAGCCGCCGCAGTGCCCCCCGCCCGCGGTTATCCGCGCGGAGCCCGGCGCACAGCGGAGGGCACTCACGGCCCGCGGGGAGGGGGGAGCGGGGCCCGCAAACCCACGGGCCACCCATGCACTGGTATTACTTTTCTTCTTATTATTATTTAAAGCAAAGGGGCTCCCCCCGTCCTGCTACAAAGCAAAAGTGCTGTAACAAAAATAGAGCTTTCCCCCCCGCACGAGCAGCCCGGCCCAGCCCTACCTGCTCTGCGCGGAGCTCCGCGGTGCGCTCCTCCCGCTGCTGTGAGCGCGGCGGCCCCGGACCGCACTTAACACGAGTACAGTGTTTAAGACCGAGCTAAACGGCACAAACCCCGCTGCCAAGGTCAATTGCATGAGAGTCCTAATTGTAAGCCTGACATCAACTTACCACCCACAGCAAGCGGGAGGAGGCAAAGGTTAGAGCAGCAGCTCTGTCAAAACGTCACATGCCGCCGAGCCCAGCGAAGGGCTCCATCACTACAACCAATATAATGTTTCACTTACGTAAAAGGAAAAACAAGCGGGCATCGCCCAGCCCCGGGCCCCTCCGGCCGCGCAGCCCCGGCGTCCCAGCCTCTCCCACCCCCCTCCCCGCTCTGCGCCCATTTCGGACGAATCCAAACGAATAATAATAAAACCCACCGCTACCAAACTCGTCACTTTCCTCGTCGAACACCTTACCAACATCAGCACAACTCCACGCACAGAGAGCGGAACTGAAGAAACGAAGTCCAGAACCACCCCGAGAAAAGCTGCAGTTCGATACTGTATTTTTAAGAATAAATCAGATGGTTTTATATATATATATTTTTAGTGGCGGCTACGGGGCACAATGGCCATTTTCATCCCCTTTGTGGAAATGCTAATTTCTCTCTATCGCATGATCCCCCGATGCCCACCTGCTGATTTTTTGACCTGTTAATTGATCACCGCGTTGGCCGCGCCGCAGCTTAACGCGCCGCATTGTTCGCAGAGGTGGGTCCGCATCGCTTCGGGAAACAAAACAAACAAAAAAAAAAGGGCATTTGCAAACTAGGAGATAAGGGCTTGATTTTATTATTTCGATTATGTATATACTGTCGATAACGTCCCAGCCAAATCCCTGCGGTATTTCCACTTTGTTACGTGCCCTCAGCACTCCGACACACCTGGAGCGGGGAATACGGGTACCGCTTCGCGAGATCAGACACTCGGAACCCACGTGTTTTAATTTGGGAAGGCACGGAGCTCCCGCAGAGCTCGGGGCCGCGCCGCCGGGATGTGTCCCGACCGAGGCCGGCCCGAGGGGTCCCGGCAGAGCGCGGCCGCGGGGCGGCGCCCGGCAGCTCCATCCCGGCTCCATCCCGGCGGCGCTCCGGTGCCTCCGCTTCGACCCACAAAGGCGGCCCCGGCCCCATCCCGGCGGGAGCAGAACCCCCCCGGAGGGGTGAGAACTTCGCCAGGTTCCCCCTGGCCCGTGCTGCTCCGGCTCTCATGGGGGGCGGAGGGTTTCATAGAGGGATATGTAAAAAGAAGGGCGAGGAAAAAAGAAAAGGGGAAAGAAAAAAAAAGGTCGTCCAACACAAAAGCAGCTGCCCATTGCCCCAAGTGCGCGGTGCAGAGCGATCCTCCCCTCGCAGCACACCTCCCCCGCCCCGATGGGCCGCATCAGGAGTTATTAACCCTTTTGTTTCAGCGCAGCCCCGGAGGTGGCTTTCCAGCAGCGGGCAGAGATTTACATGTGGAAACATCACCTCCATCCCCCAACCTAACCATATGCACAAAGGAAAACAGTCATGCATTAAACATGGGATTTATTGCCTTCTGGCCAGCTTGCCGATTCTTAAGTCACCATTAACCGGACCCAACAATTGCACATTTCGACTCAAAGAAGAGAGAAGGGGGAGGAGGAAAAAAATTAAGAGCCCAAACCTCCTGCGGTTTGGGAATCAACAGCTCCCGTAACGTGCATTGGTATCGATCAATTCCAGGACTGGAATCCTCCCTCACCTCCCCCCCCTCCCAGAAAAGCAGCCCTTTGGGAAGGCAAAGAATCCCCCAAAGCTTTAGAGCTGACCTACAGAAGTGCTTGACCACAACACCCACAACTCTAAGGAAGCGGCCGGGGCCGCTCCGGCAGTTCTTCCCGCACCGCTACGGACCCCGGGGCCGCCGCCTCCCCGGGAGCTGCCCCCGCTCCTCCGTACTGCCCGGGGTGCGGAGAGCAGGGAGAGCCTGCAACGCAGAGGAGCCCCGCGGAGAGATGCGGCTCCGCCGGGGGAAGCCGGACACGGAGACAGCCCCGAGCCTTCCTCTCTCCTGCGGGGAAACGCCGGCAAACAGCCACTTCTCTGCACGCCCACCCAGGGCTCTGGGCTAATTGAAGTTTAAATATATCCTTTCCTCTTCCCTTCGCAAAGCAAAGGGCTGCGAGCTCACCGAAAAGGAGGCAGAGTGATTTGCGGGAGAGAAAAACCCCGCACCACCCAAATACAAAGCGCTCCCGCACACCCCGCGTTAGCTCACCGGAGTTATTTTAGGAAGTCGGAAATCAAAGATGGCTGGAGGTCAAGCTACAAAAGGTCCAGGGCGATTGTGATCTCCAACAAAAATAGTCCGAGCGCTCCCCCCCGCCCCCCCAACCTCTTTTTTCTCCTTTTAAAAGCCCCACAAAGTCTTCATCTAACTACCGAGAAATAGGCAAATCGGGAAACCGAACGAGTTATTTCCTACCCCCGAGAAGATGGTTCACAATTCCTTCCGTCTCTCGCGGGGGCGGCGGCCCCCCCCCCACCCAAAATCCTTTCCGCCCCAGGGAAGGTTTGGGGGTCCCCTCCCACGGGGCCGCACCCTGAGCGCACGGGGCCGCCGCACCCCGCGCCCCCCAGGCGGGATCCGGCGCTGCTCCGCGGGACGGGGGGGAAGCGGGGCACCGGAGGCCGCCAGGGCGAGGGCCCCTGGGGCCGCGCTGCGGGCAGCACCAACCCGCAACACCCCCGTGCGGGCAGCCCCGTGGAGCAACTCCGCGGTGGGCCCCCGAAGGGGAGCGGAGCGCCCCCAGAAAGCCAGCGGGGAACCGGGGTCGGAGCCCGAAGGGGGAAGGAGCAGAGGGCGAAGCACGAGGGTGAAGAAAAGCCCCCCCCCGAGATCGCCCCGCTGCCTCCGCGGCGCATCAGCCGGGCTGCAAAGCGCCGCGCCCCCCCCTTACCACTTGCAGCATCTGGGGGCTGCTCCTCGGAGTTGATGTGCTGGGGCTTCGCCTGCTTCCGTCGCGACATGGTGCACCAGCATCGGGAGCAAAATAGTAGCAATTATTTTCCTCTTCACAACAAATTCCTAGAGTTGGGAAATTACCCCCATTGGGCGGAATGCGCATGTCAGAGTAATTATGATTATCAATAATGCATTGCGATTTATCATGGGTCCCTGACAGCTGATTGGCCTGAGTCCAAGGGCTCACAGATTATTCAAATAAGGTCCATTGATCAGGGCGCACCGGGGCACGCTGGGCGATGTAGTCCCGGCTCGGCCCCGCGCGGCGACAAAGGCGGTGCGGCCCGGGGGGGGGGGAGCAGAACCCGCTCGGGGAGTAAACAAACACGCGGCCGCCAGGGCCGATGGCTTCCTTATCTCACCTGCGCTTTTTATATTGCACTTATGAGATACTTTTTTTTTTTTTTTTTTTTTTTTTTTTTTTTTTTTT
>NW_024885044.1:811298-879563 GCF_019232065.1 Centrocercus urophasianus
CTAATTTCCCTCTTGTCGTTAGATAAGGTGGAAACGAGATTGTCCGAAGCGGGGTCTGCTGGTGCTGCAGCACGTTGAGGGGCTTTACGAGCGGATCCAGACGGCGTGTAATTACGCTTGGCGTTGCTTCATTTGTTTAAAGCCTTCTTTTAAGTCTCACTTTCTGGGGAACGACAAAATCGGGCCAGTCACGTTTTTAAAAAAAAAAACAAAAAACAAAAAACAAACAAAAAAAAACCCCGACACGTTGCACGCGTGAAGGATTCATGTGAAAAACTCGAAGCAAGAACGATGGCGCGCACCACGTTAATTGCGTCAGTGCAGAGCGGAATCCGTTTCATATTTTCCCTCCTGTTTGATCACACGTGAAAAAAAACGCACCACCTTACCCCCCCCTCCCCCCTTCAACCCCCCCGGCCCCAACCGTGTCACCGCCCCGCCGCCGGCCGCGGCACAGAGCCGGCCGCTCCGCCCGCCCCCAGCGCAGCAGCGGAGCCCACCGGGATACGGGGACGGGCGTGCGGCTCCGGGACGGTTTGGAAGAGCGAGCTGCAAAACGGGCGTGGGAGTCCTGAGCTCCTCTGCTTTCGTGCTGAATCCCCTCCAGGGACTGTGAAAAAATGGAGCGGGGTGACGAGGCACCGGGGAGTGCTTGATTTGGCCGAGGGGTGATTGAATCATAGAGTGGCCTGGGTTGAAAACGCCCATAGCGATCCATCGCTTCCACCCCCTGTTGTGTGCAGGGTCGCCAACTACCAGAGCAGGCTGCCCAGAGCCACATCCAGCCTGGCCTCGAATGCCTCCAGGGATGGGATTACATTCATTTGGGTTCAGAAGATGGAGGTTTGGCCTGTTGGACCCCATGTTTGCTTACCATTGTGTCCCTCAGCAAACTGCTTTCCAAGGTCTGTGCCTCAGTTTCCCACTTGTAAAATGAGGACAGCATTTCCCCAGCTGCGAAGCTGCGGGACTGCAGACATCAATCCATAGAGCTGTGGGTGGAGGGGGTGGGGGGATGACTCAGGAGGGTGATTTAGAGAGAAAAAGCCAAATCTTGCTAGAAGGTGGGGGAGGAAACAATGGTAGATGACTGGGTCGTGCTGTTGCCACAGCCCATTGCACAATGCCACAGTCTCCTTTTACTGGTGACTTTTACAGCATTTTTATCAGCAAAATTTGGGATCTGTACCATTATTTTAAAGTTTGAGCTGTGGACACAGCCATGTCAGGTGCCCATAGGACTGCAGGACTGACTGCTTTGAGGGTTGTGTGGGCCAGCCATGAAAGGACCTCAGCACCGCAGACCCGGGGGAGTCGTGCACCGTGATCTTGTTGGTTATGTTCTCTTGGAGTTTTGTTTTCCTTTTGTAGTGTCTCTTGAGGGGTTTTATTTAGGGAAGGATAATACAAATCTTAGAGAAAATGCGGTGGAGCAGAAGGTATCACCTTCCTCCTTGGGCAGCTGTTGGAGGTTGGGGAACAAATTCTGTTTTTCACACCACTTTCCTTGCCCTTTCCTCAGTCCACAAATATCACAAATATCACAATGCCTCACAAAGCCCTCCTCTTGGTGGGGTATGCTTAACACGCAGGAGAAACTCTATTTAGTCATATGGAATAGCTCAGATTAACAGGTATTTAGAATCATTTTTATCTGGTGTTACTCCACCCTCATGCTCCCAAAAGAACTCTCTGTATCTGTTTGTTTAGCCAGCAGTTTGAAATGCTCTTTGTCTCCAAAGTGTGTCCTGGGGAAATAGACTGTTAAACGAGATTGATAGCAATTGATCCACAGATAGGTATTTACATTGATGAATTTTCTCCTTTTACACTTGATATGTTCAGAATAACCAACAGATTTTCATTTATTACACATAATGCTGCCAGCCCACACCAGTCTATTTATTAAATACGGCGCTTTAGATATTATGCTGAGAGCCAGACAGCCCTGTACAGTAGATCCATATTTAAAAGGGGCATCTCACGTGGAGCATTTGTACTGAATTTAAAAGAATATATTATATGAAATCAATGGAAGTTTTGGTATTGATTTCAGAGGACGGGGGTTTCAGTCGGTACGGCTCTATCAGTGAGAGAACCGAAGGGGAGTTGGGAAGCATTGAATTAAGGAAGAAAAAAACAAGATGCTGTATTTGGGGATGGGAAGGCAGTAAGAGAAAGAGAGAGCACAACAGGCTGGGAAATACGGGCAGAGGAGAAATGTGCCCAAAAAACTGCCCAGAAGCTGTTCCCATTGTGATTGTGAATAGGCAGAGCTGAATGATTGCGTCGTGTACAGAAGGCTCGGCTTCAGCCCGGTCCTATGGATTAACATGATTTCATCTTCTGGACTTGAGAAATAGCAGGCTTCCTTTTCTGCCTTGACGTTTATTTATTTTTTTAGGAACAGTCTGGAAGGACAACCTCCTGCCAGCCCCACCAGCGCTGGGCATCCCTGGTGATGGTGCCCTGCCAGCACTGTGCAGCCCCGTGCTGGGGCCACGCATGGCAGCTCGCAGTGCTGTGCTGTGTGAGCCCTGCACCCACCTCATCCTCACAGCAGCACTCTGCTCTGCTGCCCAGCAGGTCCCTCTGTGCAGGAGTGTCACTGCCAAACGAGTGGGGCTGTGGTTGTCGCTTTGTCACATTCCCAATAACCACGCTCCACCAGCTGGGATTTCTGTGAAGAGATTACATTATTTTGCGTTTTTGAAGCAATATCTGAGCATCGACTGTGGGGCTGAGGAGAGGAGGAGTTTGGAGGTGGCACTGTCTTCACGCCTCCGTCGAAGTGTGGGAAGGTGAAGGAGAAAGAAGCTGTTGGGGCTGTAAGAAGTACCCACTGGAATTCCCTCCTTCTTCATCCCATACACAGCTTGTCCCACTCACGTTGACCGCACTGCCATTCCTAAGACGCTTTACAATAGTATAGAAATACCACCTTCTTAACGTTAGCACTCCTGATGGGGCACCAATCCCCGTGCGTTCCGTGCCGTCACAAACAGAACAGAACGTGTTTTGCCACAGATGCCTCTAACTGAAGGTGCAGGAAGCGGCTCCGAGGGAGCTGAGGGGTAACACTGGAACTGTAACCCTGTGAAAGAGCCACAACTGGCTCCAGCCGGAGGAATGAGAGGCATGTGGGCCCGGCAGGTAAACAAACAAACCGGGGATGTTTGTGAAAATGCCCCAGCGTTTCATCTAGGCGAGAGTAAACACCATCAGCTCTATTTCTCACAGCATGAGAAGCATCCTAATGTAATATCTTGTATTAAGTGGCAGAAATGAGGGATCTGCCTTTGGCCAAGTATACAAACCACGTATTTTAAGGAATGGATTAACTTTGCTTAGTGAATAGCTTGCACTCTGCTCTGCAACATTTATTCATTTTCAAACACTTGTTTGCTTTTGAATAAACACTGCGATCAGAGGTAAGTGTAACTTATCATTGTGGTGCTGCCTTCATTGAATTTCATGTCCCAGTGGTACATCCCAGATAGTAACAGGAATCCTGTGAGATCGTTTCCTTCCAGACAAGGTACACAAACTTTTTTTAACACTAAGCTGTAATGGAGCCTTCAGAGATGTCTCAGTATTGACTTTTTTGCAGGGGAGAGCCCAGCAGTGCATTTAGGAGTCCACGTTAACCTTGTGCCCGGGGCATCAGGGCGGGCATTTTCCCATTTCTCCTTCAGAACTAGGAATGAAGCCAATGGGATATGTATTTTTGTAATGAGTGCCAAACCATACCTGAATGTGGTGGCAAAATCTTTAATCAAGTGGCTATGCTGAATCCGGTTCAGTATGTAACTAACTGGGTTGCCCTCCCCCAGTGCTTATTGTCTTGGATAATCATGAGAGACTTGCACGTATTATTGCTTCATTATGGTCAATACTTTGTGCCATTGTGCTCTGCCAAAATGCAGCTCCTTTCACCTGGGGAAGAGCACATGGAACACATTGCCTATCGTGGTACAGAGCTGACTTTGTTTCAAGAGATCTCCTCCCAGGTTGCAAGGAAAGTCTGCTGAGTTCATGCAGGGAAGATTCAAAGCAGCTCAGAGGATGCTGTGTTTCCTTCTTCATGTCAGTGAAGCACCAAGATCGAAATTGAATTATGTCAAAATTCCACTCAGCAGGGTTTTCTACTTAGTGAGATTGGCTTTCACTCTGCTTTTATGACTTACGATTACTAATGTATGTATTTGATGTTGGAGATCTATTCCTTTTGCTACAGCAGTTTCTCCGTTACTTATATCAGTTCTGTCCTGGTCCTGATTCTGGCTGGTTCTGTGGGGGTGAGTTTGGTTCATGGAGGGCTGACAGCCCATCCTTAGCGGGGATTCAGAGCATGAGCAAGTTTTGGAGATGCCATCTGGTCTTTGACAGCTCAGCTGTTATTAAAAACAAAACAAAACATAAAACAACAACAAGCCACAGCAGCAACTAAAGCCAAACCAAACCAAACAAACCCAAACCCGAGCCCTCTGGCTTCGTCTGGCTGCAACAACAACGGGGAGGGAAAACACCCAGAACTAAACATTATCACTTAAACCATACACGGAACAAAGTGAACACACAGTTGTCTGAAAGGGGGCCTGAAAGCAGAAAAAGGACATACACACGTTGCATGGCTTGAAGCATTGGCTCGTATCAGAATGATGAGCTAGATATTGGAAGGATCAAGCTTAGTACTGTTGGGTTTTTTTTAATCCTGTGAATAAGGTGGAAAATGTATGGAATGTAACAATGTGGTAACTTTTGCATCTGAATTATTTACTGTTTTTACAACGTATGGATCATGTTCTGAGTGTGAAGTTTGGGAAAATGTCACCCATTCTCCGCATTCCAACTTCCCTGCTTTGATTGTTGACCAAGCCTTGAAGACAGCAGCAGTATGTTCTCTCTGCTGTAAGTAACGTTCTTTCAAAAAACTCTGATTTAAATGTATTTATCTGGTTTTGCTGAAATGTCCAGTGCTACTATTTTAAATGAATGATTCTGGAGATTCTGTTTGATTCATGCAGTGAGCTGTGAGCTCACCAAATGTAAAACTGCACATTTAACTACAGGCAGGAAATTATTTTTTAGTGCTAGGTCATACATTGCTCATGTACCACCTCTCCGGATGGCTGAAACTTTCAGCCATTGGGAGATGAAGTATGAACTCTTCATTGGGACTGATGAAGTCCTTAGAACTGAAAGAGAGGACCTGGCGTTGGTGGATAAACACTGAAACTGCGCCATTGAGATATGGGACAGGACTAATTAAGTTTAATAGCAACTCCTGAGATTAAACACAATAGGACATCTTTGCTGTTTGCGGGGTCGCTTTGGGCAGTGCATTCCGGTATGAATTAAAACCAAAAAGCTGCAAAGTATTCCCTGCTATGAAGATGAGTTGTTTCATTGTAACCCCCTGATCAGACTGGTTTAGGACTTGGTTCTTTTGACACCGGTTAGCTGTATTTTCTGATGTCACACTGACTCAGCAGGAGCAGCCAGCAGAGCCATTTCCGTCTGTCTGGCTCCCCTCACAGCTCTTTCACACCGCCTGCTTCTGTACCTACCGAACCCTTGATGCGTGTGCAGCAATGCAGTGCTGCTCCATGGCCTTGCACTTCGTGTGTGTCAGCTGGTCTGTCCCTTCATGTGCACTGCTGAAATACTCGATGGATCTGGCTCAGCCCAAAAGTCCTTATTAAGCTCGTTTGTAATTAGGAGCTGGCAGATAGCTAGATGCAGGTAAAACGGATGTGATGTTTGGCTGTTAGATGAAGAGAGGTCCTGTGCAAACCTCCCACGTCTCTGCTGGTTCCAGCTGTAGCCTGGTTATTCCTGATTACAAGTGTTCAGCAGCCTGAATTTTGGTTTTGTTGTGATAGCTGAAGTGCAGTGTACCCTACAAACCTTAACTAGATTGAAAGACAGATCGGCTATAACTGGAGTCTCTGATTGAATTAGATTTGGATTACAAATATAATTGGATACTACCCTATGGGAGGCCCTTCAGAGGAGTTTTATCTTCAGAGCATGGAAGTTGAAAAATCAAGAGACTTTGGGAAAGCCTTGATGCTGTTTCCCGTGTGAACGTAGCTAGTCCTGTACTGTTCCTGTGCCTTCAGCAGAAGGACTAAAAAACAAGAGGCAAAACAACCTTTCGACATACATTCCCAAGTAAAGGCAACATAACCTTGCAGTTTCATAACCTTGCTAGTGATCCGGCCAGATTAGGCAAAAACTGTGCCTGAAAGGAGCTTTAAAACCCGGTAACAAGTCCTAAGTATGGACTAATAGTCCTCAGGTTTTATTGTAGGATATAAGCTAGGAGCCACATGAATTCCTTTTGCTGACATGGCTTTTGCAGACATTTCCATTTGAAAAGAGCAGTTGGTTGAACAATGGTCTGAGCGCTGGTTCAGTGCTTGACACCTTGCAGCATGTAAAGGACAAAGGCTTGGAAACTTTTTTTTTCCCCATATGATATCTTTTCCTGTTTGGGGCCTTTGACCTTTGCGCTGCTGCGAGCTCGAGCCACCAGAGCTGTGGTTAAGTAGGTCACACCATAAACAGGCTTATCAGCATAACAGCAGGTTCATAATTCAAGCAGGAATACATTTGTGAGAGCGGCGAAACAAATCCAGCAGCCCCTTCACTGCCCATCCTTTCACAAAAACAAAATCAAAACGTGACCCTCGGAGCATCCAGTCCTGCATCGCTGTGAGTCTCCACAAAGACATCAGCTTTGAGTGGAGGGTGGCTGTGGTGCTCCTCCGTGGCTTTGGGTCTCTTGAATCTTCTGCATCTTGGCCTCGTTCAGTCTCCTTTCCTAACCCTCAAAAACCTCCAAATATTCAAGCTGATATGGAAATAAACTTGTGTGAGATATTTAGGGGAGAAAGCACCCACCCCAGGTGCTTCTTGGTGGGTCTGTGGATGCCCCGCTGGCCCCTTCTGCTTTAGGTTTCATCGTGAAGCTGGGCTCTGTGTAAGGGCTGCTGACCCCAGGAGGCTCCAAGTGCTTTTCCACACATGAAATGTTGTTTAGAAGATAAAAGTGACCTCAGCAGTTCTATAATCCCCTGAGCCATTCCTTGTAGTGCTCTCCATCCTGGCTCCCTCCACAAACATGCCAGAGCAGCAGAGCCCCTTGGCAGGATGCTCACTCCATAGATGACAGCCCACAAGCCTGTGTTCACCCTGTTTGCTGACTGTTAGTGGCACCAGTGCTCAAAGGAACTGCGGGACAAACTGCACCTCATTTGGTTGGGGCTTTTTTGATACTCCATAATTGGGTATTTTCAGGGACAACGACAAATGCTTTAAAGCAAAGCCGTGCCCAAAAAGAAAGCCTACGATCATGAAAAACAAAAAGAAGCTATGGGACTCCTGGCTCCTTTGTAACACCGAACGTGAACAGCTAGGAGAGGTTTTGTTTGTGTCATACGTATACACAAGATTTATGCTTGCAATTAAGTTTCAGTGTAAATTAGACTAGCCTGCATGTCTGTTTAATTGCAGGTGCAAAACAACTCGTTAAAATATCTTTTTTCCCTCTTGGGTCTGTAAGGAGTTCACATCTGAGCTGCACGTACTTTGCAGATGCCAGTTGTGCCTTGCAAAAGCAACAGACTCAAACTCTGAAGTGTTCAGGCAGTAAATGGTGTCTTCTACATTTTAATTAACACGGTAATTCAACAAAAAGTCCTTTTCTGTTGTTTCTGTATATAATTCCCTCAGTTTTGCACATCAAGACAGAATAAACCAAATCCAAATATTGATACACGCTGAAACTACAGATACAAGTGAAAAGGTATCTCTCTTGTGCTTGAGATTTTCCAATTTCTAAGCCCGGTGTTGTGTGACAACTTTAGCATGAGCAATCTTTATCTCTGTGCCAGTTAATTGAGAGAGCTCAGATTACCTCGAGGAGCCAATCGCTCCGGGTGGGGGTTGCTGTAATTTAGGACACCAGGAATTTTGACTCCAAGAACAATTCTTTTCAAACTTTTCTTTTCATCTCCGAGATTAGCTTTTAAATTTTCAGAGAGGAAGAAACCAGAAGCACGGGGAGCTGGGCAGTCACCTTGGGTGCACTAAAGGCCAGCCAAAGAGAGGGAAACATTGCAATTTCCTTTATTTTCTGAGCTTGCACCATTCCTGACTGTGCATGACTTGACAACGATATATTGATTTTTCAGGAGTTTCTTCTTACATTTACAAAAGAAAAAGAAATTACTGACTGGAAACAAAAACCGCTTTGTTCTGTTTTGCAAAGGAAATGTTTGGGTTTTTTGGTTGTTGTTTTTTTTCTTCCCATCTTTTTTTTTATTTCTTTCGTGTGTTTGGAAGAAATAGAAATGCACCAGAAGAAGAAAAAGAGAAAGAAGATGATGCCACAGGGATCAATACAGAGAATCAGGTGAAGGAACATTCTGCGTGCTTTTTAGAAGGTCATTTTTCATACACTAAGTTTCCTCCAAGGTTTCTCTGGCTGCGGTTTGATTTCGGAGGTTTGCTGGTAGGCTTTAGGATGCTGAAACCCTGTGTGCATTATTCTTTCGAGAAAAATAAAACATGAGAAAACTTGGGCTTTCGGGGGCCACGTGAGGCAGCCGTGAGAAATGCAATTATTTATCAGCCCTGCAGCTGTGTCAACGAGGTGTAACACTGTTGCCCGAGGGCTGAAAGACTCGATCACGCATCATTAATTTGCAGGGCGTTCCCTCCGCATCCTACAGTCGCGGAACATCCCAAGTGGGAGCCCAACCCCAGGCCCCACACAGAACCACCCCAAAGCTCAACCCAACGTCCCCACAGTGTCCCCACACTCTTTGAGCTCTGCTATGGCTGAACGCACCGCTCTCTGGGGTGCAGGTTTTCCCCCCCTCCCCAGCCCTCCCCATTACCACCCCCTGGGCCCTGTTGCCCCATGAGGAACTGCAGCCATTGCTGGGCCTCCCTTCAGTCTCTGCTCCGGGTTGAACAAACTCAGGGAGCTCAGCTGCTCATCAAACACCCTGTGTGTCAGATCCCCATCTTTGTGGCCTCCGTTAGATGCCGTCTGACCAGCAAGCAGGCTGTCACTCTCATTTCCCCTTCTATCTCGGGCAATCAGTATTTGCAGTGCTTTATGAAGGCAGAAGATGACAAAGATGCAATCAGGAGAAGTGGTGTTTTCTCTCAGGGTGAAGTTACTGCGTAAAGATGGGAGAAGGCTTTAGTTTGGGTGGTGTAAGACTTCGGATGGGTTTCCATGTTCATGGAGCCAGCTTTAGCTTGAGGACATTTAGCATCAGCACTGAGCAGCATCACAGCTACGTGCTCCCACCTTTCTCCTGTGCTTTTTATGTTGTAGTCACTGCAGCAAAGAAGTTGCTAACTCAGCCGGATCATTTCCTCAGACCATGGCCACAAAGAAATAGTTTGTGGGTGCAGGGGATGGGCATGGGGCTGGAGCAGGCGTGGGTGGCTCTGGGGGCACCTGGCCAATACCTGCTCCAAGTTGCCCTTCTTGTGCCAAACCTCACCAGCACAGCTCATCAGGGCAGCATCTCGGCCTCAGAGCACTTTCGAGCTTGAAGAAAGCTGTGCTTTTGTTTGCTTTCTTCTCTTTTGTCACCACTGTAAATTCACATCTAGGAAAGGGGAAATTAGTCTGCAATTATGTACTTATTAGGCATTCTGAAGCTCAGTTAATACATTCTGTAACCCTTTGAGATATGGGGGAGGTCTGCTGGATGCACGGCATTGACAAACAGGCAGTTTCTCCCTCCAGCTTTGTTTCTCTGTGTTTCCAATTCAAAAGATTGTGCTGTGTGTAAAGATGACTGAACTCGGATCAGTCGGGCTGTAACTGCAGCTACCCGTGTTTGGCTGGCAGTCAGCCTGGCTGTGCGTTATTTCAGGCCCTGCCTGTATGAATGGAGTTGCTTCAGCACGAGGAATTTTGCAGCAATAGCCCGGGGCAGCCATACACAAACAAGCAGCCTCTCAGGGAGGAATACTCTGAATGAGTAACCCAGGATACAGTTTCCTGGGCTAGGGTTGGTTTACCTCAAGTCGCGGAATTCTATAATAGGGACATCACTTTTTTGTTTGCTTTAAGATACCCTACTCCATCTTTTTCTAATGAGGTACTGGGGTGTTCCCCAGGGCTAAGCAGCTTTTCGCATATTTCGGTATCTATAGGGATTTATCAGGAACAGTTATGCTAAAATAAGGCATTATATTGCTAAAGGCCTGCAAGGAGCTTGAAATTTCAGGAAACAAAGATTGACAGTATCTGAAGCCCACATGCATTCCACAGTGCAAACCCCAGTTTGCTCATCACGGGGGTGTCGCAGGTTCTCCCCCAATTTCTTCACAGCTCTGCACTGAATTTGTGTCAGTGAAGACTACAAACATGTTTAGTTCACCTGATGCTCAGCCTAGAAAAACCGTGCTACTGATAATACAAAATAGGAAGGACAAAAATCCTCCATAAATTCACCTGTGTAGCCTAAGGAATGGGCTTCCAGCTTTTCCCCTGGGATGCTCCTTCACAGCCAGAGGACATCTCACTGTCCCACCCCTTGGGCTCCGGCCCAGCACTGACAGCCCAGCAGCTGCTCTCCCACCTCGCTCCCTATCAACATTCATTCAAGAAGCACTGATTTTGTTTATTCTGGCTTTACATGGAATTATGTGATCTCTGCAAAACGCTATGGAAATTCCACCTGTGCATTTGTGAGAAAAGAGAGAAAAAGCTCTAATGCAGTAGAGCCTGTTTGAGGATGCATGTCTGCAAACTTCCCGAGTTCTGGGGACGTACCAATACAGGGCCAGCTGATGGCACTTCTGGAAATGAATGCCTGCTTTCAGAGCACTCACTGTTGTATCGAGCAGTTTCTTGATACAAACTGTTGGGTTTCAGGTTACCAACTCCCACGATATTTGATGTTTCATTTAGAACTGAAGTTCTTAGAGAAACAAATGGTTGTATGAGAAGCTTTTCTTCCTTGGACCTGTAAAGTAATCTTGAAAGACGTGATAACAAAGAACATCTTGACAATGTGGGGTCTCCATGGGGTTCACCCCAAGGTCGCAATCCCCAGAAAGTAAACAGAACATTTCCAGAATATATATATATATATATATGGATGGATGGATGGATGGATGGATAGATAGATAGATAGATAGATAGATAGACAGACAGACAGACAAACAGAAAAATCTCAGGGAATTTATTCTAGAGTTTTTTGGGAAATCTAAGCTAATAACTTTTCTTTTTTTTTTCTTCCTTTTTTTCCCCCCCAAGTACCTGTGAGGCAGAATCCTCTGTTTATTTCACTCATATGTGAAATTCATTCATCCAAACCCAGTGCACGTTCAGTTCTCCAGATGCCATCAATAATATGTGTATAAAAAGGGATGCAGGTAATCAGATTTTGGCCCAATGGCTTCAGCCTCTTTCTGGTTTTAGTCTGATGAACACAGTGGGTAAATAGATGGCAGCGATACAATTTGGCACAGGTATTAAAAATAAGGGAAAGAGAAAGAGATCTCAAGGGAGATGGATGGCAGGAAGTGAAGTAATGGATGAACGAAGAGAAAGAAGTGTTCTGAGCGGCGTGTCACTGTGATAGATTGGCTGCAAGTGACATATTCCTTGGAGGTAGGAAGACGTGTCAGCATGACCACATGAGCAGGTCCAAGGTGGCCACCAGCCATAAGGCAAGTTTGCCAAATTGCCTTGGGTCCGTTATATTTATGAGTTTTAAAAGCACGTAAACTATTTGTTGTTTTGTTGTTGTTGTTTGTTTTCTTTCCCAAAGAGAATAACCATAAATAATGCAGGACAAGGCTGAGTGCGGCAGTGCAGCAAGCTGTGCTCGTCTGCGTTGTGACGAGTCTGAGATCTGTGTGTGTTGGATTGGGTCTGTGCAGAATGAGACTTTGGGGCTGCATCGTAGCATCGAGGAAGAAAACTTCTATATAAGTAGCCTGTTGTTGCTGCCCTTGTAGGTCTCGTGTTCTCTTGTCCTCCATGGGCAGAACTCCTTTGCAGGGCATTTGCACAGTACCTCCTCCTGAGGCGTCTGAGCACCAATGCTTGATGGGGTGCTCAGGTCAGGCAGTGAGAAGGAGCCTGCATTAAGCTGATGTGAGATAACCAGCCACCACATTAGGTTTCATCTTGACCTGAAAACCAGAGTATAGATTAGACCCCAAAGCCTGAGGTTAAACAACCCTTGCAGATACGCTATTAGCAATTACAGTTAAACAAAGATAGTTCTGTCATCCAGTCTGCGCCTGAAACTTTTAAAACCTTGTCTCCGTGGCCGTGAGTCCCTCAGCCCATAAATCACTCCACAGAAAAAGCATTTCCTATGAATTTGCTGTCTAACATAATAAAATATCTCTCGAATGTCACGTCCCCTTTTTATGTGTCTCTCTTCAAAATTTAAATGACTTTATTTCCTGCTGGAGTCGGGCTATTGTTTAATCTTTAAAAGCTTCTTGCCTAATTTTCAGAAGTGCTGAGCACTCACAAATGGCGTCAATGGGTTCAGTAAATGCTCAAAATCCTTTTCGGACCAAGGTGTGTTTGGCCAGTTCAATGATGCTGTTGATTTGAGCCCATCTGACGTTTCAGATTTCCCAATTCGTGGGCAGTGGAGAATCACACCGAGGCAATGTGTGCTGCAGGAAGGGATGGGGGTCTGCTCTGAAGAGGTGCTTCAAGAATCAAACCAAGAAATGGATCCAAAGTCTCACTGCTGGCTGTCCAGCTAACGACTCACCTTCAGCAGCCCTAGGTAGTATTTAATCTTCTGAAGAATGATTACTGCTTGCAAACATGTTAGCAAGAACAAAACAAGATTGGCCGAGGATCCACATGTTACGATTATTGGCTCTTGCTGCGGTGATGTGGGTGGGCTGGAGGCTGAATTTTTCAGGAAAAGATGCACAGGGAGAGAGGGCAGGAGGACGGTGGGACCGCAGCGCTGAGGCTGCTCTGTATCTGAACTTCCTCCATGGAAGTAAAATATTTTGCTTATAAAGAATTTTCATAAACATGTCTTCGGATGTGTATTAGAGGTACGCCTTAGGATGTGCATTAGGAGTAAGCTAAACAAGATGATATAAACACAGGGATGGCCTGTAATAGGAGAATGGATGGCCTGCCCCGCTCCCCCTGCTGCCCCCTCCTCCTGGCGGCCCCCCCCGCACGCAGCTCCCATTGCCCACATGGGCACTCCCACCCGGGGAAGCCTCACCCAGGAGCACAGAGCTCAAGGGAGGAGCCCTTTCTTCGGTGCCCTAAAGCTGCTACTACGCCTCAGTCATCTTCAGCCAAAGCTACATTGGGCAGATCGACCCAGATCGACCTCAGAGGTGCATCCATGCCAACGATTCGCAGCCGACGCAGAGAACAAATCAAGGGAGCACGGAGATTTTTTAATGGATTTGCTGTTATGTGATTAAGCATTAAAAACAAAAAAAATCAGCCTGATTTTTAAAGGTGTTTGAGTGTTGGCAGTTGGAGATAAGCACGTAAAGGGCCTCTCATTCAGCCAGGGCAGGTGTCTCCTTCTCACTGAAATTCAGAAATTCCTCAGAAGCATTTTCCCTTTCCTTTTATCTCCCAGTCCTGATGCCCATTAAACCCTGACTTAGACAAACCTCAGCTAGAGAAATCAGATGGTAGATGCTAAACAGAGCAAATGCCTAATTAGAGACGTTCCCACTAAGCCCTGTGTTAGAACTGCCACCACATCTGACCTATGGAAAGGTACCGGTGTGGTCTGAATGGTGATGGCTGAACTGAAATGCTTTCATTCAGAGAGAGGGCAGCAACTGAATGAAAATCTGTGAGGATTTTTGGAGCCAGGCTGGACAGTGTAAGTTATAATCAAGTTTACTGTATATAGCACTAATTACACGTCTGTGGTACTCATCAGACTAAAATGCTTCCTGCATGATGTAAAACAAAATATGGTAAAGATTAAATTAATCATGCATTTTATAGACGAAACTGTGTTTCTAATATTTTGTGACTAACAATAACTTCAAATAGAGACTGTAAAAACAGAGTGTTTAGGAGCTGTAAGAGACTAAAATAAGGAACACGTGGACCACAATCATATCAGAGGCCTGGGCTGCAGTTAGCATCACCTTCAGAAGTACAATACTTGACTGCTGAATGAGGCAAGCAAAAAAGCCAGCCCAGTGTGAGCTCAGCAATGCTGGCCAGGAAAGAGCTTTTTACCTCTGAAACCAGGGATGGCTTTAAGGTAAGCTGACAAGAAGCCAACACAGTCTGTGCTCCCGAGGCCTGACAGTGCCTGGCATTGCTGTTATTGGCTGAACTGAGAGGAATAAGTGATGCTGCACAGCTCAGCAGTGCCCAGGAGCACTGCGAACCAGGTCCCGTTCTCCTGCCTTCGCCCCCCGCCCCGCACTGCAGCACAGGCGGCACAGCCGCTGATGTCACTCCTCCTCACACCCTGAGCAACATGCGAGTAACGCATTACAGAAGGGAAGCAAAACAACAGCAGTTTGCTTTCTCGGCAAAGTAATTAATTCTGATTATTATTTTTTGGAACGGCGGCTCCGCGCTGCTCCCTGCCCATGGACAGGAGCTAAATCATTGCTGTGAGAATGCCGACGGATGGCAACAGCAGCTGGGGAAATCTTCCCACCCGTAGCACTGCTGTGCTGTCCCAGCGCAGCCAGCAGAGCCAATTTCCACCTGGTAGCAAACAAACAGCATCTGCATGGAGATATGGGACGTGGAGGCTCTGTAGCACAAGGGCTTTTTTGACCCATTCCCTTGTTTGTTCTGTGGCCCCAGCCGGATTCGTCCCCCTTTTTGTCTTTCTGCTCCGTCTCATAGGCTGCATCACTAACAACTTGGTGCTATTCAGTTTTATTTGCTCTTAAAACGAACAAGGCATTCTTAGGATGTGTTACGTGATACTACTGCTTTGTTACTTCCCCCGGATAATAAACAGTCTGGAAATTAATGATTTATAAAGGGTTGGTGCCTGTGTGACAGAGACTAGAAGTGGTGACTCTGATCCCTCTTCTGCCTGTAGCTCCGAATACTTTAATGAGTCGCTGCTGATGGACATTTGTTCAGAACCCTGCCCAATGCACTTCTTTACACCTGAAGAAGTCAAATGAGCAATTAGCATTAATGCAATGGCCACTGATGAAGGAAGCTCATGGAAGTCATTGCTCTATTTTCTTTGCAATGAAATACGCACGCAGCTGAATTATATTAGAGAGGCACAGTTCTGCATGGTAAACTCCAGTCAAGCCTTGTTTGTTGTACAAATAAGCTTGGGCTCTGCAGGATTTAGGAAGGGGGAGGGGTGCACCACGCCGGCCCTGCAAAGCACTGCTGGGCAGCCCCACTGCCGTGGCCTGGCAGCACGGTGGGCTCCCAGAAATCTGCAGCTGCACTGCACAGGCACTGGTGGGGCAGCGCAGAAACCCCTCCACCTTTTTTTTCCCACAGTCCTTTTAGTGCTGATCCACCGACCTGTGATCCACTTCTGGATCTGTCACCAGTCCCTTCTGTCACGGAAGCATGGTCACTCCTGCCACTTACACCCGCAGCTCTTATCAAGTTATATCAAACACAGTCAGGAACACACTGCATGACACAAAGGGTCTGATCTTGCAATAAAACTTAATCGTCTACTAATGTGAAGCAGCACTGTGCTGAAAAGATGAGCTTATTCATGTCTGCACACATCCTCCCTTGCAGTTGCCCTGGACTTGATTTAGCTTTCATGGACTGGCACAAGCCTTCCCCCGGCCATGCACAGACATACCCTATTTACTGGAAATACACTCGAGCACATCCTTAGCAAATACAAAGGAGTAAAACTAAGTGATGCAGCAACAATTCTGGAGGCTGCTACTAAAAAAACCAGCTTTGCTAGGAATGGCTGCTACAGCTGAATTGAAAAAGATTCCTTTTATAAGCTGCGCACCTGCACAAATGTCATTAAAAGTCCAAGCAGAAATACTAGAAAGCAGTTCTCATGCAAGATCCCCAGTACTTTCATGAGACACATATAGGTCCCGGGCTGAGCACGTGGGGTGTAACACCCTCACACAATGGGCTTTTGTTAATGAGCTCAGGAGAGGCTCCAGTGTAACTTACCATACAATGGTGCCGTATGAGAGATGTGCAAATTCGCAAACACCCCCACAGTGTTTTGTGGTTTTGAAGCAGCACGGTAAGATCACATAAGCTACACTGCAGATGTAGGAACAGACCGGGCGTTTCCACCACCCCCTGCTCCATTTCTGAGACTCTGGGTCAATGTCTTTAAAATCCTTGCAGCGTCACGGATCAGCGGCGCCGTGAAAAGGAATGACGTGGCGGTGTTACGTGTGGGGCTTTGCTCCGGCGCGCTGTATGAGGCCTGGTGTCTTTCTCAAACTTTCTGAGGTAGGCACACGAATGGGGGTCCCTCTCTCGTTGCTGTTTTCTGCAGAGAACAGAAGGGAGGGCTTAGCAGACATCGGAGGCTGGGTAGAAAAGCGCTTGGGAACTGAAAGAAAGAGAAGTGCAGGCAAAATTGTAAGAGGTTGCTGTATTTTTCTGAAAGATTAATATCAGCTCTGCAAGAAAAAGGCATGTCTACAGGCTGCTAATTTACTACCAGTAAAGCTTGGTTTAATAAACTTGTGGTAAATATTTTCTGCTTTTAAGGCCCTTTAATGCTTCAGAGGCTCCCATTTGCTTAGGGTCCCTAGGGATGCTGGTGCCAATGAGACATGTTTCATTAATTATGTTGCACAAATAAGCCAAATATTGCACAAACACGTGTAGCAACATCGTGAGGAATGCAGCAAGGACTCCTGACTCCACAATGAGCAGGGCTGCCCAGCTGGGTATTCCTCTGAAGGACAGCTAGAGCCTGAAGCACACACCTGGGACCTCTCCACACTCCAAAACTATGCTGTTACTGTTTGGGCCAGCACAAAACTGCCAATAGTTTTCCCTCTGGAAATCCCAAATGTGCCTCTCCCAGCACATGACACTATTAAAATGGGCATAAAGAGGAAAAAAAGAGTGTTGCGGAGGCATTGCGGATTCCTTACGTACAATTTGGTTGGGGACTACACAAATATCATGAGATACCAGAGGATGCTGAAGTCTGAGGCTGTGTTCCACATCTGTCTTGTCGTGGCTCCACCTGGATGCAGCAGCACTCTGCTGTGAGGAGCTGGAGGTGGGCAGTTCTGGGCCGTGCTCACAGCCATGGCTCTTGGTGCTGGAAAAGGAAAATATCAGCTGTGTGAGTGGCTACACTGCAGGAACACGAAACATAGCAGGGAAAGGGAATAACCGGGGACATTTCACAGCCATTAGAGAAAGGTCACTGAAGGCACAAAATGATCGCACCTCTCAGAACGAAAGCCGTTGGTAGAGCTATTTCAAAGGTGGTTATCCCAGAGGAGCACACTGAGATAGAAATTCTTGTTTTGATTTTCACCTTACCTTTTTCCTTCCATAATACATACATATACCCCAGCAAAAAGCAGATCTCCTCTGGGCAAGTGAAAACTCCCATTAAATGGGCAGTTGAATAAAAGCTGGAGATAAACTCTCAGCCAGTCTTTCACTAAACCAACTATTCCAATAGTCTGTGTTTTTAAGGTAACCAAGAGGCAAAATTAACCAAAACTCTGTGGTGACTGGGAAATGGGAAGATGCTGTTTGACTGGCTGGCCACAGGAGCAATTGCAAAAGCACACTACAGTACAGCTGAGGGAGACCTTAAGAGCACACGCTGATGGTGTGCCATATGTCAGGGCACGTGCTGCTTTATATTACTTGGTGCAGCTTTGGGAAGGAACTGTACTTGGCTTCTATATGAATTTTAAGTGAATTGTTAACACATTTTATGAATCTGGTAAAGGGGTGCTGATGCAGGAGAAAGCACATGTCGGTTCTGCAAGATGGAGTAAATAAATCATGACTTTCACAAGATAAAACTTTATTGAGCAGCAATAAACAACAGAAGTACTTCTAACAGCATTTAAAGCCATGTAAAAGAAAGCACAAAGGGTTGACTGCCCCAGATATGTGTTTTGTAACAGCTCACATAGAACTGATGGAGAGAAGGTGCGTTGCTGGAGCAGAGAGGGACAGAGTGCTGTGTAGGATTGCACACTGGCTGCTATGCTGCAGTTCCCATGATCTTTGGTCCCTGCTTCCTCCCAGCATCTACACTTGTTGCTCATATCACCTACAACACTTTGGTGCCTTTCCCTAGACGTAGTTCTCTCTCTCTGCCTTTCCCCACCACAAACTCCTCAGCTCTTTTGTCCCAAGGACAGTTTTGGAGCAAAGAAAACGCCGTCAGTGCCTGGTGCACGCTCCCAGTAAGTGCCCCAAAACCTGAGGAACCACCAGATGGGCCATGGCCTCCAACAGGCTCCTCATCTGAGCACACTCCTGAGGCCCCTGCCTTCCTAGGAGCACAGCAGCTGTAGGATCAGTCGTGAGACAGAAGTGCCCACCGAGTTGCCCAGTGCGACCCTTCTACACGTCGGCTCCCCCCTCTGTGCTGCACACCATCCTGTGTGCTCCTCCAGCTGTCCCTGCAAACTTGTCTCCTCCATGTGCTCAGGATACCCAGGAGGGTTGGTCCTGCCCTAGGTGGGATCTTTGGTTTGATTTCACTCCAAAACTACTTTCAATTCGTTATTTCTTTGCATCTCATGGACACTGGATGATCACATTGATCAAAACTGAGAAATGAAAAACAATATGAAGTTTTCTTATATAAAGACACAGGCAACAACGCTTCATGTTCCAAGGAGAATTGGCGTATTGTGCAGACCCAGTTTCATGCAACTGTTCCACTCAGTGGAGACAAGAGTAACTTTCTTCATCCCAGTAGTTTCTGGGTTCTTGGGAAAATCCCCTTAAACGTTGGTCTTCCAGAGGTACCCAAGAAGGTATACGAGAAGAGAGATGAATCACTCCTTTCAGGAAAAGTGTTTTGCAGAGTAATAAGTATCAAAGAGAAAAAAGTCACTTGCCTGAACAATTCCTTTTGGCTCAGCATGAAGTAGAATGAATCCTCTTGCAATGGGACAGTCTTACTTCTCCTCTGGTGTGCTCACTGCAGACAGCAGCCCAATAAATCTGTTCTTCAATGTGTCCTTAATGCCAGCAGCTGACAAAGGCTCAGCTGAGCACTGTGTGCCCAGTGATGATATAACTGAGGTCTGAGATAGGTAACTTTATACGTGCACAACAGTAATCTCCCCTCCATAAGGATATTTTTAAAACATCCTGATAAAGAATTAAAACAGAGATGCAGAAAGAGGTGAAATTATTCAGGATATACAATAGAGGAATTTTACTACCAAACTGACTGCATTATAAATCAAGTGCTCTGTAAATGCAATAAAACAATTGTTTAGTCTGCATGATTCATACCCCAAACCTCAGTATTCTGTGTTTTGATCTTATTGCAGCAATAAACTGTCTAGACAGCAATTAACAAACTGTTTTTTCTTCAGATGTTTGGAGTGCCTTTGCTGCCTGATCAGCACTCAGAAATACAGGGCTTTTTCTTCTATTCCGATTAATTATCAGGTTGATCAAGAGGCATGGTTAGCCACCCTCTGTAATTGCACAGCATTCCTCTTTAAGTGAATTGCTATAGGAGAAATACCAATAATATTGTTTTTCATTAGTACTAAGTGGCAAAGATAATGATTTATTTTACCACGGTGGTCCAGAATAAGTGTTAAAGTAGAATTTATACTGACAAATAGCACGTCATTTTAGGCCACCATTCGACAAGCTACTTGTGTGCATGCCCAACACTGTGCATTTCTGCAATCCTGGTAGAAGGAGTTTGAATTTTGGTGTGTGACACAATACTTTGCTGAATCCCATCAGGTATAGCTTCCTCCAATCTCTGACTGCACAAATGGAGGAGCAGTTGTGTTGCTTTTTGGTCTTCAGCTTAATGGTTTACCAGTAGGAGGTGAAATTGGAAGGGTCCCAAAACACAGGTGGGAAAAAGATACTCAAGAAAGCCCTGCAGGAAAGGAATAAAGAGTGCTCCTACAGAGACTCCTTTATGTAAGGGATACGATGTAGCCTTGAACAAACCCCTGTAGGATCAGTTTCATGTTTCCCATTGCTACCTGTGCAGGTGGGTGCTTCTATTCCAGCAGGGATGGAGGGCTGCCACAGCTGTGCCGAGCTTGTTTGGCACCAACAGCGGCACCACAAACTGTGTGTGTGTGCTCATGAAGAAGGGAGGACTCACTGCACAGCGTTCCTCTTGCTTTTACAGCAGATGGAACCCACCCCTGGTGTTTGCCTGGTGCAGCACAACAGAGCCGATGGCTCCCAGGATGTGAGGCAGAGAAGCAGCTGGGACCCCTGCAGCTCCAGGCCCTGCTGGACAACTCCCACCTGCACCCAGAAACATGGCATGCCGTGATGACAGCCCATCCTTGTGTCACGACAGCCCATCCTCGTGCCATGCAGTTCCACATGTTCTTCTGCTGGCTGCTGCAAATGAACAGAAACAGAGCGAAACATTAGAGAGGACACTCACCAGCAGTGCAAGCTTATATCACTTCTCTGTACAACTTAGGAATCTGGACAAGTAAGAATATTTATCTATGTGAGTAAGTATGCGTCCTTTTTTCACTTCTGAAGTAAAGACGCAACACCAGAATGATGAATAAAACACAAAGATGTAAAAGAAAATGTTGTAGAAAAACATTTGCTACTGGCTTTAGGGGACTTCAGAACTGGTAGAGGTAAGACTGCCTCCTTAATTCAACCACTTGAATGTATTTTGGGAAGTGATGCCCTAGAAATAGGTATTCACCTTCAAGATGAAGTTATCTGCATCTGATTCTACGATAAGTCACAGTTCAAGAGCAGATCACCTCATCCTTAGCAAGTCTCCAGGGCTTGTATTGAATGGGACATTCTGTTATTCCAACTGGGCCATTTCTGCCATCAGCTAACAGCCACAACCTCGCAGCCAGTACAATATTTGAATGAGACATATTTCCAGAGCTAAAGGTGGCATGTGACCACATTTGTGCCCGTGTATTTGAGGCAAGGCCACAAAGAACCCAAAAGCATCATTGCCTTGTTTCATCAAGCAAGGTCACGGTGAGGGGGAAAGGAAGATTCTGCAACTGCAGAGGAAGATACACATCTTACAGGAGATCGACTGAATAACTGATAAATCCAGCAATTACAGTGGGGAAGTGCAGCTGTGGGGATCAGTTGGTTGCATCTGGAAGGGTTGAAGCAGATGTTGGGAGAGTGCAGGCCTGACAAGTGTGGGAACTGCTGCAGGAGTCATTGAGTGCCCCATAATCCACCAACAAACACTGCTACGTTCGTTTGGTTTCTAAATTTCAAACAGTGCTGCTTAAGGGGCTGCACAGCACTCCTGGTTCAACTCCTTTTTCTGTTTAAAATAAACTCATTTCTTTGGAAAGCTGAAAGAGAAGCTTTCTTTCTTTCTAATTTGCTTTCCCTCTGTTACATATGAGCACCAGGTAGATTTAGTAGGAGTGCCCACAAAGCCAGACCTGCAGCCTTTATACATTTTCCCTGGAGAAATATATTTGTCTTGAGAAAAAAGTACAATAAAATGAAGGAGTGTTCATGTTAAGATTTGTGCAGACTTTACAAAGTCATTAGGAAACACACACAGTCACTCAAATCAAATTCTGATCTTGCTAACCTTGGCAGTGTCCTTTTAAATTAATTTTGCAGCTTGGAAACACACAAACAAAATATTTTAAAGAATTTCTTATCTGAAAGAAGTCGCTGAAAGATCCAACATCAGTTAACAAAAGAATGAGTGAAGAAATAAACTTGCAAAGGCTGCATGTGATTTGGAAGAGTTGCATCAAGCAAAGAGGGGTTGGCATCTCCTTCCAAGAGCTCTTCTGTGCTTCTACAACAAAAGCCTTGAAAAGCAGTTGGGAAAAGCTGGAATTTGTTACCCAGCGTGACTGGTGCATGTGTGAGGAGGGCCCTTCCCAGGAGACTTGAGGCTGAGGCTGCCCCAAAGATATTGGTAGTGGCCCAGGTGCCCAGAGCTACAGGTGGCCACGTGTCCCCTTCCCTCTGCGGGCACCGCTGTGCCTGGGGGCTCCATCTGCTCCACAGTGCTCCGAAAGTGCAAGTCACAGCTGGCTGATGGCTGGCTGCAGGGCTGGAGCTTACCTGGAGTGGGCACTGTGTGGGATTCAGGACTGCTGGGCTGCACTTTCACAGCATGAAACAAACAAACAAACAAGCAATAATTCGAATCCAGTTATCAGGTTTTCATGCAGAAAAAAATTGCTACAAAATTTTATTTTTATTTTAAATAATAATAACACTGGACATGGAAATACGTAAATATGCTTTCCCTGCTCTCTTGCCAATTTTCTTTTGCCTAAAATGAGTGCAGAGGGTGAGGGCTGTGTTGATGATCTTGAGAAGGTGGATGGGAGGCAGGGCAGAAACAAAAGATCCGATGTGACTTTGGTGCTGCTTATGGGCAGTGCAGGCTGTAACACCACGGCCAGCTGTGCTCTGCACAGCCCAGCTGCAATCCAGTGGCACTGTTACACTGCAATGCTGCATTTCGTCAGTGGTTGGGACATTTTTTTCGTCTTTTTTATGTTTTTATTTTCTTATACACAGAGGTAAAGCCATCTGATATGGCTCTCACAGAAGACAAAAAGACGGAGGAGCAGAGCCGTTCGCCTGCTTTTCAAGGCTTTTGTTGTAGAAGCACAGAAGAGCTCTTGGAAGAGGGAGATGCCAACCCCTCTTTGCTTGATGCAACTCTTCCAAATCACATGCAGCCTTTGCAAGTTTATTTCTTCACTCATTCTTTTATTAACTGATGTTGGATCTTTCAGATGAATAGAACTCCTGGCACCAGCTGTGCAACCCAGGAAATCTTTAGGAAAAGAAGAAAAAGAGGACACCTTTTCCACAGAAAAACTGCTAAGACCACAGGAGCCATTTCATGCAGAAATAGGGCACTCCTGTCTTACTGCTTGATTCCAGGCTCTGAACTCAGATCAGCCCCTTCCAGGTTCCCGTGCCCCTGTCCAAACCGAGCGGGAGCTCACTGGAAAGCAGACCTTGCAGCAAGAGTCCTGACAGTGCAGAGCCGCAGCCGAACAACGCCAAAACCCCCCGGCTGGGGCTCAGCAATGAGGTGATCGTCCCGCACTTCAGAGACCCGTGAAAATTAGCTGCGGGGATTTAAATGGTTAACGCTCCTCATTCATCAGGCCGGGCAGAGGGGGCAATGAATGCCAATCGCTCAATATCAAGTTTTACATAGCTCAGTACAGCCTGAAAGAAAGAAAGGCAAAACAAAGGCTTAACATTTAAATATTCCAAATACGTTTTGTTGCATTTTCTTCAAGCTAATGCTGCCAAACAGTGAATCTAATTAACTGGACACAGGAGGGCCTTCATGAATGGAATGTAACATAACCATACAAAGTAATCTCGTTACATTGTAACAAGAGGTTAAATACCACTTCCTGCTATGTAGTAGCTGTTAAGTATAGTATTGATGAAAAATATGCTAATAACACCTTCTGAAAAGAATAACTTAGTTCTTGTTAGCTAATCTCTGCAAGCTGTTTGGTAAGCTGCTTTGTAGCGTGGTTCTATCACATGCACATCAGGCTGTACGATGCTGTTATGTCTATCAGCGATTTAAGATGCAGGAGTGGATTTTTCCACGGGGAAGATTCACGTGTATACGTGTATAAATGTATTTGCACACAAATTGGCAGAGTTCTGCCCTGTGCTCAGCAGCCTGCCCTGCTCTCCTGCAGCAGCTCGGGGTGCGGTTGGTGAAGGGAAGCTGGGCACGATGCAATGGGACAGGGAAGGTGCAGCTGGGCACGATGCTCCGAGGTTGGAATGCAGCTTGTGCCAAAACTCTTCCCCCAGTTAGGGCTACGCCAGGATTTATACAGACTTTTGCAGAGAAATGAGAATCTATCCTATCCTATTCTTTCACTTGCAAGTCGGGAGAAATCTGCTTATAAATTACTGCTGTTTGCATCTGGGGGATAATTACTGGTCAGAGCTCACAGATAAACCCAAAATTTTAACTTGATAATGTCAAAAACGTTAACAGTTTTAAATCACAGCAGCTGTCCTGGGCCTTCCCAGTCACTGAGCTGATTTGCAGTTGTATCAGTGTGTCAGCATCCTTCCTGAGGTGCCCGCAGTGCAGGGGGGGACTGGCACTGAGCCCCTGCCTTCCGTCTGTGCATGGGCCGTCTTATCTGCAGAGCAACTTTCTGTTTTCTTTTCTCTCTTCATTTCCATAAACAATATGCACAGTTCTCGGAGCCATTCAGTCAGCAAATAAAGGCAGAGGGCTAAGTAAATTTGCTTCACACCAATTATTTTTGTGAGGTCACCGAGTTAAGCATTAAAGAATACTGCTGCGGATGAGCACTCGGGAACAGTGTGACTGTGGTATGAAGTGCACAAAGCACCCAGTGCCCGGCAGAACACGACATTTATTGGGAAGCTTTGTTCCACGAGCTAACAGAACAATAATCCTTTTCATTTAACAACTCCGCATTACTCGTTTCCCCACGTAACCCAGCTGCACTGTAAGCCACTTTTGTAAGTCACACCATAGGAGAGAAAGCGAGAGATGTGTGATTTCAGGGGGAAAAGAAGGGATTGCTCAGCTCCATCGCGAGCTGTTTTGTTTCTGCGCACAGCGTGAGGGTGAGTAGTCGTCAAATTATTGTGCTGTGTTTTTATGCAAATAAAATTACAGAAGGAGAGAACATTTTTAAATAATCAGAAGCCAAGTGAGGAGCCAAGAATCCAGCTGCTGCAAATTTGCATGGCTGTATTGTCACACTCCTTACAGCTGCTTGCAGCAGCGAGAGTCTGGCCCTGTTTGCTATGTATAACTGGCTTGTAAGCAGTAAGTAACTGTGACAAAACGCTCAGCACATGAGTAATTGCTGATGAGTACATTGCAGACAAAGCACCCTGGGTTTAACAAAACAACAAGGCGATATTTCCCCAATGGGGAAAAATTATACTGCAGTTATAGTGCTATTAATGGAAGAAGGAACGAGTCTTAAAGTCACTCTACTGGTTTTAAGATGTGAGGTCAGAATCAGACTCCAACATTTCAGGGGATTTCAAATATCAAGCAGAAAAATAAGACTGAAAAGGATAGATATGTGAGGCCGTGCTGTCTTCCTAAGAGCAAAAAGCAGCACCTGGGCTGGCACCTTCAGGAGGGCAAAGTCGCTTTATTTTTGGAAACTTTATTCTGTTGCAGGAGAACAGAAGTGACTATTATGTGTACCAACAAAGGGAAGGCAATCAAATTACAGACATTTCATTGTTTAGTCAAGAACAGCTTGAAAATTATACATCGAAATGCAAATCAGGAACACGGCGTACGCTTCCAAACCGGATGAAAAGCTGAATGTAACCGTGGCCCAAATTCTCACTGCCTGCACCCACGAGTGCCTGCCTGCCAGGCTGCGACCCGCAGGACCCAAGCAGGGAAGGCACAGGGCTGCTCACCAGGGCTGTTCCCATCTCTGTGTGCCCCGGAGAGCTCTGAGCTGCGCACCGAGGCCGGGCCCTGACAGCTTGTTGGGATGGCCAGCTTGCAGCTGCCTTGCAGCTTAATGCCACCCTTCTTTTTATGACTGAAGAAAGTGTTGCTCTCAAAACAGGAAAAATTGCACAAACAGAAGGCCTCATTGGGTCATCTCTTTGTTCAGACAGCGAGAGAATCACTTAATTACTGTTGCACTGACAAAGCTATTCCTCACCCATTTACAGTATTTGAGTTAGGAAGGGCTGCAGCAGATCGATACACAGGAACCCGGTGACAGATGTCATTCTGCCTTTACAGTAAGAGACAATACAATGAATGCAATATTTGCTCTTTTCTTGAGGCGTCTGGGTGTCAATGATAACAACCAAGGTCTTTGCCTTTGTCACAAATATTTGATTGCCTTTTCAGCACCTCAGTCAATAACAAACACCTCTGACACTCACTGCTTGCTGTCCATTTTCAAAGAGAAAACAATGCCAAGAACCACAGATCCATCTGCTGCAGAAACTTGTGAAACTCTTTGTTTCATGTTTTTTTTCCCCCCCCACGGAGCTGAATGACCCCCTTGTCCCATATGTCAGTGAATTCTTGTTCCCTTACACTTTCCAGATCTGTGTGCACGAGGCTAATGCAACTAGTGCTGACAAAGGGGCTGCTGCTGCCAGATATTAAACATGAACAGTGCTTTAGAAAAAAAAGAAATCTGTAAATTAATTAGTGCCCGCTTGGAATTCAGTCCTGGGAAGGAATGGGGAATTTCACTTGACTCATCTTCCTATTCTCCAGCGCTGGGGAGCTGAAGGGCCACGCAGTGCATGATGGCATTGATGCTTTCAAGGGGAACTCAGAGAGCGCAAACAGTTGTGAAATGAAAACAGCAAATTCCACAGTTATGACTCCGGTGAAAGTTACTCAGACATTTACATAATGGAACTTCCTACTCCCCAGATATCTTCCTTTCTGAAGAATTGTCTCAGGAAGGGACAGCATCAGGGATCATAAATTGTCTTTTGGCTTTTCAGCACTTTACAGGCTCCCATGCATCGCCAACAATAGGACTGGGGAATGACTCTTAACAGCTCATTAAGGCTGTTTTTGCCAAATGCAAATAATAAAAAGGCCTCTTAAGAGGCTGTCTCATTTTTATTCAGAAAAGCCTACTACAGAATATAAAAAGATGCCATAAAATGGAAATGCAATAGAAGACTCACTGCAGTTATCTCGGTGTCCTTTGAAAGATTTCCAGGCTACCTTCGAATCTCATGGGCATTTCTGGATGCTCTGCCGAACGATTTCGCTACGTGAATAAGACTGTTAATTCAGAAGGGCACTGCGAAGTATCAGATACTGTGCTGGTAATGCATGGATTTCTGAAGAGGAAGGGAGGATGAAGTAAACAGCAGTGAGATTTTAGTGGGCTTGGGTCACACTTGCTGCATTTTCTTAGTATTGGTTCCCATTCACTTCACTGTTTCAGTCTTAATGTAGCTCTGAATCTTTAGTGCTGTTGAACCTCCCCACAAACACAGCAAATATCCTTGCCTATGCAAGGCATGCAATTTGGTGTTCCTTCATTCTGGGGGGGATTGAATGCTCACTGCTTTTCTAAGTCAGGTTTGATAGTAATCTATGGCAGTAATCACTGTGACGTCTGAGGACTGCCCTGGAGTGTGCATTATTGCATGGTTTGCATGGACAGACATTGTGGATCCATCTCCCCTATAGGGAAATCCTCGTCCATGTACATAAAGTCACTAAGGAACACGTCCAATGAGCTCAATTAAATAGGACAATTACTGCAGCGTGGTTTGAGGACAACTCCATGAACATTAATTCAATGATGAACATTCATATTAGGTGAGGTACTCATTAACTTTTCTCTGCAACTGACTAATATTGATGTATTCATAGGAGATTTAGACTTACTTTATGTTTCTTACATTATTGCCTGGAAAAAAATGTATTTCCCATAGGCTGAACATTTGCTTAAATATTCATTGCTCGAATACCAGTAGGTATTCCTCATCACTGTTATTTACTGTGCAACAACACCAGAAATCCCCTCAGTGAGAATCAAGATGTCAGTGTGGGAAATGAGCCTGCTGTCAGCAGTTCCCCAGCAATACACTGCAGATTCTACACGGAGCCTGTGGGGTGCAGGAGTAAGGCTCCATAAGTTTGTAGCACTTTCTTAAATCAGGGTTAAGAACTAACGTGGAGGTCACACTCGGTAACTTCCATTGAGTAAGGACAGGTAAAGAAACAAAAAAGCAATCCCGAGGCTGTGCAGAACTGTGGGGTCCATCTCTGAGGCTCGCCCTGCTGCCCTCATTACCCCACAGCACATCCTACCTGCATTTTCTCATGCCTACTTTGGTATAGCCTGAGCCTGTGGGATCACATCTCTTGGTTTAGGTGTCCTGACAAGGAACAACAGCAACAAAAGGAACAACACCAACAAAAGGAACAACACCATTGGGTCTGGGCTTTTCTCTCCGGTGTAAAAAGTAAGGGGACATTTCTGGCTTTGTCCCACGCAGTTGCTGCTGTTATGCCACACTCAAATCTACACTGTGATTTAGTGCTGTTCTCACTACCTTGGCCTCTCAGAGTAGGAGGAACGGGCAAACTTGACTTTTTTAAAATGCAAATGAACCAGAACCTTGAAGGGCCTTGGACTATTTTCCTAACTTCCTGATGGCCCATAAAAATGTGTCTCTAACGTTTTGTTACGATGGGAGACCCCCAGGAAGCAACATAATGAAAAATGGCACCGAGTTCCTAAACACGGGAATTAAAAACATCTTCATGCTCTCAAGAAGTCCTCTTCCTGCTAAGTTAACTTCTCCTGAGGTTGCAGTCTGCTCTCCGTGCCCCCCACCCTCCCACATTTAAAGACTGCATTGATTTGATAGTGGTTCATTGGCACTACGCCCTATAAGGAAAAAGACAGTAGGGTTAAATTTTGAATAGCCCTTACTTCTGAAAAACTGCTGAGCTCCACCATATGGACTGCTATATGCCAAGGAATATGCTTTATTGGCATTGCTTGGAGGTTTACAAGCAATCTTCTTGAAGTTTTAATGGTTGCTTGGGTGATTTATCCTGTCTTGAGAGTCAGTGCTGTTAGGAGGCACCCAATTCTTGAGCTCTTGCTTTCCTTTATTATGAAAACCTTTAATCTTTCCTACATGTACCATAAATAACCTCATTATGGCCACACAGAGAAAATGTAACTGTTCCCATGTAAGTTTTGACTTTTTACTTAACGCTTTTATGAGCTACTCTAACTTCACAAGGCGGATGCTTAATATACAGCAGTAGAAATTTGGAGGGTGGGAGGGGGGGTGAAGAGAAAGGCCAAGAATGAAAGTGTCATATACAATTCTAAGTCCAGTGTCATTTTTCAGCCACAATTACCTCCATGATGACAAGCAGTCTTTGCTTTCTCAAAATTCTGAAGGGCAGCTCACACTGCTTCTTATGATGGGCATTTCACAGCGCTCAGCACCCCAATGTTCGGATCCCAAAACAGTATTTCTACCCCAAAACACTCCTTAAATTTGTTCTGCCCCAAAGTGTTTTCACAGAAAGAAAGAACAGATATCTTTGGAGGCTAGAAAAGGAAGCACCGATAGAGATATACAGGACAGGGGTTGGTGTTGAGGTTCACAGCATGAGTAACAATTGCTTCAAGTTATCACATTCATGTATTCAGGTATTAATTAATTATTCTTAAATTGAAAAAAAAATTGAACATACAGAGAAAGGAAAATTTCGCTAACTCTTGTAGCTCTCCCCAGTTCTATCATCCTTATGATAACTGAAATTATTTAAGGAAAAAGGGGGCAATGGCCTCAGAGCCACCAAACCCTCCAGCCCTCTTTGGCTCCATATCACGTCAGTCTCGGTCCAGATGCACCCTTTCCCCCTTTGCCTCAGTTCATGCACATGTAAAACGCAGATGAAAACATTTACTTCGCTTTGTGAAGCTTTGAGTTCGATGGAGAGAAAGGGACTGTAGTAACAGTCAGCACCAGTTCTACTTTTTCTTCAGCTTCAGCATTCTGCCTAAAGGATTTCCTTTAACAAAACCTAGTCCTGTGTGAGCAGTCAGCTTTGGGGCTGCGTGGGACATCGATCACCACACCCATGGGTGGAAAGCATGAGACAAATCTCAGATAAGGGGGGAACAATTCGAGAATTCGGACTGATGTTTCATACAAAGCAACATTCAAATCAGCATCAAACAGCCGAGCATCTGACTTGAGATGGAAGGATCTGTAATTGAAGCAAAGCTCTAAGTGCTTCTCCTGAGCTAATTGCCATCTGAACGATTGTAAAAAAAGAGAGAAAAGGACTGGAGGGCAAATTACAACTTCGGAGAAGGGATGGACTAAAGTTAGAGGATGCATGCGAGAGTTATGCAGGGAATTTGCAAAGGGTTGGGCAGCTTTTTATGGAACATTTGCCCTTAAGTTTTAAATATGTCCTTGGTTGTGTAAGGGGGATGGGAGTGCAGAGTAGGAAATACCTCTATTTTTGGATAGAGGACATTCAATGTGAATTTAAATACAAAAAATACTACCTTATATAGAACATACAATAATAGCAGACCATCCCTCTTACACAATAATCCTTATGCCACAGGTGAAGCCTAAAGCCAAGTCCCCAGTTCCACTCATTTACCTGGGAGATTTCTGCTGTTGTCCGGAGCAGCTCACGCTCACATTCAGAAGAGTGAGCAGATCTCACACAGCATTGGCACACTGGCCAAAATGGCACACTGTAAAACACTCCAGATAATCACAGCTGGATTAATTAGCAGCAGCTCACATGTTCTGAGCACGCTCACGTTATTACAGGACGCAGAGAGGGACACTTTATCGCCAATAAAGTGCCCAGTTAAAGCCTAATAAATGTAAGCTGCTGAAACTTCCAGAGGTCCAGAAAGTGAGTCCAATCCATCAGTTTTCTGCCACATTATGTTTTCTTGCTCAGGGATTGCAGCAATTTGGAGAACACTTGTTGGTTTTGGTTTTTGCTATAACAATTTCCAGCATGTAATATAGCTTAAATCTGGGATCTGTATTATGAGAGTGCCTGAGCTCTTCTGCAGAACGGAATAAACACCTCATACCAGACTGAGGCAGGCTGTACTTCATAATACCAAGAAAAACAGAAACAACTGATTTTTGCCTTTCGTGAAGCTCAGTAAGGTCTGGATGTAAAAGACAAGTGATGTCAGCAGTATTTTGTCTTCTTATTCAGTGCACTGACAAGACAGCAACACTGTGTGCATTCTGCAAAGCTAGAAAGAGTTTGCTTTGGAAGAAGCACGAGTGCAGCAGGTGACAGAAGCAAAGCTCAGAAAGCCAGCATTTCCTCAGCTCTGCTCAGGCTGCTCTGGGTCTGTGTGCAGGAGGCAGCAGTAGATGCTCCTCCAACTTGGGGCAGGAGGGTGAACTTATTTCATGCTTACAGAGAAAGTCTTTTGGAAAAACAAAGCAGGGACTGCCTGCTATGCACATAGAAATGACCTCGCAGAGAAAAAGGGTTGGCCCTGCAGTGTGCACTGAACACTCGGGATCTTGCAAGCTGAAGTAGAGGCTGTGGGGCAGAGGACTCTGGGACAGCTCTGTGGGTACCGTGAGGGCAGTTTGTTGTAGGGGCCACCCCCCAAGTGCTCTGTATTTGCCCCTGACCCTGCCCTGCCAACCCAGTCCTATTCATGCTGTCTGCAGGAGCAAGAAGAACAGAGGGTCTCCTCAGCTTCCAGCTGCTTCTGGGTCGTGCACGAGAGCACAGTGTGATCCCCATTGCAGGAGATATCTCACATGGCTGCTTTAAGCATGTCTTACCCTGCCCACATGCTGCACTAATGGGCACACCATGTCAATGAGACAAATTCTATATTCCCAGGTAAAATTCTTACTGAAAATAGCATTTCTTGCCTGTGAGAATTTAGTTTTCAGTGGTAGTTTTCTAGAATAAACACAGACTGTGAATATATAATCAGACCTGGAATGTATAATCAGATATTTTCAGATGCCCTTACTACCACCACAACCAGTCGTCCACTTCAACAAGCTGATATGACACGTGAAAGTGCTGAAATCGCTCCAACAGACATTTTCCCCTTCTTGGGTCTCCCCACCACAGCAACCCACGGTTGTGCAGCCTTGGAGAACTGTTTACTTTACCTCAGTAGAATATTCCCAAAAGTCTGTGGCTATTTCCCAATGGTGACGATGGCTGGGGAGGGGATTGCGAGCTGATGATAACGGGATGGAGGAGATTAGGCAGCTAAGCCATCCATTTTAGTTCCAGTGATCAGATTTCACAGCCTTTATCTGAAGCACTGACTGGCTAACTTTTCAAGAGGGGGTAAAATGAAACAGTGCAGCTATAACCAATAACTTAATGCATGTTGATTGCCATCAAAAAATTGTCATCTATCCGAAGGTGCCTGTGTTTCAGTGCTGGTATATGTGTTTGAGCTGGAGAGTTTCATCTTGTAAATGCTTATTCTCGTTATCTGTAGAATTACTTATAGCAGAAAGCTCTGCTCCCACTTGTGATTGCAATCATGGTGCTCACAGTAAGCATCACGGCACAGAGATGAGGTTTATAAAGATCAGCATAGATATCAGGGATGAGATTCTGCTTTAGGCAAACAAAATGCTTCAAGACTGAACAGAAAATACTGGCCTGGACCATTAGGCAGAAATTACTTATCAAGAAGAAAAAAAAAATGCAGCCCAGAAGAATTCAGCCAGTGTTGCCCAGACATTTTACAAGGAATTGTAAATGCTTAGTACCATAGTTGCCAAATACAATGAAACACAATTAACTGGTATTAAGCTTTTTGTGATAAAAGGGACCTTTCCCTTAAGAACAGTTTTTAACTAGCAGCTTTACTTGTTTATCCTTAGAAAGAAAAATCCGTCCCCATATACATATTTTTAATTTAAACCTAAAACCACGGTGTTATTCTTATTAATGCTCTCAGAAAGCTCCCCGGAGTTTTCCAGACCTCCCATAGGTTCCCTGAGGGGAAAAACAGAGCTACACATGGGCAAGTGTGGGGGTGCGAAGGGAAAGAAAAGTTAGTTCCAAGAGCACTGTGATGTGCCAGATCTCAGGAGGCATGGAAAAAAAGCACAAAAATTGTGATTTTTACAAGGGGAACGGCGTATTGATTTGAGACCTTTATATCAAAAGGAACTCAATTAATCTGATTTCAGTTGACTTCCTACATCCCTACCTTTCAAAACCAAAGCAACAACCACAGCAACAAAATATCAACAAATGTGCACAGCAAAAACTGCCATAAGGAAAGATCATGATGTTTAGTGTTAAAAATGGAAAGCACTGCACTTCTGAAGTGCTTGCGGCAGTGGTTCTGTTACAGGAAAGACTTGAGGTCAGTTTAAAATACAGATAGTGATTTCAGAGTTTTGATCCTAGTTGTCATTTCATTCTAATGATGACAGGCTCAGTAAACAGAGCGAGACAAGTCATGTTCCTTGCAAACTGCTGAAGTGATAAACGTGTTATTTAAGATACCCTGTAGGGCTGCCTATATGGAGATGAAATGCAAAACAGGAAAGAAGAGGTGAGAATTTGGTAATAAACATACAGAAACAACAAGCCTCTCTGACTTTGCTGCTGTGGGGTCAGAAATTCAGGTGTACGGACAGTGCTGGAGCTGCTGAGACTTTCACACCACCAAAGTGGCACCAAAGGCTTTTCTCCAAGGATGTGCTTGGCCATCATCGTGATGTCTGCCTTGTGGAGAAGCGTCTGGTGCTGCCATTGGTAACCTGGAAACTCCTTCCTGTTTGCTCACGGAGGAATATATGTGTGTGTTCTGGAGATCTTGTAGTTAGTTTGACTCCAGAAGATAAAAATAAAGCACCATATAGGAGTTAAGAGTCCACTGTAGTGGACATGATGAACCAAGATATTCAGGGGGTTATTGATGTGTTGCATCAGCCTAAGACGTGGTGTAAAACTGCTGCAAATAGATCAAATGCAATAGAAACAGAGGCTTATGATCATTAATTTCCATCATTTTGCTATTCAAGAAAAAAAAAAAAAAACATGAGAAGAGTTTCTCATAATTCCTGCATAGTTTGCTGTGAGGGATTGGCCCAAGCCCTGCAGGAAGGCAGCAGAGGCTCTGCAGGGTCAGTAGTGCACACTTCCAGAGGCTCTCGCACAGCACGGCACGTGATTGTTCACTGCTGCAGTGCAGGCACCTGCTCACCAGGACATGGCAGAGACCTTCCTTACTCTTTTCTCAAAAAGGAATTTCAGGGCAGGAATGTTTTCTTATCAACTGCAGCAACTTTCAGACAGGCAGACTCATGACTGCCGGATCAGATAAAGTAGCTATGGAATTTATAGTGTCCCCATTACACAGTATCTGAGTATGATATGTCACAACATCACACCGACATTGGGAAACACAATCTGCATTTCCCTGTATAAAGGGTGAAACTAGGGCAAGGGGAGAAGAGGTGATTTGCTACAGGTTGCCCAGGAAGATGTCAGCAGAGGGGAGCTGAGCAGCGGCTGCCAGGGTCCTCAGCCAACACCCTGCCCAGCTCTTCCTCTCTAAATTGATGCCTGTGAGATTTCCACCCATGCTGCTGTCTCTGGAGCTGTGCAGGGTACAAGCAGCATGGGATTTCAGAAGCATAAGCAGGGTGGGTAAGAAACCAAGAGGCACGGGGCAGGGCAAGGACAGCCATCCTGCTGTTAGGACACAAAATGCTGCTCTCAGAAAGCTCCCAGCTGCTGGCAGCCATCGAACGGCTGGTCTCTGCCCTGCCTCACCTCAGGGCTGCCTGCTGTACCCTTGCTGATCAGCTTTCCTCAGCATTTACATCTTGCAGGTCTCCTCTGTAAATAAACAAGCAACAAGCACTACTTCAGGGCTGATGTAACTCATGGACACACTCTGAAATGCTGATGGTGGAGAGGTCTCCCAGCCTAACTGATCTTCCTTGCTGTTGCTTGCAAGAATTAGAAGGCTCCCTCTGCTTTCCTTTGTACGTGGCTCCCACTGCAGTGCCGTATCTGTGATTTGTTGCAGATAGGTTTCCACTGGTTCCTTTCTGAGGGTGCACTACACACTTTCTACCTTTGGTTGTTGCATGACCACAGTAACGGCCTACAGTACGGCGAGGAGCTGCAGAGCCTGGGAAGAGGGGAGAACTCTTTGAGTTAACCCAGCTCGGTGCTCAGAGGGAGATGTTATCTGCTGCTCGGCAGAAGTCATTTTTGTGCAAAACCGAGAGATAAGATATGAAAAAACTCGAGACATTTATTTCCATTTCTTGCATTTGGATGCATAGAAGTTAAAAGAGCATTATAGAGCACTTTCTTCAGATGCATTACAAAAGACTCTTCTATACATTTCCAGTCTAATCAAAATCTAAGAAACGGGCATATGTAAGCAGTGATTTAGAAGTTAGCAGATTCTCTAGCTAAGCAGAAATTATTGCTATTCCAGCATAAAAAGTGTTTGTGGGCATACAAAGAAAAAGAGGGTAATGAATAAAAAGTCATGTATTACTCAATAGTCGAAACTGTAACTGTACAGGGAATGAGACGTGCAATATGGGTTATTTGGCTTACTGGGCTTCTGTAAGTGCAGAGATCAGTCTGCACCTGCATTTGTAAACTCCTGAGGTTTGTTCAAGTTCAGATGCTGACAACAACCAGCCACTCAAAAGCTGGTTTCAGCTTTCTGAGTGAAAAAAAAAATCCCGATTTATTCTCTCTATGAATAAACAAATAAAAAAAGCTTCTAATTCAACAGGACTGCTTCTGACGTCGAGTTGTATTCAGTGTAAAGGTATTAGAGTTATTTCAGTGCAACCAACCCAGGGCTGGTGACTCTCAGCAGAGACCACTAAGAAACAACCCAGGCAGTCTGCTGGCACACTACAGCCATTAGAGCATCTCCCACCTCGTCCTGTCTGCACTTCCACTGTACTTAATGAGACCCCGGGGGTCACAGACCGCAAGCTGGGCCTAAAGCTATCACACAGACTGTGACACTACAGGCTGGAATCCGACTGGAACACAGTACAGAGTCAAAATTACATAAAAATAATTTTGTGGCAACTTGCCCTCAATCCCACGTGGGAAGACAGAGAAATGTCACCACTTGTCAAATGAACCAAAAGCACGGAAGAAATCCTCCCACTGAGCTGCAGGCAGGTGAGGCGCAGGGCAGCCTCCCTTCCAGCAGAGCAGGAGCTCTGCTCAGACACAGAGATGGGGCAGAGATGGCACACGGGCTTTTACCTGTGCTAGAACCTGACGTTCTGCCTTTCTGGTGCCCCAAGGATGTGGCCACTCAGCATTTCTGTAGACTAAAGGCAGCATCAGTGAAACATGGGGTACCCTGGGGTGGGCGTGCATGGCTACCTGCCTCAAAACGCTGTGCTGTGACTCTTCGGGAGCGCTGAGTGCTGTGATTTTCAGGTCACACAAAGCCTGAAGATGATTTTACTCCCTTTACAATTTGGCAAACTTCACTGCAGACTTTTTTTTGCAGGGACCAGAACTGAGCAGCACCTCCCCCCATCCCACCCTCCAGTTTCTTTTTACAAGAAAACGATTACATTCATTTGATTCACAACAAAAACAAAACCAAAAAAACACAGAACAACCCCCCAAAACGTATGAATTCTCTTTGTTCCAGATGACTGCAACACTCCTGCATTAGGCAAACCATTTGGTGTGTGCGTGCGAGGCTGCAGAATGAATTTTATTACAGCCACAAAACAGATTTTTAGCAGCAGCTCAGAACTGCATGCAGATGAAAGGGGAACCAGCTGAGCTCGGCGCTGCAAATCGGTTCCCCATGATTCAACTATTTCATCCTCCGGGCTACCATCGCCCTCCTCGTTCTGCAACAAGTGATAATGCTGGCGATAAAAGTCTCTCCTGGATGATCAGGGAAGGGAGATAACAGCTCTCGTGGCCTTGCTTGTGGTTAGCGAATACTTCTTTGACAGATGTTTTGCCAAATGTAGTGGAACGAGAGGGATTAAAAGAAAATAATGATTAAAGACACTAATTGCCATATTGCAGCCTTGCAGAACTTTGTGATACGTTGCTAGAATTTTGCCTTGGAAAAAAAGGAGAGCATTGCTGGGATATAAAGAGTGTGGTATGTGCTTTTGTTCCACTTCAGCCAAATGAGCTTTGCTATAATTATCACTGTTTTGGGTTAATTATGAATAACTATGGATAATTGCCACGTATCAAGTTATGGTGCACTTGGATATGCTATTCCCAGCAAAACGTATGGATAGCCACTGAACTTATACCTGATTCCTTTACGGAACGAGAAGGAAATATTCCTTATCCTGCAGCATTAAAACAAATAAAAAGTGCTGAACAATCAATGTCCGTTCCTTCATTTATCTGCTGTATTTTTTACTCCTTATTGCAAACTTCTGGGCAGCAATTTCAAAGGAGGATCAAACTCAGAATTATGGACTTATATACATGCATATATACAGGTCAGTCAGAATTCTGAGCATTCGGTGTCTCTGAAAATCAAGCCACATTGTTTAAGTGCTGTAAGCCTGGACTGTGAATAGTATTTAGAAATAAAGTTCAAGATGATGTTTACAAGCATTCCTGAATAAAGGCTTAATTATCAGCTCAGCTGCTGGTTTCCAGATGCCCAAATTTACAGTTTTCACTTCATTTGTGCGCCTGTGTGAAAACTTCTGGCAGCGCTCACAATCTCCAGCTTCGGGAAGCACAGATGAGCCAAAAGAAATATTTTTCAGCCATTTAAAGCGAGATGGGGGCATTAAAAAAACAGCGCGGGGAACTGATACCAACATACAAAAACCACGACAGGAATCCGAGCGCTTGGGCTCCCAAATGCAGCCCTGCACATAAAGACAGGCATTATTTCAGCACGCGCCTCTAAATGCGTGCGGGGGCACCCAGGAAGCTGCTTCTTAGGTAGGGAAGATTTATTTGCAGCCCATTCAATACCAGAACTTTGCTACTAAATGCTTTTCAAATACAGTTCATTTTCATGCCATGATCTCTAATGAAAAGTGCCTGCTGAGTGCAGTACAAACCATTTGGTGCCCCAGTGTCAGGGGAGGAAAAGAACAACATTCAGTAAAACTGAAGGTTTTTATTATCACGTCGTAAATGAACAAATGGCATCTGTCAATACAAAGGGGCTCATAGGGGGTATAGAAAGGAAGCTTAGTTATTACGCTCGGGGTGTGCTGCTGAAGTGACAAACTGGAGTTCTATTAACATGCCAGTTATAGATCTCCTCTTCCTCCCCCACCGCCCCGACCATTTTCTTTTACCTCCTTCAATTTGGTACATACCAGAACGGCTGTAAAATGAGCTTTGGTCAGACAGTGCTCACCGTTTAATGCTGGGAGCTGCAATCATCGCTACGAGTAATTAAAAAGTGGGGCCTCTACATTCACATGGAAAATTGGGTCCTGCAGCCGCCCGTCCTCCGGAGAGCATCACCGGGCAGTGAACCCCTTCAAGCACTAATCCCGTCACAGTTTTCATATTTAGGCAATAAACATCTTTCACTGCACTGATAAATGACAAAGGTGTTTATGAGCTTCAGGAAATGTTTATACCATAAGTATAAAAACCAGAGATGGGATTGTTGGTGCTAGGGGGCACTCAGGTCTGTGCTCAGAGCCCGGAGGAGATGCAGGGGTAGGGAGGAAAGGGAGGCTCAGGGGGTGGGAACCTCCAAAATGATTCTTACTAGAAGAGATTAAGCTGCTTTTCTCATAAAACTGTTCAGTGGCCCTGAGCAGGTGTGGCTGCAAGCTGGAACCGCCAGTGAGGCAGAGCCCAAGGAGGGCTGGGGAAGTGCCCAGGACCCCCTGCTCCAGCCTGGGGGAGGAAGTGGGGCTGGAAGTGCCCCCCCGAGGAGCCAGCCCTGCTGCAGGCTCACAGCGGGAGCATCCTGGCAGAGAAAGGGAAAAAGCTGGCGTTGCTCTTTGGGAAAATTCTACAATTAGACCTACAGTATGCTGAAAACAGCTTAGTGGGCCAGACCTAAATCATGTTAGCAACCGTGCGAATGCAGGACATTGGGCATTTTTAATGGAAACAAGAAAATCCCTGAATTGCTTATGTGCTTTATCAGCTTATTCATCTGCCGGGACGAGTTTGTATTTTATTATGAGCAGGCATTTAAAATGAAGCAGGAAAGGAACTGTTATGACTATAAACAACAATTTCGTTCGAACTTATTTTGCAAAATGCCCAGAATACAAAACAAAACTCTCCTGCGAATGCATTACACAAAAGCAGAGTTTTTATAATGCCCTAAAAGGAAAGGTTTTAGCACAATGAATCCTAAGCACCGAAACTGTGAAGTTAGGAGACTCAAGTATAGCATAAGCTGGTCTTGATCAATGTGCATCTCAGGCTGAGCTCATACACTCGAGGCTTGCTGCTGTTTGGCAATGCGTGGGAATGCCAGGGTGGTTACCCACACCCTGTGCTGGCTGGATGAATGCCCTCCCTACACAAAGCAGCACGCTCCTGGCTCCACTTCCAAAGGATGGATGGTGGACACGGCCCCCCAAGATTTCAGGGAGCACTACGGTTACCAAAGGTGTGTCATCTCCTGCAGATCCCACTGAGGATGACGCACAAGCAGACTGCATCCTCCCACCGGCAATGAATTGCAGTCACAAGTGTTGGAGCAAACTCATTGCAAATGGAAATTGTGCAGACAATGACCCAGGCTGCTTGGGATAACACATACTCGTTATTTTTCACCTTCAACACCTGATTCCACCTTGTTCTGACATAATTAATGTGTCACGAGAAGAGCCTGTCTGAGTTTTGCCTCCTCTGACCATGATATTGGGAAAAAACCACCAATTTTGACAAGGCTGTTTGGAGGCCAGGCTTTGCTGTGCTCCCCTCGCAGCAGATCATGCCACCTGCAGACTGGCACGCTTCAATTGGCCGCGCTCCCTTTTCACACCTGCAGAGGATCTGCCCCACCACAGCTGTAGGGCTGCTCACTGTAAAAAGATTTGTCCGAATCTCTGTACAAAAGCTGGGCGGCTTCCTTTCACCAGCTTAGAAATTAAAAAGCCTCTTAAAACATGAATAATCTCGGGGGTGTCGCCTCTCATACTGGATGGCTTTATGCACACATTTCCCTCTCATGCAGACTCCTGCTTTTACAGCTTTATGACAATGACTGCCTGGCTGCAGAATCCTGGTACTGTGCTGCAAATCCAGGTACCCAGCTGAAACAGTCGGCAAAATTTTAACTTCAAATCAGTGCAAAAGCTAATTAATTAACTAAAGATTGCAGCAACTTGCTTCTTTTTGTTTTCATGTGGGGGAGATGAAAGGGTTCCTGCATCTTCAGCAGATGGAGGGATGGGAACGAACCACAGAATTTGCCTCAAATTAAGAAAAAATACATAGCAACTTTAGTAGTTGTTTGTCCCCTTCCCGTGTGTGTTCACCCCAGAAAGAGATTTGCTTGCTGGGAAAGCTGTACAGAAAAAGCAGCTGTTATAAGGATTATAAGCTGTATAAGGATTATTTAGGAAGGAAAAAAAACCGAAAACCTTTCAAATGCATAATGCAGAGTATTCCCACCAGATATGTGATTGCAGCCTGCTTAGGGGAGAACACCGCATCCCTGACAGTGCAGCACACACTGAGGCACCCCAGAGCTGCCCATGTGTCAGAGCTTGTGTGCAGTGGGACTCGGCCTTCACCAGCACAAAGCTGTCCTTACAACCAGAGCAAGAGCCAAAGCTCTTCTTTTTCTGCTGCCGTACCCATGCTGGCTAAGTCACATGAGCAGTTTGAGCACAACATCCTCCCCTCAGTGGCTGTGGACAACCAAAGGAAAAATCAATTTATTTGTGAAGGGGAAAACTTCACCTGAGGTGGTTTTTTGTTTCTTTGTTTGTTTTTAATAAGAAAATACTGAAGAAAGGAGTTCTTACGGAAGAAAGCCCAGGAAACTGCCATCCTTACCTCAGGACTCTAAAATAAATAAGATCAGCTGAACAAGTTATTAACACACAAACAACGATGAGCAGAAGCGCTGTGAGCCACTACAGTGACTGCCAAAGGGAAACACAACGTCGGAACGTTTCCCACCCTTGAGCTCTTGCAGCGGTGAGCATCTCATGGCGCTGACACATCGCTGCGCTCACGGGCGATCCAGAAATGAAAGGAACAAACACAAACCAAATCCCTGCGACATTTCACACCTCATCATCGAGCTCATGTTCAGAGACACTGCTGGGCACTCTTTTGTTATTCGTTACTGATAATCCTGGGGGGGATCGGCCCCCTCTTCATTAGAACTAACATTTGCTTTCTATGGATAAATCTGTAGTATATACACAGTATAGATTTATGAAATTAACGTGTTTTTTTTTTAGCAACAAAACCAATACGGATAGATCGGCACTAAGACTTGACGTTTTCTGGCAGCTTTCATCCAACAAACCTCACCGACCACTGCATGCGGGGAAAGCAAACTCGCATGAAACGAATATCATTAAATCCGCCTAAGTGAGAAAACTGAGACGCTGAGCTGCTGTACATATTCCGGCACAACAAGCAGTTCGTTGAACTTTTTCCTCCACTATTTGCATCTGATAAACAGTTTATTTTCCCATCTATTTAACATACTTGTCTTTTGTCATTCGGTGACAGCACTGCTGGCTTTCAGGACAGATGCACGGCATTCAGCCCAGGATCAGATAAGCACCAGGCTCACTTACTGCAATCGGGAGCCAGGCTGGTCGCATTTAGAATAAGAATTTCTCATGGCGTTACTATTCAAATTCAGAAACAGAGAAATAAATCTGTCTAATCCCCAAAAGCCCACTAAAGCAGTACTTGGAAGCTTCCCATCACGGATGAAACCAGGCACCCTACTCTACCCAAAATGATTAATTATGCTAAAATAGCACCTGAGGTCTGGTTGGTGGTTGGAGGGGAGGTGGCAGTTTGGAGGGTCTCCTGGTGGCCAGCCGTGCTGAGGACGCTGCTTTAGGACACACGACTTCAGCCTTCACGTGCTGAACTCAGCTGGTCACAAAATGTCACAACCCTGATGTATTTTTGTTGAATTTCCAGGTGCATCTTTTCCTCCGAGAGCTGCACTGGCCCAATGGTAGCACCTACACGTGTGTATGGCCAGCAAACACAAGCATGGTGAGCTGAGCCTTCAGGAGGCCCCTGCACCAAGGCAGCACAAAAGGCTCCCTGTGTCTGGGAGCAGTGGAGATGGTTCATACTGGAGATGAGAGAAAAAATACTTTTCACGGGTACAAAGAAGAAGAACTGACAACTTACACTGCATTTGAAGCAATGTGTTTCGTATAAATACCTTTTACTCCTCTCCTCCCATTCACCTCCCCTACTTCTGACATAAACTGTTGCATTCCTTTAAGATTTATGAAAGATTATTTGAGTGAGAAGTGAATGTCTCAGCAAATGACTAACTGACCTTCCACCTATGATCGTGACCCTCAACCAGATGAGCCTTTTGAAGAAATATTTTGGATTCAGTTAGGAAATGGCAGTGTAATTGAAACAAACTTGTGGGGCTGTTCAGCACTTGGGAAGAACAGTGCTTGGTTGGGGATCTTTTGCCAACTGCTTTGCCTGTAGGAGTTAAATTAATGGCCAGTTTTCCCACATACAAGACAAGACACAAGGACATTTTCAGACTGTGGTGGTAATAAAAATGAGTCATTTATATTAAAAAAATAATAGATTGTGTCTCAGAAACAGCTTTCATCAGACCTATAAATCAGCCATAAACTGTAGTCCTTTTTTATATTTGGTAACTGTCCATGTTTTTCTAAACATTTAATGCTAGCCTCACCCTGTAGTCTTGCAAGAGATATCCATGCAGATAAGCAAGCGATGCCTATATTACAGCCCCTTGCATAGTAAGAGAGAAGGAGGTAGGAGCAGCAGTGGCATGAGATGCTGCAGCAGTAATGAGACTGAGTTTGTGTACTACATAAATTATGGCACTTCAAAATTCTCAAGAGTCTCTGAGCCAAAGGTCTCAAATCGTTTGTAAATGTGATTGAAGCTTTCTATTTCCTCTACGAACCAAAGTAGGTTTTGCTTGACATTTAATCTTTGTTCACTCTGCTCAGTGCCTCTACAGATACAGCCAGAAGTTGCCCATAAGTCACACATCTGGGGCTGCCTGAAGTTGCTGTGCAGGGCTGCACTGCTGTCCCAGTTGGGAAATATCTCCAGGGGAAAAAGTCCAAAAGCTGAACAGTGTCTGAGTTATTTCTTTGTGTTTGAAGTTTAAAACAGTGGTGTTAACTAGGAGAACAAAAACAAAACAGAAGAATCCGAAGGGCTGATTTCATAAATAGTTTGATTTAGGCAGTAGAACCTGAAGTGAAGAAAACTCTCAGCGTAAGACACAGTGACCTTTCAGACTATCACTAATTAACCCAATATACAAACTGGAAGTCAGAGCATTCCTGCAGGCAGAGGGAGCAGCTTGCATCATCTCAGTTCTGAAGAAAGAAACTTTGAAAATAGCAGAGATGTGCACATGAGATGAGCACTTTTGACCTCCCTATGCTTTTCTGTTTTTACTTTTAATTCTCTGAGTGCTCTGTTTCTGGTTTGCCTTTCGTGTTATTAAAGTGGGATCACTTAAAAATTCTGGACTTTCTCTCTTTTTACATGTTTTAAACCATGAAAAACAACCCCGACCAACCGACATCAACAGCAATTTTTCACAAACAGCAATAAGATACAGCTATAGTGCAAGGTCTGGTTAGACATTTTAGTAATATGACCTTCATCTTTGCAAGAATCTATTGTTACATTCCATTTATTTTTGTCAATATTGACATCTGACCATGGACACAAAATGATCTCTTTTTCTTGCCTATACTCTCCTGTCCAACTTTGCATTAAGAAAGCAATTGAAAAGCCTAATGCATGGAAAGTGAATCTTTTGTATTCACTATAATGCCCAATTTTTCCTTTGGACTTACCAAAGCTGTCCAAACAAGAGCTAGATTTTCCCTTTCAGGAGAGAATAATGGAAACTTTAAATGAAATCAGAAGGTTGCTTGACCTGTTAGAAACTCTGAGGTAAAACCGATGTGAAATTATAATGTAAAGCCATGTGAGGATGCTGTATCAATTGCAGCGCCTTCTGCAAATCTCGTCTTTTCAACAGAGCTAAAAATTAAAATAACTTGGAAACTTGGAATGATTGTGCCAGCTGCTGAACTACCACATTGTGTGCTACAGCTAGCATGGGAATCTGAGTGCAATTTAATTTAAATTTACTCATAGTGAAAGATTGATTATGAACAATCAAATGGTCTTTTAAATAACTACTAAAAACACTGCTGCTTGCAAGTGAATTTCAGCCAGCACTTTGCAAGATGAGTCCTAAGTACATCCTGCTCACCTCCACACGTGTGAGCCCACAAAAGCAAACCTGGAGCTCTCGAAACTTAGCAACACTTTGACATGCACCAAACCTGAGATGTGACAGGTAATTTTGGATATTCTGAGTCCGGCTGTTGCACCAACAGACCATCAGAAAGCACACATTTCACCTTGAAGAATACAACCCGTCCCTGAAGATACTGCCCCAAACCTTTTTGGTTGAATGCAGTGAAGCATGCAGCGAGAGAGAGGAAGCAGCCAAATTCTCACCCACTTCAGCAAATCTAAACCCATGGTTCTAAGCATGAAGCATGAGATGAATTGGTTACTTCTGCTCCAGCTTACGTTGGAGTTTGCTTAATAAAATAGCATGTTAGCAGAGGGATCCTGGAAGTGAACCAGAAGGAGCAGCACAGTAACGGCTCCTTTAACCTTCCCTGGCCCCTTAATGTCCGCTATGGGCAACCACAAAGGAGGGAGGTGGAGTTCTGTGCACTGTCCGCAGCTTATTAAGAGAAGACAAGAACAGAAAGAAAGAAAAACTGTGTCAGCAGCGGTTTATGAGTAAAACTATTTAACATCAGCCTGTGTGAGGTGCGGGCACTCAGCAATGCAGAGCTGGGGATGCCCAGGGCACTGCCTGCACTCAGCAGAGCCAGAGGAGGGATCACTGTTTAAGATCACTCCAAGTCCAGACTGGAGCTCTGAGCCATGGTTACACATACAACTAAGCTTATGTACCTTTCCTTTAGTTTGAAAGAGAGAGCGCAGTTTGTTCTGAAGATGACAAGTAATACCTGAATCCATTGCTGGACACAAATTGCAAATTCATGCATTTCCCAGGGTTACACCAAGTGGCACACCACCTCTCTTAATCTGCCTCCCTCTCAAATGAATAAATATTCTGTGCATCTTTTGATATAGGCAGGAAAACCTTTAAATACTTTGGGACATTTCTGTTAGAAACAGTTTTTAAAGCCCCATATTTTAAAGGTAAATCGACATCTTTTTAAAAATATCATTCAAGTTTTTTACTGCTCTAACATTAAAGGAATGGCTAGTACTGCCACTGCTTAGAAGGGTTTGCCCTTTGAGCTCAGTGCCTTTTCTTCTTTCTACATGCATTTCGCCACCATTTCTTTTTGATGAAAGTGTTTTCTCCCCCAGCGCTGTGCATTAGGTTGACAATGCACAGGATTGCCAGACGGTTTTGTCGCTTATGCCATAGACTTTACTATTCCTTTGAACCTCGCTCAGCGTAAAAGAAGTTTTTCTTAATAAGTAGTTGTTCATCCTTTGATATGCACATCTGGATGTGCCTCTTATCTACAACGTGGTAATGCTGCTTCCTGAAGATAATGATAAAAGAACAACTGCAAATAACAAAAAAAGAAAAGCTCAAAATACTGTCAGATTTCTTCTAAAGAAATGGGTGGGTGTGGGGTGTGGAAAGAGGTGAAACTCTCTCCTCATTTCTTTGGCCCTTTGTAGTAGGAAAATAAAATAAAAAGAAATACAAGCCCATAAAGAAAACCGCTGATTTACACATAGGAATCGAGGATATGAGAAACACGACTGTACAGATTTGGAAAGTCTTACATAGCTCAAATAAGACGTCGTTTGATTTTCAGTTTACTGCCTATAATAAATCAGAACATCGATATAAATAACAATCAACTCGAAAGCACGTTCTCAGTGCAGCTGATGAATTGATGAGGGAAAAAAAAACCCTTTCCACCTGCATCTGGGACAGACATCTTCCAGCGTACGCTGCCGTGCTGTGTTTGGTACCATGGAATTCAGTTTTCTTTAACTTGCAGATAAAAACTGCTCAGCATTGCTCAGCTGCACCTCCACCAGCTCTCCTGTCAGCTCCTTATCTCTGAGTTTCTCCACTTATTTTCACCATTGGGAGCTGAGGACAGAGGCTGGCAGCGGCAGGATCAGTCCCACAGCACACAGCACGCTGCTGAGAGGCACCAGCTGAGACCGCAGTGCTCTCCTGCACGAGATCTAACCTGCCTTCTCACCGCCTGCCTGAAGATGAGTGCTCCCAACTGCAGACACCGAGAAGCTTCCAGCTGCCAGCTGTGCCACAAATCTTGGCTTTCCCTATGGCACACCTCTGAAGTCATTCCCCTATCTCCGTCAATGAGTCCCAGCTCTTTTTCCTCATGACAAATGAGAAACAGCGAGTCAAACATTTTTGGTCACTGCAGTTGTCAGGTCTGCCTGCCGCATTTCCCACTGCAGGCATGCAGCAAAGGTGAGGAGCAGAAACCCTGCGTGGCACAAACCTGCTGCAGGCGTTGGGCTGCCCTGCCAGGACCTGGATGCACCGCCACGGCTGCGCCGGGCCCTGCTTCGCCCTGCAGATAACATTCATGAATTGATCCCTCATTAGTATGCAGCAGGCATGGGAAAATGATAAACTCCTATTAACACTGTCATGGCAACTGAAAAAATGGCTGCTTTGGAAGAACAAGGTCCACAACAGAAGAAAAGCAAAGGCCTCTTTCCTTTCTTCTGTCTGACATCTGTTGTTTAACATACAAAATTGTATTCTAGTGACACACAGTAATGCAGATGCAGTTAAAGGTTGGTCAGCAATTGCTATCATTATCAGCTCCTATTTTCAGGGCTTACATGGCTCATCTCTGAGATCCTGTTCTGGGCTGCAAGCTGCCACGCAGGATTTTGGACCAGAAGCAAAATTTATTGTACAGATTATGCCTGGATTATGGCTGAGCAGAGAAGAAAAACTGCCATTACTTAATTCTCCTTTGTGACAAAACCTCAGAAAACATACTGTTTTCTTAAGCAAGTTAATTTAAGTCCATCTCCTAAGAAACTCGGGAGTCCAGGAGCGATTAAAAAGCATTGTTGAGTTTTCGGGTGACACAGGAACCTAAATCAGGTTAATTAGGTTAAATTAAGTATACCTAAATGTACACATTGCATTTCCTCACTACTAAAACACTGTTATCATGTAATACATGTACCTGGTATGATTTTTGCTTCTTCACAATCTACTGGTTTTACTTCTGAAACAAGCAGTTTGTGCCATTTCCTACTGAGACCACAGTGCAGTGGATATTTACCATGCACACATAATGCTTTGTGCTGTACCTGACATTGTCACCTTGGGGCTCAATTTTCTTGTTTACAAACTGAGGATAATTTCCTGCAGTTATAAAATATTTAATCTGCTCTTCCATGAAGCAGAATGAGTCCTAAAGCATTGTCATGGACTCAGAATTGATTGGTCAGAGATTCAAAAGGCTAATAATTAGTCTCCCTACCTCCTTAATGGAATCAGAAGGAAGGCAATCCATACACGAATCCGTCCCTACACCCACCCCTCACAGGGGGACCCAGCTCCACAAAGGAGGGGTCCGGCCAACAGCCCCAGTGCAGCCCCTCCAGGGGCACAGTCACAGGATTCATTCTTCTTCCAGTGCTTTACTCTTCTATACTGTGGGCTGAGATGCTGCAAAATGTGTGTCAGAAAGGAAGAAAAAAAAATATTGGATCTGTAAGTGTAGAGGATCTGCTTCAGGTTTCGTCCACATTTCATCTTCACTGCCACAGACCGCAAGCAGAACCTCTCACTGACACACAGACCCTTCTTAGGGACTTCTGCTTCAGAAGATCTATACTCCTTTCAATACAGCCTTCTCCTCTGATAATCACAGAAGTTAATCTTCCCCAGGCTGCCCCTCAGTGCTCCTAGATGCAAGACTGCAGGACTTTTGGAATCAGACACCTGTTGCATTCGGTGGACACTGCACCAGACAAGTCTGCAGTATCTCTAGAAGGTCTCCAGAAGAGCTGCAGATGATTTACACTCCCTACATAAACATCAGCATATCTGTTACACATTGAAGAAAACTCTGGAAAAACAGTAGTTTTGCTAATTGTAGAATTTGTGTGAGATAAATTACCTTTTGTCTGTGAAATCTGGTGAAGTGACTAGCATCCCAAAGAGCAGCATACGCCTGACTACCATCTGCATCCCTCAGAGGTGTATAAGGAATGCATTTTTTCCTGTGCACCTGCACCTAGTAATTGCTTTCCCACAAGAACTCCCTCTCCTTAAGACCGAAGCTGCACTGCGTGCAGATAAATGTGCACAGAGGTGATCTAATTTAATTTCCTCTCATTAATAGCCTTCCTCCATGGCAACATATCAACTGTGACAATAAGGACACCTGAGTATACGCATATTCTGTGTAGTCTTTTTATAGGCAAAACCACACCAAGCACATTAAAGGAAACAAAAAGACAATTCCGAAATGTCTTTCAAGCATTTCAATCAGGGCAATATCTCAAGCAGAAGACCTGGGTTTATACACAGTTGTAGGCAAAAGTCCCAGGGCTGGGATTGAGGATTCTTGCAGCAGCAGCCACATCTGCATCAGCACAGGGAGCTGTGCAGCAGCAGGTGGGCATGGAGCCCCGGTGCCAGAGCCAAGCCAGCTGCTCCCCAGCACAGCTCCTTACTCACATCTTTTGGAAAGGACTGGCTGACACTGCCTTGCAGTTGATACGTGGGGTTTAGTTTTAATTCCCTACAGTTCTGGCTAAATCTTTGTTAAATATAGACCAGGTCTGCTTTTACTCATTCTTCTACTCTTTTTCTGAGTGCAATTTGCGGGTTCTCATTGTGTCAGATCCCGTAGTGCTTCTCCAGTTTTCATTATTTTCAGGGGATATTTGGGAATAGAAAACCAATCACAGATGTCTTAAGTGCAAGTTGAATTTCATTGTGTTACCCGATTTGCAAAGAGGAGAGGAAGAAGGAAGGTCACAAAGCATGTTTTTGTGTCTGACCATTTATCAGATAGTAATGTATTTACAGCTTTTGTGTTGAATGGTAAATATCTCACCACAAAAACTGCCATTGTTTGGACCCTGGTGGCTGGTCCAGGCAGACAACAATCAACACTAAAAGACATCACTGCTGACATTACAAAACAGTATCTGCATAGGAATGCTGCACTCACTTTGTACAGCTTGAGTGATGATAACACAAAGGGAGGGGGGATGGGGGGACCCCAAATCAAGACACCAAATCTGCTGCCATCCAGAGTAAATAACAGAACCAGAAGCTGTAGCAGTGGCTGGACAGGAAAACCAACTCAGATGAATGGCTGAACAAAACCCACTGCTTCCTTCTTGCAACACTGACATCCTGGATTTAAAAATTCCTCTCCAAAGCCATTCAATTCCCTTCATCCTCCAAAACCAGGAATCCTGAAAATATAACTACCCTGCCTTAGTGCCAGCAGCTGCTGAACAACAGAGAAGCTGCTCTGCTGGTTGCTCTCCTGCTGGAAAGGGCTCCTGTTTTCCAGGAAGGGAGAAAGATTTGGAGATGTCTGTTCCCAGCTGGAGACCTGCATCCGGGCTCCCAGCTGGGTGGGAAGGAGTTGGGTGTCGATCACCCCAGTCCTGGTATGGTCAGCCTGGTGGGCCTGCCCTGCACTACACATGTTCAATGCCAAGACTCACAGAATGGTCGTCCAAAAATAATACAGAGCCCAGCAGAGATAGGGGAACAGAAATGAAATGGGAATGTCTCTCCCCCATCCCTCCTATGGCTTCCTGTAGTTTGAATTAAAGCAATGCTTTGCGCTTCCCTTCTCCATCCCCATTTACTGGTCTGGAAGTTGTCTCTACAGTTTGAGAGTGAAACCACCAGCCTGCCCCAGAGGTCTGCAAACACAGAGAGCCATCCAAAACCCTCTGAAGGCTGTCTGTCTTTGCTGCCATGCTTTCATAATTTCAGCGAGCCCTGGTTAAGCCCAGGTATAAGCCACTTTCACATTTACACATGCTCTGAAACTTGATGAGACAATGCTGCTTGGTTTGGATCTAAAATGTGTTATTAAACTTAAATATAACAACAAAAACAACCTTTTGTTTTTAAAAGAGATTTTCTGTTCCAGTTCTGCAGACTCAGGAGGTTGAGAGATTTGGGAAAAACACACTTATCTACAATTAATGCAAGCCTTGAGCTTGTGAAGACTCACATAGTGCTAGTTCCCATGTATTCTTGTTTTTGAATTATACAGTGCTTCCTTTAAAGAGTTCGCAAAGGAGGCAGCACCTCAGTGACTTTCTTGGATCCAACAGAAGCAATGGAAGTTTACAGCAAAATGCATTTTCCTCGATGTGCTAATCTGAAATGCATCAGCACACACAGAAAATCTCGCTATTCCTCCGGAAGATAATTTGTGACATTTGGCCCTGGTGAGAGTAGGAACAGAGCTGTGCACCGCTGACACTTTTCGTACAAAGAAACAAACCAAGTACGTTTTGAAATCAAATTACTGCATTGGAAGCACACCTCGTATTGACATCGCAGCATTAGAAAAATAATGCAAAAAACTTGTTTTACAGAGCTTCTGCCCTAAGAAGGAATGACACAAAAGGCATTTTTGTGCCATTAAGTTCCATCCTTTGGAACATATGTAAAGTCCTACCTGATCACTGCAGTGTCTAAGATTCAGATTTACTCTTGCAGGATAGCTTTTGTCATCTCCCCAGTAATTTATGAAGTTACTCTATGGCCCAACACAGCTGGTTTGAAAACTGGATAGAAATGAAAACACAAATCACAAATTTGATGCACAGGAGGAGGGAAGAAAATCTGCTTTGTCTTTCACTGTAGTAGGTAAGGCTTGATGTTTTATGTCCATGGCATAAACTACCATTTGCCAGCACAGCCGTTGGGGTTTACTCATAGATGCAGTCAGTGTGGGGTTGAACACGTGTGGCAGCAAGGGGGCCCTGGGCACAATCTTTGCAGCAGTGTTATTGCTCCGGTGTGTTTAAGGCATCAAACTGCAGTCATGAAAAATGTCACCTTGTTGCATCAGCTCTGCAGGTAGTACCTAAAACACCCGGATCTGGTTCCCCAGTCTGAGTTGTTCCTGTGTGTAGCAGCAGACCCATCTCACCCACCCTCTACTTGCACATCACACTTGGGGTCTGATGATAACTGCATCATACATCTCTAATTTTTCTGGTTTCACAGAATCTGACACAGCACTTGATAATGCACTTCAAGGCATCGCATAGTTCAAGGTTCTGGATTTAAACCACAAGAAAAGAAAGCAGGCAAATCCACGATAACATTTATATCCTGGTTTACAGCCATTAGAATCCATCAAAAATTACCACAAACATGCAATACGCACCCTCTGTGTATCTGCTGTCACTTACTACCTGTGTATCTTCCAGTAATCAAGGTCTCCTTGTGGAAAGAGGCAATGAGATTTTCCTACAGTACCAACAAAACTCAGGTCCAGTCTCACAGAAACTGGAGCAGCCATGCTGCAAAATTCAGGGGAGATGTCTGCATGTAAGTCATTTCAAAGCATGTGAGGAATTTAAGGAACCTTAGATCAGCTGGAGAGTCTGAGAGAATACAACAAATTCATTAAATCTATGCCAGTAATTCACATCACATCATAAGAGCTGAAAAGAACCAAAACCCACCCTGCTGAATTGAGTGATTTCATCAATGAAGATTAGCCCTCCCCTCACATTAATAGAGACCTTGAAGTCTGTAATGGCTGTGATAAGTATTTGGTTACACTGATGTAAATGTACATTTTCTTATCAATATGCAAACAGAACCCTAATCTATTTATCTCCTTCATATTTTATTTGGGGGATGGAGGCTAGGAGAGTTGTCTTTGAAGGCTGCTTTCAAACTTTGATATCTAATGAGTCCAAATTGACTTCCAAAGCAAATAATTATTACGTGCAAAGAGGATTGTTTTATTCTCTCAGTAGCATTTTCCAGGCTTCATCAAACAAGTTCTGAAACAGGCTGCAGCTGTGTGTAGGATTTACCTTCTGCAGGGTGTGTTTGAGTAGGTCAGCCACTACAAACGCCCTTACCAAATTAAGGCAGAATAATGCCCACATCTCCCTTGGGAGCCCTCATGTAGGAGGCCAAGCAGTCTTTAATTCCTCAGGGGGAGAAGTCACGTTAGAAGATGCTAGGCTAAAGACAGGGAGCCAATGACCCCCTGACAATTGTTACCAATTCATTTCTAGAAAAAGTACAGTGGTTTTGATTGCAGGAAGCATTGATGCAGGCAATAACAGCTCCTGACTGCCAGCCACCCCTCTTGTGTGAACCTCAGTTGTGCCCCAGAATGACTGTAAGTGCTCAGAATGGGAACAGCTTTACAAATATACATTCTTAAATAGGCAGGGTTTGGTTGGCTGCCAGCAAGGGACAGAGAAAACATTTTAGCAGGTCCCTCCTGACAGCTGCCAATAAGCCTGGCCTACACACACCTCCAGCTTCAACAAAATGAATGTTTTCTCACCCTGCCATATTTTCACAGAGAGACAAACGTGGTTTTACAATGTCCAGTTATCTGCATCACTGCTAGGATAGTAAGCTGTGAAGGACATGACCAGATGGCTCTGCCTTGGCCTCCACAACCAACACTGCTTTTCCGCGCACTCCCAAAAGGCAGAACAGGCGCAGAGGTGCACAGAGCCCCTCCTGTGGGACCCAGCCCTGGAGCCCATGCTTGTCCCCATGGGGCACTGGGATGCTGAGGGGAGCTGAGTGCTTTCTTCTTCAACACTGCCTTCTCCTTCACGATTTCTCAGTTAAAGCTTCAGCTGCTTCATTACTTGAAAGCAAGTACTTAATTTGCTCAATCAGAAGAGAACACTGAATACGTAACCAGTTGTCATCCACGGTGCTCAAACGGGACATTTGCTATATGCCATGCAACCCCTAGCTCACTGGAACACCAGGTTTTTTGCTAAGCAGACCATTGGTCTTGCATAAATACAGAAAATGTAATTGCTTTCCACCAAGAAATTATTTCAAGCATAATGCTTAAGGGTGTTTACAGTTAAAATACCAACAAAACATGTAGAGGTACACATTTCTATACAGTATATGGGAAACACCTGGCCTCAGAAACATTTGGGTAAAAATTGCTGTCAACCTTCTGTTTGTCAAAAGGGTATATTTATCCTCTGACTTTCTGTCATGACCTTTGCATTCTGAAATGAATTAAAGGTTTATGTGCAGGAATGCAGAGAGCAGGAAATCAGGAAATAGCATGGGAAATGGCTTTCCTGTCCCGTTTCACTGCTTTACGTACTGTAACGTCATCGAGTGCAGAGATTCTGCCTGTTTATGTTGGCATCCTTGATCTGGAGCTGCCTGTCATATCGCTTTGCTCCTGCTGCTGTATGGCCAAGGTGATCCAGTAAAAGATGCAGCGTTGGTTTGATTTGGGGTGAGACAGCAAGAGACACATTCAATTTTGACAGTGATCCGTTTATGTGGTTAACTGGACAAGCAGACATGTTTGAACTAGTTGGCACAATTAACGCTCGCTTTGAACCATTTGCCCCTGAATACATTTTTAAAAGCAAAAGCTGAAAGATCAGATCTACCAAGGAAGCAGGTGATTCGTCCGGCATTTTCATTGTCACACAGCAATTTCTCTGGAGGAATGCATGGTTTGGAAATAGAGTTCATGAACTAAGAATGTGAGGAAAGAATTCATATTTTGTAAACAATTTTTGGTAAGTCTTCAATGCTTTTAAGCAGTACAACAATGAACCAAGTGGGCAAAGAGCCTGACCTAATTGCCTCTTAACAATCTTACTGAAATACTGAGTTAGGCTGAATTGGTGGAATTGGTCACTTTTGCTCTACATGGGAGCAACTCTAAGTGCTTGAATGATTTCAAAGATGTAAGACTGAGCCAGATGAATAAAACATACAAAAAAAAAAAAGAGAGAGAAAAAGAAGAAAACAAACAGATTTTACAGAAACCTTGCATGAAAAGCTATCTCCAGTATTTTCTGAAAGTATTTGGTAACTGCTTTTTAAGGAGCTATTAGAGATGTGCTCTCCAAATGTCTTACACACCAAGCGTCTTTCACCTAAAGATGAGTGCCAGGATCTGCCTCCAACTTAGCTGTATTTTAAAGCTCTGGTTTGGCCTTTGGAATTAAGTAAAAACTGCAGAAATGAACAGGAATGGAGAAGAACTGCAGAACTCATTCAGCAGTTTGTGAGATCACGTCCCTGCAGACTGATCATTGCTGAAACCTCTTCCATTCAGGTTGCAGGGCGCTGCCACTCACAGTCACATACAACAGATCAGTTTGACCTCCACCCTCCCCGAAATTTACTCTTACTCTATATGATCTATATCTGGATGGGGGGAGGGAAAAAAAAAAAAGCTAATTTTTACTGCTTTGCTTTACATCTGTTTCAAACAAATCAACCAACGTAGATAAAACACAAGTTTTCATTCAGCTGCTTAAATAGGGCATTTTGAAGTGGCTTGGTGTTTACAGGAAGCTCCAAAGTAGGAATGCATATTTTTATGCAGTAATTAGCAATTGTTTAATATGCCAAATGGGAAGGCCAAGAACGGCATAAACACATAATTGTTACCAGGCAGGGAGAAGCAGAGCATTAGGAGATAGCATAAATAGTCAAACGTGACCTCAAAAGGTCAAAAGAGAACTAAACAATTTTGTCACAGCACTTGCTTATTTAAGTCAATGCAAGTCCAATTTCCTCTCTGCAGTTTTGCCTGGTGTTTTATACTGCCCGGTATTCTTCTGTGACACACACACATGCAGACACACACACACACAATCCCTGTCCCCAGTACACTTACAAGTTGTTGGTGATTATTAAGCAAGAACGATCCAGAGCATTTTGCAAGTCAAAGAAGACTGCTTTAAAACCACATAAAACGCTGAACTGAAAACGTCCCCATTATATTAATTTCTAATGAGGATTTGCTGAGGTCAGTGATGATAAAAACGCAAGTCAGCTAGGGAGGCAGTCTGTAACCTAGCTGGTGTTTTTAAACCCCTGCCATGCCCTACAAGACTTCGCTGGCACTGAGGAGTAACAAAATTAAAATGGTTACAAGCGAATCTCCAAAACAAAGGATATTCACGAAATTCATGTTTGACTTCCAGAAAAAGAATCCTCTTTCTACCAGGCTACGAGGCTGGGACTGCAGCGTGAGGGAACTGCCCTACAGCAGGAAGCACACGGAAGACAGGATGATTTGGTTACACTTTAAATCGCGGCCAGTTGCAGCGCCTGCTCTTCAGAACAAACAGGGCGTTTTATCCTCATGCTCTTTTTTTTTAATTTCATTTTTAAGTTTTCTTGGAGCGATTACAGAAATCACCTAAATCCCGAGGGGAACTATGCCTCAGTGACAAAACAAATTTGCCACAAATCATTTTACAAAAGAACAGCAGGACTTGAGACCAAACTCGGGAACTGTTCCTATTCATCATTCATTTGTTTTGGAAACTCCACCCTCCTCCTGCCATGTTCAATATCTAATTGGCATTCTGACACTTCAGATAACTAAACATCTGCTGCGTGGATGCTTCTCAGAAGTCTTTTGTTCTGTAAGTTGGAGTTCAAGGGACACAACTCACCGATACACTGGATTCATGCCATTGTTAGGGCAACTACTCTCCCTGAATGGAGAGAAAACAGGCAAATAAAAGCGTTTTGCACAAATACTTCCCCCTACCCGTCTGATAAGCTTTCTGAGGAGGCAGCGTATTAAAATTCAGATGTCAGAGCGCTGCCGCTTCTCAGCTATTTCCGCAGTTTGGAAAGTCAGGGTCTTTGCAAACCTCCTGTTAACAGTTGCTGACAAAAGGTTAATTTCCGTTGCAGTGACATGAGGGTTTCATCGCTCCGTGAGACCGAATGCAGGTCGTTTATTTATTTTTTAATATCGAAGCTCGATAGCGAATGTCTGCCATTCGGGGCTGCTCCGAGAACTTATAATAAGTAGTTTGAAAGTATTTTGGAACAGAATAAAAAAAAAAAAAAGCATTGATCTGGGAAGTAAAATTATCGCTAGATCAAGAAATAAATTCTGTATAAAAGTTGGGGAGAAATACAGGCTCGTGTCTGCTGCCAGGGCTTCGTTAGCCGCCAGGTTTTATCACAGGTCCGGCTCAGCTACGACCACAAATCCACTGCAGCAGATTGCGGAGCGTTCAGAGCAGGCTGTGCGCTGCGGGGCAGCCCCGCACGGCGGGCAGGGCGCTGAGAGCCGCGCCGGGCCGACGGGGCCCCCGGGCCGGAGCTGCAGCACTGCCCTCCCTGGGATTTCCAAGCCCTGTGGGTGCATTTCTTTCCTGTGAAAATCGAACACTGAAATGAAGTTGCTGTAAGCTCTGTGAGGCGGGTTACGGAGAAGGGCACGATGAATGCCCCTAAAAACCCTTTGTGCCCACGCTGCTGCATGAAAAAGACTGCTGAATACACTGCATAGGAAACAACTCTCGTCATTGTCCCTCTGCGCACACAATCACTCAAATGATGCATGTAAATAAGAGATTTTATAGGCGCATTCACTTTGCAAATCCTTCCCATCTATTCCAAAAGAGCCACATTGTAAACATTAACAGGCTAATTGTGAGCCTGAATTTAGCAGAAAGGCTTCCAGTAACAGATGAGCAGCACGGAATTAGTCGGACTGACTTCTATATTCCAGACACCTCACTGGTTACCAGCCGCAGATTTTAGCCCTTGCAAGCATTCATAACGTATGAAATTTCTCCTGCGACATCTAAATACACCAGCCAACTAGCAGAGGAAGGAGATAAATTCGTGTTAAGTATCTGTCTAGACATAGAAAGGGATGAAAGTAAAAAAAAGAAAAAATAAAAATCATAGCTACTTATTTAAATGAATGGCTCCTCGGGAGCTGACACAAACGGAACAGTTCACAAAGGAGTCACAACTGATATTTCCCAGAGGTATTTCTGGTGAAGAACTGGGTAGCCATAAAGAGCGAGATGAGGTAGGTGAAAGTGGATTGGCCATTTGTACCCTCCTGATGACAACCACGGCTGAAAGCGATCTTGTCCCTTGTTAAAGTTGATTTATATTTCGTGTGAAGAGTCCGGACTGGCAAGGATGGAGTCAGCACATGGATTTGGGAAATCTGGATTTAATCCCCTGCTTTTCTAAGCAAAACCTTCCTTGACAAAGCAACTTCAGCATGGGACCTTCAGTACATGTAGTCTAGCATTTGTTGCAAACATGTTTTGCATTCAGGCACAAAATTAACAAATCCATCGTGCTTCCCTTTGTTTCCACAGGGGATATCCTAGCACATGGCCAGGATAATTAAACCCTCCATGTAATTTTACCAAAGTTAGGTAGCTGGAAGAGTAACCCCAGCCCCAGGTCTCCTTGGCCAGTCAGGCAGTGCCTGTCACCTCCCTGGCCAGGATTAGTGGCAGTGCATTGCCAAGGGGCTGAGAAATTAACTACAGGAGAAATTACGTGTGGGAATTTGGAGCAGTCTGGATCTGGATCAACATCTGCCACTTCAGGATGATCATAAAACACGTTGCAGGAGATGAGCTTACTTTCTGTTGCCTGGAAAACATACTATAGAACAGCAATGCCTTATAATGCCATTTCTGTTCCTGCTTTTGAGGTTTCAAAACTTGTGGCATCTTCAACCACATCTCTTCATCTGAGATGCAAAGCTCTCAAAGCAGGGATGCTTGTTTTCCCCAGCGGAGCACACAGACCTGGCTCCAAGAGGAGGCACTGTTTCACTGCAGTGACATTTCTGCTCCATAACCTTCTGCCTGGAAGGCGTCTGGTTGGTAAGTTTTTCTCCTGAGGAAAACGAGAGCCTGACACACTAAAAAGGGAGAGAGCTGGAGCTCTCTGCATGCCGTGTCTCCAGTTTTGTGCTCTCTGTAGAACCAGGTCTGCACAGGCAGGTACTTACAGTCAGCTCCCATACACACACTTCTCCATTGCCTGGCTCAAGGAGTCCCTTGGAGCTTTTTCCCTTCCTCCATGCCAGCCACGCCTGCTCTCCTGGTTTCTGGACATGGCTGCTGGGGCCTCCTGTCAGTCTGTCCAACCCACTTTCTCTTTTCTCCCCTGCCTTTTTTTTTCTTGTAAAAAAGAGAGATGAACCTCCATGTCAATGAATCCCTGACCTACACGGGCTGACCCTGAGGAGTCAGAGATAATGCATGAGAGTAAACGAGGTCAAAAATGGTGAAAAAGCCGCCACGTGGCTGCCGTCCCCGCAAGGTTTTGCAGGGCCACAACTTCCTGAGTGCCGCCCGGCGCACGGATAAGTTTCACCTTCTGTGTCCTTTAAAGGCCTCTCAGATTCTTTACATATATTTTTGGCAAGGTTTACTGCCAAAAAGGGTAACCCGAGCGAGAGGGGGACAAGGGAACATTTCCTCATCCTGTCCTTCCTTCATCCCTCCGCAGTGCTGGCACTTGAGCAGCTGTGACAAGCCTGCTTCTGCCCGGGGTGATGTGATGTGGTGCCTGGGCTCAGCGGCTGTGCCAGCAGGATGTGCAGATGGGAAACCCGGCTGTGCCCCCAGAGCCACCTGAACAGCCTGGAGGTGCCAGCATCCAGCGAGGGAAAACTCGCTCCTCAGGATGGGCTTAAAAGGAATAAATATGCACATACAGAGAGACATAAAATGTCAGCCTGCCTATCTGTGCTTGTACCTTACAACAATGGTCATATGCAAAGCCTGCCGAAGCATTCTATTTGAATCAGACAGCCTGCAGCTTTCTTGAATATGAAAAGGAAAAAAATCTGTTCACAAAACAGGTCTGAGAAGCCTTACCTGAGAAAGTGACAGCATTAGGATCATAAGTATTCACCCACAGCATGAAACAGGCTTCCTCACTGATGGCAACATCGCATCCAGGTGTTAGGCCTCAACCCCACTTCAACTATTGTTTATTGCCATTGCATGGATTAATCCCTGCTGTCAGTCTGGCCTGCAAGATGCTCTCAGAAAGAAAGGTCTGCATAGCATCACGAATGTCAGATCCTGCTTTGATACACTTTATCTTCCCTTATCCCTTCAAACTCACCATGACTACTCTTCCTGACATGCTAAAAATGCTTTAGAATCAGTGCATATTGGCTAAACTTTGGTTTGAGGGGGAAAAAACCTGCCCACCCCCACTTTACTTCTTTTTTTGTTTTTTTTGACAGAAATCATTGTTGATCTGATAAGAAGTTTGTGGAGTATCCAGTTACAAACTGAGAATCCCCAGAGTTGGGGATTCATTAGTAGTTATCCTAGTGTTACAGGAAGTAAACAGCTTTTAGATGTGCATTTTGCATCTAATTATGTCACAGTCCACCGGCCTTCTCAAAGGTGTGTTGTTTTTCAGGGTAATACATTAAAGATAACAGATTTTACAACAACAGCTGAGAAAAAAAGCAGAAATAGATAAGTCGTGGAAGCTTTTGAAAGAAGTCAGAGATCTTTGCTGCGCTGCGAAGACAACTGGGTGTCATTTGGGAGGATGTGAAACTCTATCCAGCAAAAAAGGGCTGTTAAAGCACGTCCATTTTTGTGGCTCCTATTGTACTTCCAGAAAGGTCCTGAATCCATCTGATTTTGTGCTTTCCCATTAAACAATTAATTTCACTTCATACTGACTGGTGTTCTCAGATTCATTAAAGCAAGCTATTCTGGATTTGCATTGCAGCACGACAAGGCAGAGTTGAGCCTGAGGGTTTCTCCACTCAGAACTTGTAGTTTTCTATAGAGGATCAATTCAACTTCATATAATTAAATCGCTGTGCAACCAAAAAGTAAATTTTTAACGTAAAACTTTTGGTATTTCAGCTGAGCTGAGTTTATCGAGACTCAAGAAGCACTTTTTTCTAGCAGATGGGATGCCAAGGCATTTCTCTCTGCTGTCCATGGAGCCTTTGCCTGTTGCCCATATCCTAACCCAGGTGCTCACATGACCCACCTGCTCCCACCCCAGCATGGCAGCTGGCATGGCCCCACCTGTGGCAAGTGGACTGGGGCAGAGGCTGAGATTTGTGCCACCAGCAACGTGCAGGGAAGAATCTGGACCTGCTGAGCTCAAATCATGCCATAGAAATGACAACTGGAATAAGTAAAGGACAGTAGATCCTCCTGGGACACAGACTAATGTGATAGGAGAGATGTACCCTCAGGTGCACCAGCACAGCACTGCCTGCCAAGAAATGGTTTGCATTTGCTATGATTTTCACTTATTTTCAGAGATGCTAAAAAGAGGACAACAGTACATTTGGGACACAAACAAGGACATTCCTGTGACTGCTGTCCAGGATGTATTTAAGTAGGGGATGACTGATCCCATTAGTCTGCTAAATTCCAGACTCAGGGGTGCAGAGAACAACATTCTCAAGATGCAGGCATTTTCATCCAGTTTTTGCTTTAAGAAAAGAAGTCTATGTTACAACTTGGCAAATGATAATTTGATAATGAGCAGAAGTCAAAGGTTTTGCTAAAGCACATTTAGCCCATGTTATGCCTCTCAAAGTTATTTGTCAGCCATTTCCTGGGAAAGATGATTTTTTGATGATTTTAGAGTTCTTTTACATCCCTTCTCAGTTCAAAAGGCTACAGTTTTGTTCATTTGCTCGCTGTCACAAAAGAAACCACAATACTGCCACTGGCTGCTCCTGCTCAGCTCAAAGCTGTGCAGTCAGACTGCCTGCTCCCTATTCTGATCTTATATCACTTCCAGCCATCTCCTAGACAGCAGCAGCACAGAATATCTCCCTGCTTTCCCCATACGTAACAATGGGTAGCAAAGAGAAGCTCCATCATCTACTGGTCCGTGTCTCATCCTTTCTGCTGGCAGCTTGAAGAGCTTGCAGTGCCAGGCTGCCCTTGGCTTCTCAGCAGCGCACACACATTCAGAATTCACAGCAGCTTTTCCCTTGGTGTTCTGCCACAGTTCTCTGCCATTGCCCGCTTCTGTTTCACAACACTTTCCTAGTGGAAAGAACGATATCTGGATAAATCTGGCTGTTCCCAAATCCTCCTGGACCAGTAAGCAATGGCTAGGAATAGAATTATGGGGTGGAGCTGGGGAGCAGGTTTGCCCTATAGATACTTGGGCTTTTGCCTTTCATTCCCTCGTCCAGCACCTATAGTTGTATAGTGATGCAAATCAAAGACAACATGCACAGGAAACACAGGTGGTTTCCCCTTGCTTTTCTCCAGTTTCTAACAAGGAAAATCTGGACTGCTGCTCATGCCTCCATCAGCACACTAACAAATCATCTCCTTCCCACCATTTCGTGCACATACATCTTGAGAAACTGATCTTCCTTTGGGACTTCTATTTCTCACATTTGGTCAGAACTGGCCAAATGCAGAAGGGGATGAGGGAGATGGGCACAGAGTCGTGCAGGGTGTACAGCCATGCAAACCTCACGTCCCCAGGAGATGCAGCTCCTTCCACCACTTCCAGCACATGACCAAGTTCCTCCCACCTACAGAGGGGAAATGCAGTTCTTCTTTCACACCCTATCAGAGCATTGCTAACGTCTTCCTACTGATCAGAAGTGCTGTAAAAGGCTACGTTACTCCACCTCTGCAGCTGGCCACCATAGAATCATGCAATCATTAAGGTGGGAAAAGACCTTTGAGATTCCTAAGCCCAATCACAGCCCACTGTGCCCACTGCCCACATCCCTCAGTGCCACATCTCTGCAGTTCTGGGACACCTCCATGGGCGGTGACCCCACCACCCCTGGGCAGCCGTGCCACTGCTTAACTGCTCATTCAGACAAGAATTTTCACGGATACATGCAGTACCCACATTTTAAGAATATAAATGCTTTTTTTTTTTTCTTCTTTTTTTAGTCAACGTTTCAGTAGTGTAAAGTGAATTAATTTGTTTGAATTCACAGCTAGAAGAGTGGCTATGTTTCTAGGAAACTACAAAATGAAGGCATTTTGGATGGCATTCAAAAAGGAATGCGAAAGACCTGCTGGCAATGACAAAACAGAATTTGAGCTCAGAATGGAAAATGGATGGGTTGTAAATAACACCGACGTTAGAACCTCAATTGATTCAGTCCCACAGATAATCTATTATATTCTTCCAGTGGAATTTGTTTTGCTTGAAAGGAATTATATGAAATCATAAACGTCATTAACTTTGAGTGACTCATTTTTTTTTCTGTAACCAGATGTTTAGTTACAGCTGATAAAGCATGAAAACCCGCATTCCTCACAGCTTGCTCCGCATGGGTGTGTTGGGCAATGATGACAACCATTAAGGTACAGCATTGCTCCTTGCTGGCAGTGACTGATGTGCTTATCAGGGCCAGCCGGGACCTGGAATGCCACAAGAAGAGGAAATATGAATAAATCTGAAAGGAGTGTAATGAATCCTGAGAGCGCTTATAGCTCAAAGAGATTGAAAAACAAAGTGCAAACAAATTAGGAGAGAATCCATGCTGCCATTCTGCGGGACAAAGGAAGCACCAGACAGTGCTAAGAAGTGACTGTTACCAAGACTGCAAGTGAAGGTGAGGGTGCAGCTACAGCTGCTCATGGATGCTGCAAGAGCTCCACATCTTGCATGTGTCTGCACAGCTCAGACAAGAGACGAATTTCTCAGTGGAAGACGTGGTCCAGGAGATCCAGCTGTGCCTATGAGCATTTGGGTGCAGTCAATAGGTTTATACATCTTAGACTTCCCAGGAGCACTTAGGAGATGGGAATGGCTTTTGTTAGTACTTTACCCACATGTTTTCAAACACACTGAGAACCCTCAAGCTTTGCTGGTTGTGGAGATGTATGTCACACTGCTGACACAAGCTGGCAGCTCACGGGGGTCACCCAGACCCCACATCAGTACGGCTGTCCCATCTTCACACCCAACACACACTGGGGTCAGCATTTCTTTGAATAATGAATTCTGCGTCTTCTAACAAACAGAAAACTTAAGCTGTAAGAAGTCAATGAAAATCAAGGAATCATAGAATGAATTACAGAGTGGTTTGGGTTGGAAGGGACCTTTTAAGATCACCTACTTCCAGCCCCTGCTATAGGCAGGGACACCTCCCTCTGGACCGTGTTGCTCACAGCCTCATCCAACCCGGCTCTGAGTGCTTCCATGCAGGGGGATGTGGAAGGAAATGTTAAGGGTTTTCTTACTGCACTTTTAATAAACAGATTAATCACCTCCAGAAATAGAAAACGTCAGTCAGATCATCTTGTCTGACACAAGGTCAGCCTCCTGCAAACGAGGCTGGTGGTATGTCAGATGGGAAGATAAAGCAGCAGCTTTGCACGACGCGAGCCCAAGGTGCAGTTACCTGCAGAGGGAATTCATTTCATTCTTTTCAGGATCGTGCCCAACCCTACAGGGACCTGAGCTGAGAAACATGACTTTGTTACTGCTGTTCTTAGTGCGCTTACCACATTTACTTCAAAATCCAGAGAAGTCATTAAAAAAAAAAAAAGCAAACCAAAACAACAAAAAAAACCAACAGCCTGGATAGACTGAGCTCACATGGGGATGAGGGCTGATGCGTTTTGAATGGATCTGCCTGGAATGATTCAAGAAGTTACCACCCTTGTTTGCTCGCTCCCACCTCCTGGGCAGCCACCAGCAATGCAGAGCAGCAACAGAGAACAGCAGCTTGGGTTGCACCCCCCGACCTGCAGGAATGTGCCTGCCAGAACTGTGCCAACACAGGGCAGCCCTGGCATCCTGGCTCTGGATCCTGCTCTTGTTTGGAGCTTCTGTTTGAGCATTAATTGCTCCACGGTTTGGAAATACAGCTGCATTACACACAGGCACTCCCAACTCTTCCAATTTTTAAAGGAATCGGTGTGAAAAGAATTTTTTCAGCATCACTGATAGAAATACAAATTCTGATAGGTATCACCTAAGGGCTTAGAAATAACGAATGTTGAGTTATTCTCAAGTCTCATGTTTTAGGGAGGAGAGTACAGAAAGAATAGACAATAAAGCCTATTATTTTTCTAGTGTTAATTAGGATTTTTTTAGATAAATTCCTCAGGCCGCTACATGCTTATTAATGAAACCTCAAATAACTTGCAGTACTTCTGTAAGGAAAGATTGATGTCTGCCTGTTATTTTGCCATCTGAGCATGAAGGAATTTGAGGCTGCCTTTTCTGAAATATTGTTATGAAGGATGCAGAACCACCAGCATTTGGCCCCAGCCATCACCACAGCTGTTTACTGCTCTACCAGCACGGTGCAAAAGTGGTTGTTCCGTCAGGAGCTGAAAGAGTCATCCTGTGCAAATGAAGTATGCCACTGCCCATGCAGTCACACACTGCTCCGAGTGCAGCACTCCCTCTCCCACTCTGTGCTGCCCTTTACCAGCACCTCCCACAGGACCACAGATGCATCTGGGGGGGCACTATGGACAGATTAGCAGCTGTCCAGAGGTCTGAAGTCTTTCTGCCCTGCATTACTGCAGTGAGTACCTCAGGAATATTCACCCTTTCCTTCCCACCTCTCAAAATCAATAAATAAACAAACAAATAAATAATCCTACTTTCTTCCTCCTGAAACTGTTCTATTCCACTGTATGTGTTTATCATATGGGGAGGACAAGCACGCTGCATTGATGAGGGACACAATTACTGCACTGCTGGCAAATGATCTGAAGCTTCACAATAGGGTGAATTACTGGGCAGGGCTCGTACTGACAGTAGGCATAAGCTGGCACAGCAATAAATTAACGTACGATAACAGTGATGAAGCTTTGTGGAGGCTAAAAGGCACCGTGTTCAAGGAAGAGCTAATGAAATGTCTTAATACAGACCGACTGTGATACCGATCTCACATGGAAGCGGTCACCGGAGCAGCGCAAGCGTTCCTGATGGCCACAAATCACAGATCTGGCACTTAGTGACAGGCTGGTAGGTGCAGGGATTAGCAGGACGTCATACAGCTTCGTGTAGCCAGAGAGCCCAATGAAAGGGCCTGCAACTAACAGCTTTGCTCTTACTGAGGAAACAGATGCGTTTTGCACAATTCAGGTACAGTACCGCCCTGCTCCAGAGCCTTTGAAGACGTCTGCCTGGCAGACATCAGGAGCCGTACCGGCATTTGCCAGAGGTGACAGTGTAATCAGCCATGTCTGAAAATAATGGGAATTGTCAACAGTTAATAAAACTGCACTTTAAGAGGTTGATCTCTTTCAGAAGCAATCTTGCACCTGTGAAAACTCGTCTACGGCTGCATGTAGCACCAACCTGCAGAACCGTTGGGGCAGCGCGGCCACTTCTTTGCATCTAGAAAGAGGCAATCCTGCCAACCTCAGGACAGGTGTGCACACACCTTCTGTTTCGTGACATTTCTTACGATTTATAGATTAGAATGGAACATTAAAATGTAAAGAAGGTGACTTATCTGTGAGCTCTTAATAGAAATGGTGTGGATATTTGATGGAGCAGAGCCCCATGCTCGGTTTTACCTCTACCAAGACAGTGTCCTAACAGCTCGTTAGGAAAATTACAAGTATGCTTGTTCTCTCCTACCAACCCCTTTTTCAGCTTTAATTACTCCGTGACAAGTGGAACAGTTTCCATACTAAAGACTGAGAGCTGGCTCCTGGTGAAAATGGAGGAGATGTGGTTTTATGTACCCATATCAGAAAATGAACTGCTGAGAGGACCCTGCAGCCTGGGTTCCTGGTCCAAGCGAGGAGATCACAGCTGGGCAGGACTGGAAGGGCCACCTCTGCACAGAGCTCCCATCTCTGAAACGAGCGCAGGCAGTGAAACAGAACACAGCCCCAACCAGGGGAGAGGCCCTCGTATTCTCCATCTCTCTTCTTTGTGGGACAAGGACCAGATGGCTTTTGCACAAGAGGTGATACTCAGAAACAATTGCTGAAACTGCGTTAGCTGGCACTGGCCTCTTTCAGCTTTTCAAAATCTAAGCAGAAGTAACATGACAGACTTAAATCTTCTCATTGCAGGAGACATTTAATGAACCCACGGGCTAAGAGACTTAATTTCTTTTTTCCTGCTTTCTTTTCTGCTCCTCCTGCCCAAGCTGGGATGCATTTCTTATGCAATGTCCGCATGAATGACAGCATGCACAAGGCATAGCAGAGGATTTCCACAACACCCAGGCTTGTATTGTGCTGCACCTTATTATCATTCTCTAACCCTGCACATATGGTCATCTTCCATTCTTCTAACTGGTTCCAGGGCCCTGGAATTCAGCATGACCCCTGAGGGCTATTCTAATGCAATCAGTAGGAATACTATATCCAGGGCCAGCCCAAAATCAAAGGCCTGGCCAAAGCCCAGGATAAATTACAGCTGTTATAAAGAAATCACCTTTTCACCTTGGCCCTCATATTCTTTCAGTTTACAGTCATAACTCAGCAAGGCTAGCAACATTTGTCATTAATAAACCTCGTTGGATAAACAGGACTGATGGATTAACAAGTCACATGTAGAGAAATCCGAGAAAGTGAAAAGCTTCAGACAGAAGGATAAGCTTAGTTTTTCTCTGAGGGAAGAGGAAAAATGACATTTTTACACATTTTTCTGTACGTTGTTGTCACTTGTGATGTGCTGGAGATGGCGCTGAGTACAGCAGGGCTGGCGAACTGCGGAAGATGCAGCACAGCATTGGCTGCTGTGCTCCTGGAAGATGCAGGGGAGCACCCAGCCCTGCAGCAGGGTGCAGCAGACACCCTTTGGCTCACTGGGCTCTGCACGCCCATGCCATTTCTTTCCACCCTGCTCTGACGCCATTGTTTTCCTCCAAACAAACCCTTTTGTGATTTAAAGGGAGAGAAGGGACATTTGACTTTAAACAGACCTAAGTATTAATACCCTCATTTAAACGGAATTAAATGCCCTGAATTAAAAAGAGGCATTTGATTAACAATGTTAAACTAATGTTCCCAAATGTGTACTGTGTGCATTTACCCCCCATCATAGAACAAATAAAATATGTCAAGAACAGCACGCCAGAATGTGAAGGGTTAAAAAAAAAAAGAGTTGCTGGAAACCTGTGAGAAAGAGGAAGAGCAGATTTTGTATCCCTGGCTCTCTTGGGAAACCTTATGAAGGTATGATTCTTCTTCATTAATCCTCCATTGATTTACAGTAGCACGACTTCAAAATTATTACAGATCCGTAAAAATACAAAGGTCAAACACAGTAAAATGCATGTAGCACATTAATATTTTATATAGGATGCATATGTTTTTTAAAGAAAGCATATATTCCAGATGAGATGTACAGTGATGACCAATGCCCACTAATGGCCTCAGTGAGCGCAGGGCAGTGGGCTCCAGCAGCGACAGCCAGGTGTTGAGAGATGTTTGCACTGAAATTCAAACCGGCTGAGAAGTCTGTAATCTCTCTATTTTTGTTTCTGACACAATTTGGTCTAATTAGTTCTAATTTACCTCTCCTGGTAGTGCTCCCTCACTGGCAGAAGAGCGGGTGGGCAGCAGTAGCTGCGGGTGAACATGCAAACACGGCATCGGGGGCTCCGACCGACATCCGGATGGGGGGAGGAGTGTGAAATAATTTATTAGGGTTTCCGATGGGTGTTTTTAAAACTATTTGGCCTTAAACTGTCTTCATCTGGACATCAGCTGTTTGCTCTGCAAACATCCCCACCCAGCCGGCACAATGCTGCAGGGCCCGCAGCTGCGCCGCACCTTTTGTGCGCCCATTTAAAGCCTTTGGGTTGATAGTTCACATTAACATGGAGAGAAATATACAGCTCGCAAGTTTGAAAAGCAGTTTTTACTCATAAAAAGCTTTGATAGTTTAGCCATCTGGTCGGAGTGAAAGAAGCTCATAAAAGGGGCCCAAATAAGGTCAAAGGTCGGCAGCTACGTGGGTCAGGGGGCCGGGAGGGCCGGCTGGAGTGGACTTTACTAAAAACTTGTCAGTGAGGATCTTTGACAAATTATGGCACATTCCACGGCTTTTTGGGAAAGTATTTGATTACAGTGTGCAGGAATGCTGTTGATATTTGCAGCCTTTAAGGACGGAGGCGTTTCCATTGGAAGCCTTAAAGATCCTTCAGGAATCACTGTCCTGCAGGATCCGCACGGAGGGGATTTTTATTTCAGTCTGTTTTATTTATTTATTTCTTCTGCAGTATGAAAAGATTCGGGGGAAAACAAGCCCAAAACCTCTCTCCTGCAGACAGCACAAAGGCTTTGACCTTTGATTCAGGTCATTTATTCTTTTAAATGGTCTCAAATTATAAAACATCCAATTACTTTTTTTTTTTTTTTT